>NC_048601.1:11323857-11634691 GCF_003668045.3 Cricetulus griseus
TATATATATATATATATATGCATTTAAAACATGTTTTATTTTTTATTACTTAGTTGCTAAGAGAAGAAAGAGGGACTGGAGATGTAGCTCGTTTGGTAGTGTGCTGGCTTAGCATGCATGGAATCCAGGGTTCCGTCCCCAGCATTGCATAAACCTGCTGTGATGGCCCTGTCTGCTGTCAGTACACACGGGGAGGAACAGGACGGGTGGGAGCTCACTGTCATCCTCAGCTGCATAGTGAGTCTGAAGTCACTCTGGGCTGTGTGATATCCTGTTTCCAAAGAAAAAAAGCAAGAATTAAAAAGGGGGGTGTCACGATAAATCTTTCCACCAAAAGCCACCGAGCCCCACCGCCACGTGTTCGTGTTATGCCAGCTGCCCGCCCAAGTTAGGGCCGAATTAATGCACAGAGAGGCTTGTATTAGGTTCAAAGCTGCTTAGCCAATGACTAGGATTCTCATCTGTTAGCTCAGTCTTAATTATCATAAATCTATATATTCTATAAGACTTATAGAGGATGCTTTATTGGCATACCTCCTTGCTGGTGGCTCACATCCTGCTGCTGGAGGAGGCGAAGAGGAAAAGGAACACTTCCTGTTTCTCCTTGCTCAAATATGAATCTCCTTACTATGTCATTTCCTGCCCGGAACCACTTCCCTACTACATTTCCCAGAGTCCTCTTTGACTCCTAGTCCTGCCTAACTTGCTGCCATTGGCCAAACAGTATTTTATTCAACAATCAATAAGATGAACATACACAGAAGTACATTCCCCATCGGGAGAGGCAGGGTGATGGTTCAGTCACTAAAGTGCCTGCTGCAAAAAAACGTGCTGAATCCCTGAGTTCAGATCTTAGGGATCCAAGTAAAAAGGTGCACAGCTGTGAACAGCTGTAATCCTAATGCTAAGGAGTTTTAGAGGGAGGCAGAGCCAGCCTAACTGAATGACAGGCACTGGGTTCAGTGAATGACCCTGAATCAGAAAATAAGATGAGGGTCCAGTGGTGGTGGCACACACATTTAATCCCAGCACTCGGGAGGCAGAGTCAGGTGGATCTCTGTGAGTTCGAGACCAGCCTGGTCTACAGAGTGAGCTCCAGGACAGGCTCCAAAGCTACAGAGGGAAACCCTTCTCGAAAACCAAAACCAAAAGCAAAAGCAAACAAACAAACAAAAAGATAGAAGATCAACTAAATGACTCAGTGCAAGTGAAGGTGCTTGCTGCCAAGCCTGATGGCCCAAGTTTGATCCCAAGTCCTACATGGTAGAAAGAGAAAACCCACTCCCACAAGTTGTCCTCTGATGGCCACGTACGCATTCGCGTACACAGACACACAAATAAGTAAGTAAATAAATGAGTAAGACACTAAATAAGACCAAAACATTTTGTAAATAAGGTGGAGAGCAAGAGAACAACAATCTGATGCCAACCCTTGGCCTTTACATATGTATGCATATCAGATATACACAACACACACACACACACACACACACACACACACACACGAACACTATCAGGGCACACAGGCTCTAGCTGCAATATTCTTTGCCTTCTCCAAATGCCCACGACAATACATGCATCGCTTGCATGCTGCACATGCAGATTCAACCAGCTATTATTGCCCCTCCACTGGACTGCCCTGGGCTGGTCCTCAAGGGCAAGCCTCGGTGTTGATGCCGCTCTCAGTCTTCCCGGTGATTTGGGAACGGATGGGTAGAAGATTGGGATGACTAGAGCAGGCGACTGAGTTTGAGGGGGGAGGAAGAAATAGCAGTGTCGGCTGAGAGAGAGCAGAGCACATGGGAAAGCCATCAGAGGGTGAGAAGTACACCCCGCAGTCAGAAACGCGGGACAAGGGGCCTAGCAGGGCTTGCACGTATCAGAACATTGCGACCGCCAAAGAGCTTGGATTTATTTTTAAGCAGTGGGAAATCACTCAAGGGAATGAAAAGATAAGGCTGTATTTAGATCATCTTGCTGACAGGAGATTGGCTGGAGCTTGGGAGGAGATGTTTGGATGGTGGGGGCAGGGAGAGTAACGGATGGTGGGGGCAGGGAGAGTAACGAGGAGGCTGTTCAGGTCAGTGTATCAGACAAGACCCCGTTAGCATTTGTCCTAAAGCCAAAGCAACGAAATGAAGCTGCGTGAGAGGGTGGCAGGGCTCTGGGAAGTATCAGGAAACCTGGAGCAACAGGACTCAGTCACTGACTTATGCAAGGAAAGGGAAGGGAGTCCAGGCTAGCCCTTAGATACTAGAGGGCCATCTCACACACATAACCCCAGAACTCAGCAGCTGCAGCAGCTCAGGAGTTCACCACCACATTGAGCTACACAGAAACGCTGAGCTAGCCTGACTACACAGACCCTTTCTTAAGAAAAAAAAATCAAATGTGAGTTATGATAAGCCTATAACCAACACTTATAGCTCGCCACCCCCAAAATATATTTCATAAAGGATGTTTATGTTTACCTCCAAGGAGATCATAAATAATTTTTTTATGACTTGAAATTCCAAACTAAGCTACTTTACATCTTATGGGCATAAACTTAGATGGATGATGTCTCTTTGTTTATTGTTAAAACCTGTTGTTATTGGAAGAGAACTCTTTCCTATACAAGACATCTTCTATGCCACTCGAATGTCCTGTCACTGTTTAAATCTGGCTATACCGAGTCCTTCATTATTTTCAAAGCTATTTTTTAAGGTTTATTTTTATTTGTATGTGTGTGTGTGTGTGTGTGTGTGTGTGTGTGTGTGTGTGTGTGCGTGACATATATGCAGGTTGCCTTTGGAGACCAGAAGAGGGCATTGGATCCTCTAGAGCTGGATTTACAGGCACTTATGACCCATATGACACGAGAAAATTGGGTCATCTGAAGAGCAGTGGCAGGCACCCAACCTCTAATTGAGATGAACTCTTCTCAAAGGTAGCCCTCGGGACGAAGGACCAGGATACCAAAGTAGACAGCAAGCATGCACGTGAGAGGACTGGGGAGTTCAGTCATTAGTTTCACGCCTTGCAAGAATAGGGACCTGAGTTCTACTCCTAGAACCCACGTAAAAACAAAAAGCAGGCATCTGTAGTCCAAGTTGGAGAGGTGGAGACAGGCAAAACACTGTGGCACACTGACCAAAACTAGCCTCATAAAATTGCAGGGCTCCAGGTCAAGCAAAACATCCTGGCTCAGGAAAACAAGGTGCACAGTACCCAGGGAAACACCTGAATGTCACTTCTGGTCTCCACATGTGTCCCTACCGCTACCACCAGCCACCGCCACCGCCACTGCCACCAACACCACCACTACCCCCCACACACACCCCAAAAAACAAACCCAAGCTGATGTTTTGTTTGTTTTGTTTGTTTTGTTTGTTTTTCCTGAAATAATAAGACTCAATATCTGAGGTCAGACAAACAGATCTCAAATAGTGTCAGTATCTTTAAAGAAGAAAGTGAGACATTCTAGAGAACAAGAGAACTTCTAAGGCACAAGCAACTTGCACGTACAATGTAATCATCCCCCAAACCTGGAGCTGATGCTGGAATTATTGGTGAAATGAGCCAAAATGTAAGCATTGGGACTCTCCATGCAGAGCTCATCTTAACACATCTCTGGACAAACAATCCACAACTGCCAAGGTTTATGACTCAGTTCTGAGGCAATTGTTGAAACTGTTCCCAGGATCTCAGCATCCTTGAGTGTTAGTATGTAAAAGGCCAGGAAGTTGGAGAATAATTTCATGAAAACACTAAATTTTTAGTCACCTAAACACCAGGATAGTAACTTCAATTTTTTTTGCACTCCCAAGACATGCTTAGTGCTACTGATTTTTTCTTTTAATTCCTGAATTTTCATAAATACTCAAGACACAGTTTGCAATGTGTGCTAATGATTATTGCTGAGTATTGAGTGCTTTCACTTTTTTGGATGGTGAGCACTTTAACATATGAGTTTGACGTGTTGCCTAATGAGTTTGACAATGATGGAAGAAATTTTGTATTTCACACACTGGTAGAAACTAGAGCCCAGAAGTGCTTAGCATCTTCTATGTTCCAGGCTTTACACTGGGTGCTTTTACTTCTATTTAATTGGCTTAATTTATATCTATTATCATTCTGAGATGCTTCTTCATTTTGTCTTGCTGTGCAGCAAGAAACTTATCACAAACTTTGCAAGCTAAAACACTATCTACAAATTTGCTTATTACTCGTTAGCATAGGACCCTGAGCCTGGGGTAGCCAAGCTACCCTTTGGCAAGGGACTTGCCAAAGGTCTTTCCCTCAGCAGAATCTGGTGACTGTGTTCAAAGATATGAGGTTTGACAGCTAGTGTGATGGCTTATCACATAAAGGTGTCTGTCACCAAACCTGACTACCTGAGTTTGATCCCTGGGATCCATATGGTAGAAGATTGATTCCTGAATGTTGTTCTCTGACCACCCCCCGCCCCCGCCCCCGTATGTAGGCTATGCAATACTCTAAGATAAGTATCTAGATACACACACACATTAAAAAGTTACTTAAAATGTCTGTAAAAGAAATGAGGCCTGGGCTAGGCATGGCAGTACACTTGTTTTCCTCACAATTTGAGAGGCTGAGGCAAGAGAACCAGGGTCTCCAGGCCAGCCTGGGAAACAGTGTCAGTTTAGAACTAACCTAGAATGTGTCTCAGGAAAATCTGCTGGTCGTGTAACTCAGTGTGCTTATCAAAAATGCACAAAACCCTAAGTTTCATCCCAGCACCCTATAAAGCCAAGGATGGTATTGCCAGCTGTAATCCCAGCACTACAAGGATGAGGGAGATAGGAGGGACTGAAGCTCAAGGTCATTCTGGGCTCCATAGTGAATCTGAGGTCAGGCCAGCCTGAGATACAAGAGGACCATGGCAAGGAGGATCAGGTCTGCTTTTCCTTGCTGGCTTTTATCAGAGCATAGACATCCACCCTGGGCTCATATAACTTCCTACACTTCTTGTCACACGGCCTCCTCTACTTTCCAGCAAGCACTGGCAAATACAACTTGTGTCCAATATTCTTCGCACTCCATTTCTGTCAGGGAAGGTCGGTCCCTTTTATAGGCTCACCTAATTGGACAAGCCAGTTAGAATGCCCTCAGTATCTCGGTGTCAACTCAATTGCAATCATATTTGCATCATAATGGTGCCTGGCTTAGTGCTTGATGGAGTAGCTGAGAGAAGTGTGGACACCAGAGGACAGGATTGTTGGGACCATCCTAGACCATCTCTGCCGTAGGCCCACAGGTCTCCAGAGTGCCAGGGAGGTTGTGTTTTCATGCAGACTGAGGAAGAATTGCTTCCAAACTCATGTAGTACATTAACAGAAGCCGTTTCTTTCTGGCCATTGAATGGAAGGCATTGGTTTTTGTTGGATAATGGATGGGAATCTCCTACCTGTCCCTGCTAGGTTACTCTCTGCAAGAGAAGTCGTTCACATCATGGTTGCTTGACTCTGAAGGCAGCAAGAGAATCCTTCAAGTCCAGCATCTTCTAAGCCTGGATCTTACCTGGTGTCATCTAATCACAAGAGTATTAGACTCTCACCGCCCATACTGCGCAGGGCCAGGGGGAGTCACATTTTCATCTCATGTTCAAGGAGCAGAGTTTCTAACGGAGACTGAAGGTCACGTGATGTGTCTGCCATCAAAAGTCTATGCTTGGTATTGTGGAAGAATTTAGGGATAAGGAGTTTTGTTTTGTTTTGTTTTGCTTTTAAGAGTTCAAGGGCCAGGCAGCGGTGGCGCACGCCTTTAATCCCAGCACTTGGGAAGCAGAGGCAGGTGGATCTCTGTGAGTTCCAGGACAGCCTGATCTACAAAGCAAGTTCAAGGACAGCCAGGGCTGCTACACAGAGAAACCCTTCTCAAACCACCAAAAACCAAAACAACAACAAAGAGTACAGGGACTGGACAGTTGCCTGGAGGCAATATCAGGGGCACAGTTGGGGCAGCAGAGTCCACCAAAATGTCACCCAGTGCTGAAGACAGTGTTCTTCAAACCCCAGGTCTGGTATGTCACCTGAGGCCGAATCCCTATGTGTCCTGGATGTACAGCAATTTAGCTTTTCCTTGCTTTAGTTTCCTCCTTCATTAAGTGATGGCGATGATACTACCCTCTGCGGTGAATATGGAGAGGAAGAGGGCATCATGGGAACCAGAGTTGGGCACACCATCAGGCATTATTTCTACCATTGCCTATTTCCCTCTTGAAGAATGTGATACCTGTTATCCACCTATTTATTTAAATCCATTGCTAAGCTTATACGTCTTTCTGTAATTTTCTTTTCACGATGCATTTTCTCTAATAGCTATATCGAGGTGTAATTGATATCACCTGCCCAGGAACTGAGACACATGCATACCCCTTTGGGATCCTATGAATTGGGTAATGTCTATCCAAGAGAAATCTGATACAGCCATCCATGTGAGGATTTAGCACCGCCTATTCATATGAGGCTTTGCTATGTATCCTCTCCATTTTTAACAGCTCCCTCTCCATGTGTTTGGTGGGGTAGTGCAGTTATTCTGTGTTCTCTCATCATTATGCCAATTATACTTTTCAAACGCTTTTAATTTCCAGGCCTCTAATAGGACTCTTGAGGAAAGTGAATGTTAATTAGGTCTCCTGTGACACATTTTAATTATATGTCTCATTCTGTAGCTGAGGTTCAGTGGTAGACTCTGGTAGGGGGTAATCAACTGTGGTGAGTAACCACATGGTCTGTATTTACGTCTGTGGTGGCAGAAGACCTTGGGAATTTTCCCAGTCTGTATGTTGGAAAGAAGGTGACTCAAATTTACTGAATTAAACCAAATTGCACCAAATTCTCTGTTTAGTTCTACCTCAATTGTATGGAAGTAAAATGAAAAAAACTTCAATTCCTATTCTGGGGTTTCAAAGTTGCTAGGGAAACAAGGCTCATACATGTTAGACAGACATGATATAATATGTCATAAGACAGCATCAAACCTAGTTATCTAAGAGATATGGGTATCCACAACATTTCTTTTTATCACAGTAAAAATTTAGTCCACGTGTGTGCATGTGGAGGTCAGTTTTTGTGGGAGTCAAGTCTCCTTCCACCGTGTGGGTCCAGGACTCAAACTCAGGTTGTCAGATTTGATATCAAGTGCCCTTACCCAGTGAACTACCTTGCCAGACTGAAATACGAGAATTCAAAGAAGGAAGGACAGACAGGAAAAGGGTTCCTCTAATGGCCCAGCTAGGGTTGTGTTAGTAGTATGACCTGGAGAAGCTGCGTATTGTGGAAACATTCAAGTGGATAATATTTTGAATGTGGGTTTGCTTTACACTGATCCCACTCTTGTTTCCAAGACAGAAAGGGGCACAAAATGAAGGTTTTTTACTAGAGACAATGAACGAATTGGGCCCTCTAATTATTGAGTTACCCTGGTCTTCACTTCTCCAGAAGCTCTTGTGGACATGGAGATTGCACTGTCTACTTGAAACATGTGGAGAGCAATGACACATGAGGTGTAGTCAATATCACAGAGATCTGTTTATGTGGGCTCTAATATTGAGGGGTTTTTCCGTTTGTTTGTTTAACAAAAACTTTAATAATGATTCCTTTCCAGTTTTTACAACCCTCAAAAATGCATAGCTATCCTACCATGTAATTGAAATAAACAATTATGTAGGCAACACTATAGAATGCTAATTTCCCATCGTTTCAAGAATGGCACACAGTATAGAATGCTCCATCTTGTCTTTGGAGGGTGTCTGTTCTGAAGGAGTCTGGGATCAGGTTTCTTTTGGTTTCTACAACGCTTCTGTGAGGAGAAATCACGGTTTACACATAGCTCCATTCTATCCAATAACCTATCTGCAAAGTCACAGATATCTTCACTGTGTGAGATAGGGGAAGGCATCTGAATGGCTATTTAGAACTGGCAATATATCATATGGGGCAATATTATTAGTTGAAAAAGCCAGTAATTGAATGTTGTAATTCATTCATTTATGACCTTACCCTTTTGCAGCATTCTTAATATCATTTTTTACAAGCTATTGTGAGAGAATTGAAAGCTAGTTAGACAGTCTTAAAAGTATAAGTCTACTTCTCCCAGCTATAAATTCTTTGTCTAGTAAACACAGTTTCATCTTGTGAGCACAAAATAGGGAACTGTGCTTCTCTTTAGCTGTTTAGTTGATCTTGAATGTATTTCCTATATAACTGAAGAAATAACCATGCTCGTAAATTCTCCGGGAGCCCCTGGAAGCCACAACAAGCACTGCCTACCAAGAATCCATCCTGTACATAGCCCTGGGATCATATTGATTGTGACATTAAATAAATGGCCTTGATTTTCTTTTTTTAAACACTCAAGGCTACAAGTAATGCAATCTCAAGGAAACAGAGGGAAAAGAGGCATGGGGGAAGGAGGGAGGCCAGGCTTACATCGCACTGCCTCAGCAAATGGACTCGTTGTCTTTGGAAGCTATATCTAGTCTCCTGTCCTCTTGGAGAGAAGGATGAAGCCATTTTCACATGCACTTCTAATTGAGCTAGACTGCTGAACTGCAGGGCTTCTTGGTTGTTAAAGGTCGTACACAAGCCAGAGAAGCCTACAGGGCAAGAGTGTTGAAATTGGCTCAGACTCGATTTGCCAATGTGCATGTCTACCTGAGCCAACTTCTGAATGAAGGGGTTTGGGCTTAGTTGCCTTTCTGCTACTGAGACAAGTGCCTGGGATGATCAGCTTATGAAGAGAAAAGTTCTATCCTTATCTCAGAGTTTTGGAGGTTTCAGTCCTTGAATAATTGGCTCTGTTGTTTGGTGCATATGTTGGTGCATCATGATGGAAACGAACCAGCCAACTTGTGACCAGAAAGTGAGAGTGGAAAGGAAAGAGACTGGACCCCACGATTCCCACGAGGTACTGCCTCTTACAGTTATTACCACCTCCTGATAGTACCAACCTGGGACACATAGCTCTGTGTCATTCCAACTAAGGCTGTGGGGACCAATGACAATCCAGCTGTATGGACTAACAACACTCCTGCTGTATGGACTATATGAACCAATGACACTCCTTCTGTACGGACCAACAACACTCCCAGTGGCTTCCGGAGCCAAGGCACTAGCTGCACCCACAGAATCCTGAACTGCTATGACAAATGTCCTTACACTGACTCCTCTAGCTAAATGTGTGCCCCTCACTGTGAGAAAGCCATGCAGAAAGCCAAGAGGATGCTCAGAAAATGCTGAAGACAGCCCTCGCTCAACTCCTCCAATGGGAGAATGAGAGCATTCCAGCTTCACAAAACGCTATTGGAGATGTCAGCTCGCCCCTTCCTGTCATGAAATGTGAAGAAATATTTAGCTGCAAGACAAAACATGTCACTGGTCCTTTGCAGGGATCCTTATCACCTGCTAAATAGCTCTATTGTGTGGCCCACAAACACATTTTGTAATTCCATAGCTGACATTTCTATTCAAACTCACAAAGCTCTACTTTACAAAAGTTCTCTGCCTTTCAAAATCTACTTCCCCTACCCTTTTTTGCAAAGCTCCAGGCAAATTCTTCTTTATTGAAAACATGTTTCCTTTTTCCTTCCTGAACACTGTAATGTCCCTGCACCCTGTCTGTCTGTCACACAGCTGTCACACAGTTGAGTTGATGGAACCCGGGGCCCAGGCTGTGCTCCAAACCCACCCATGGGGAACAGACCACCAGTGACACAGTGTGGGGAGGAGCAGTAGCCACAGAGATTGGAGAAGAAGTAAAGCTGGCAGCTGTGACAGCGTCAGGATAATGTCGCGATGAGGAGACTGGGCTCAAACCCGCCATGTTCCATTCTTTAGGATCCCAGGGAAGAGCATCACCGTTAACAGAACCCATAGACCAACATAGAGTTCCTGGGTCCTCAGAGTCTGCAAAAGAAAGGCAGGGAGATTAGCTAGGAGGTCAAAGTTCACCTGGTGTATATTCAGATACACTTTAGAGATGTTCTTGGGTATCTCACGACCTTTTGTTATCCTGCCGGCAGATAAGGAGTGAGGAGTCATTTATATCTCACCACTTCAACCACCACCCCTACCACTTCACCAACACAATCACCACCACCACCAGCAGCACCAGCACCAATATCACCACCACCATAACCATAACCATCACCTCTGTGCCAAAATTGCCTTTGTGGAAAGCTGTTGCTCACTCAGGTTCACTGTGTAATTCTTTTACTCTCCACCTCCAAACTCCCCCCTTTTGCTGATGTTTCCCCCTGATGTTAGGGTTCATTGTTGAGGGTGAGATAGCGGGGATCTAATGAATCTACTTGTATTAAGAGCAAACAGGTCTAAGCATACAAAACTATTCTGCTCACCACAGGGTCAGGTGGCATTTGTCTCCCTGAACCCAGAAGGAAGAAGCAGGAGGAGTAGGGGCCATGGCTACAGTACAAATTTGAGGTCAGCCTGAGTTATATGAGTCCCTGTCTCAAAAACAACAACAACAACCCAAAACCCCAAGACCAAACAAATAAAAACTCCAGCTCCTTAATCCAGTCTGTCTGGAATACACCCTTGGGTTTTCTTTGATGCCTTTGTTCATATTAGCCCTTCTACCCTTTAATTTCCTCCCTCCTCTGACCTTGTAAAGTCAAATCCAACTTTGAATATTTAAATAAAATGTTAACACTTTCCGGCAGTACTGCATGAAGTATGATTTTTAGTTTTGCTTCAACTTGATGAGCAAATTGAAAAGTGGCCTGAGATAGAACAGGTGCACAGGAGACAGTGAGATTCGTGGCCCTAAAAGAGCCATGAGTCTGTTGGGTCACTGTAGTTTCACAGGGGAGCCGGACTTCACAATTAAATTTTGCACATAGGGAAAATGCTTCACGATACAGGGACAGGCAAGGACTTTCTACAAAGGGTCCTGAT
The DNA here is from genome assembly GCF_003668045.3 of Cricetulus griseus. Taxonomy (NCBI): domain Eukaryota; kingdom Metazoa; phylum Chordata; class Mammalia; order Rodentia; family Cricetidae; genus Cricetulus; species Cricetulus griseus. The sequence goes on from NC_048601.1 coordinate 11,334,780, forward strand.
AGCTTAGGGAACAGTAGTGAGACCTGAGAAATGGGTTTATGAAACTAAATGCTTCAGTGCAGCAAAGGACACGATCACCGAGTGAAGAGATGGTTTACAGAAGGGGACGGGGCTTCCACCTTTGCTAGATAGCTGATAGGAGAGCAATACTTAGACTATATAAAGAACCCTCAAATAACCCCATCAACAAATGGGTGAATGAAATGAAAATTAATCCAAAGATAAAGTACAAATGGCCAATAGACATAGAAAAAATGTTAGCCAGGCATGGGATGGCACCCACCTTTAATCCCAACACTCGGGAGGCAGAGGCAGGTGGATCTCTGAGTTAGAGGCCAGCCTGGTCTACAAAGCAAGTTCCAAGGCAGCCATGAAAACAGACAGAGAAAGACATGTCTGGTGCTTGGTTCTGAGGAGTGATTTGCAACTTGGTGGAGCAAGCAAAAGATCACTTACACCTGAGAATTACTGAACACCACATGCCAGAGGTAGAAGTCTAGGTCAAACGTAGAAGGAGAGCCTCACTGGGCAACCGAGTATCACCTGTACCCACGATGTTCTCGGCAGCAGCAAGTTCCTGTGGTGGATTTCTAGGCAGAACTGAGGCAGGCGTTCTCAGCTGAGGCTCTAAGGGGTGGATGAAGCAGTAGAGAAACATCTGGTGGAAATCAAGGAAAACAGTTCGCATCAGCTGTCCGTGAAGCTGCAGTCAAGCTTGCACAGAGTCTAGAGAACCTGCACCTTTATTTATAGCCCGCTGCAAGTATTAAGGATCTTGAAATTTTACTGTTCAATGGCATTGTGGAACATCCATCATGACTGTGAGTAAGAGCAGCAAGATGTGCCGAGTGGTGGTGGCACACGCCTTTAATTCCAGCACTGCGGAGGCAGAGGCAGGCGGATCTCTGTGAGTTCAAGGCCAGCCTGGTGTACAGAGCTAGTTCCAGGACAGCCAGGGCTGTTACACAGAGAAACCCTGTCTTGGAAAAAGAAAAGAGTAGTAAGATGCTGCAGCACACTGACTATATATATAGAATGAGCTGTATCCTGCAAAATGGATGCATTTTCATTGGTACCCTTAAGGCTTCTGACAAGCATATGAATTTGATCCCCTGTGACCGTGATGAGTTCAGGAAGACCAAGCCAAAGAATGCAAAACAGCCAGAGCATGAAGAAAAGTGGGTTTGGGGTCTGGTCTTGCTCATTGGAGAGAACTCGGTACCCATGAATGTAGAGGGTCCACCTTCCAAAGATACTGGCAATGCTTGTGTGCCGCTTGCTGGCGCTGCGGGTGGCCCTGGGGTTGGGAGCTCAGCTGGTGGGGAGTACTAGCTGGTGTACCTATTCCTAAACTTCTGCTGGATTAGCAGGCCCTGTCCGAGGAGTTGGAGGTCCATCCCAGCAACTCATGACTCCACAGGGAAGAGGTACTTAAGTACCTGCCTGCTGTAGTTGCTGCCACTGCCAGCATTGCTGGAGCCCCAACCCAGTACCCACAAGGGAGTGGAACTCCACCTCTACCTGCAGGCAGAGCAATCCCACCTCCAGGAATTATGACTCCTGTACCTGGTATCAGGCCACACATGGGCCACCAATTGACCTTCCCAATGCTCGAGGGACACCTAATAGGCATGCCCCCTCTGGGAATGATACCTTCCTCTACCAGGAATTAGAGGCCCACCTCCCCAGGAATGTATCCTCCGAAACCCTAAGATATGGTTGGTAAGTTTCAGCCTGTCCTTTTCCTTGCAGTGAGTCTTGTGAAACTGTGTAATCTGTAAGCTTTCTTGGCCCCTCTTACTGCATTAATTATAGCTAATAAATACATAGAGCAATTGGAAAAAAACCCAATCTGAAAAAAAAGGTTCAAAATCCTTAGGCATCAGAAAAATAGAAATCAAAAGTGCCTTTAGCACCTGGGAGATGGAGGAAGGAGGGTCAGAGCTCAAGGTTTTTCTCAGTGGTGTAGTGTTAGTGTTAATCCCAATGATGGGACCAGAAAGACCACTGACAGAAATCATTACAGCCAAATTAATTAAAGCAAGCAATTAATTAAAGTAAGCTTTTTATTTGTGTACACCGGCTGCATCCCCCTAAGGAGGGGTTCGGGAGCTTTGGATGTGAGAAAGACACAGCTTTTGTAGCGCTCAGGAGTAGGGAGTTTCCAAATGGGGGAGGGAAATAGGAGGGGTTGCAGGAGCAGAATATAACCAGTCGTTGTAAGGTAGTCATGGGTGGCCATATAGACTTTTGAAACTACGGCAGGGTTGCCAGATGATTATAGGCAACTTTTTGAAACAAAGACATGATTGCTGTTCCTGGAACAGGGAGTACATAAGCATTGTAGTTAAGGTTATAGGTAGAGCACTGCCCGATCCTTTAGAAACAGAGATTTAACCACACACAGGAAGGAGCCTCGTTTGTCTTTACTATATGATGGCCTTTAAGCCTAAAATGGAGGCAGGCTGCTTCTTCATTAGAAGAACAAATAAAACTACAACGAGAGTCCACTTTACACAATCAGAATGGCTCATAAGAACACACATAACAAACTCTGGGAGGATTCAGGGGGAGGCAACTTCTCTGCTGTTGTGGATACAAACAAGAGAAGCAGCTCTGGGATGCAGTATGGAGGTTCCTTAACAACAGAAAAACAGACACACCACGTGACCCAGCTTTGACCAAAGGAACCTAAGTCACTGCACCACAGAAACACCTGCTGATCCAAATTCTCTGAAGCATTGTTCATGAGAACCGACTTATAAAATCTACCCAGGTGTCCATGCCCGGAGTGGGTGGTGGTGAACACCTTTAATCCCAGCATTCTGGAGGCAGAGGCAGCAGGATCTTTGTGAGTTTAAGGCCAGCCTGGTCTACGGAGGGAGTTACAGACCAAACAAGATTACACAGAGAAACCCTGTCTCAAAAGAAAAGAAGAAAAAGGATGAAATGATGTAATTTGCCCGAGAATGAAGGAATTAGAGACTGCAATACTTAAGTGATAGGGATAAGCTAAGTTCAGAAAGTCAAATGCCACAGATTTTTCTCCTATATGTAGAACTCAGATTACACATATGCATACCTGAACACACGAACTTGTGAAAGTTCAAGTTACATTTTAAGTTTTAGTTACTATGCCTTAGAGATCTGTTAAACAAAAATGCCTCTGTTCTGCAAGCCCCTTGCCCGAGGACAGAGAGTTCCTGAAATGCTGGAGGCCACTGTTTATGGGAGACAACAAGCCGCATGTTTGCACTCCCCTAAACAAGTTTGTTTGCCCCACCTGCACCAGATCACAGGTGCTTGATCACATGTGGGCAGGAGCTTCACAGGCTGGAGGTATGTCAGGATGTGTGCTTGCCTCTGACTGAACCTGATAGGAGATACTTCAGCCGCTGCAAACCATGACTCAGGGACATCTTCTAGAAACACATAGAGGGACCTTGACCAGATCCTATTCACCTGGCCAGTACTTAATTAAAGCTTGCTTCAAATTTGGCTTTAAACTGTGGTAGTGGTTTTATTATTGACTGGTAGGAGGGAAAGGAGAAGACAGTGGGCATGAGTATGTCCACAGCGCGCCATACCTGAAAGGAAATGTCCTTGTGAACCCCACCGCTCTGTGCAGTGAATCCACACTAACCAATGTAGAGCTGGGAGTACAGCTCAATGGTAGAGCACTTGCCTAGCATTGGTGAAGCCATGGTTTTGGGCCCCAGCCCTGTGGAAGAGGAGGAAGAGGAGGAGGAGGGGGAGGAAAAAGAGGAGGAGGAAGGGGAGGAGGAGGAGGAAGAGGAGGAAGAGGAGGAGGAGGAAAAGAAGGAAGAGGAGGAGGAGGAGGAGGAGGAGGAGGAGGAGGAGGAGGAGGAGGAAAAAGATTTTCTACCACCAGGACCAGATTATTATCAAAGACCTTCATTCTACCAGTAAAGGGGTGACTTAACACAGGGTAAGTATGGAAAGGATACTGAAGGGGGTGGCCAGCTGGGCCATACCATGCTTGAAGAAACAAAGACACTGGAAAGGGCTCAGTGGTTAAGAGCAGCTCTTCCAGAGAACCAGGGTTTGATTCCCAGCATGGTTCACAACCTTCTGTAATCTAGTTCCAGGGGATCCAATGCCCTCTTCTGGCCTCTGTGGGCATCAGACACACATGTGATGCAGAAAGTTACATGTAGACAAAACACTCACACACATAAAAATAAATCTCAAAAGAAAAAAGATGAGCTAAACAATTTCATTGCCTGTCGTGAGATCATTGATCAGAAAATTCTGTTCCAGGGCTGGAGTGAGGCAAATCTGCTTTCGTGTGTGACAGAGAACAGACATCTACATTTCAGTAAGTCTTGCACTGTTATTAGGGGTCCACACACCTCAATGTTCCTTTTTCTTCTGAGGGACTTTTTTTTTCCTTCGGCTAAATGTAGTGATCTGAATAACGTAAATACTCTCGGTGACAATCATTTATAAAGGAGAGATTTTAATTTAGATATTCTAAATCCCAAGGTCAGGTTTCCTAGGTGAGCAAGTTGTTTAGAGAAAGAATAAAATATGATGAGGTTGTCTACAGGGCTCTTCGTATGCTCATGATCATGAAACTCTTCCCACCTTAAACAGAGTCTGGCATCTAGGGAAGGTCATTTCCGAAGGTCGTTTTAAGGCATCACCAAGTTGGGAGTTTAGGATTAGACATTCATGATCTATTCTGCTCCTGTTCCAGGGCTCCCTTGTGTTGCTCAGGGAGCTTTACAGTTTCACATTGTTTGAAATAACGAGGAAGTTCCCCGTTTCAGTTCAAACAAATTTGCAACTTCTCACCAGGAAAAGAAAAAGTTGCCTTCTCCATAAATTAGTCAGTACTTAGAAAGGTGTGGAAACCACATGCAAAAAGGATGGCAAGGCATTGAGAAAAGCACAATGAAGGCTCAACACCCGTCTGTGGTGCTAAGGGATGGTGCGGGCACCACCTTCTGTGTGAAAGTATGCAGCACACGGGCTGGTGCACACACATGTCCCCCAAACTCCTATTTCAAGTCTCAATGCCGTGTGCTTTAGTGTATAAACTGACAGTCTGTGGCGGTCGTTGGTCTTCTTGGCATTTACAGACACAGCTCTCAGACAAAACTAAGTTTTCCTCACCACTCAGGAATCGGGAACTCAGATTTCTTCAAGACATTGTTCATTGCCAGTCACTATCTGTGCGATGTGACTAGCTTTGCTAGTACCCAGCCAACTAAAACAAGAAATGGAATGCAATTAAGATTTGGATAATTTGGAGTTTATAACACGAAAAGTAAAAACCCAGACACAGATATTGGGGTTCAAGCTGATGGTCAGATAAGCAAAACCACCAAGCCAGTAGCTCTTTCCTCTACCCAGGCTGAAGTAATCCTGCCTTCAATGTGGCTGGAGACCAAAATGCTCCAGACCAAATATCTGCTCCTATCTTATATACCTCAAGTGCTGGGAATAAAGGCGTGTGATCCCCAAGTGCTGAGATCACCATTGTGTGAGCTGTTTCTCTGTTAGACTGGATCAATTTCCTGTAGATCAGTGTGGCCTTGAACTAACAGAGATCCATCTGCCTGTCTCTTGAGTCTGGGAATTAAAGGTGTGTATCACCATTGCCTGGCTTTATGGCTTGTGACTAGCTTTGCATTCTGAACCCTCAGGCAAGCTTTAATAAGTCATAAATAATATATCACCACAGGGGTTTTATGTTTATTTATTTAAAAATTATGTGTATAGGTGGGGTGGGGGCAGGTGTAATGGACATGTGGAAGCTTGTGACCTCAGAGGCTAGAAGAGGGTGCTAGACAACATTGGAGCTGGAGTAACGTGTGGCTATGTGCCAAGTGACATGGGTGCTAGGAACTGAACTAGGGTCCTCTGCCAAAGCACTATGTGTTCTTAATCCCTGAGCCTTCTCTCCAATGTCTTGCTTTTTTGTTTGTTTGTTTTGTTTTTAAGATGCATTTATTATGTGTAAAGTGTTCTGCTTGCATGTAACCCTGCAGGCCAGAAGAGGGCACCAGGTCTCATTACAGATGGTTTGTGAGCCACCATGTGGTTGCTGGGAATTGAACTCAGGACCTGTGGAAGAGCAGTCAGTGCTCTTAACCTCTGATTTTGCTTTTATATTTGTTTTTGAGACAATCTCATACACTCCAGACTGTCCTCAAACCAGCTATAAAACCAAGACTAGCCTTGAATTCACAATCCTGCCGCTTCTACCTCCCAACTGCTGGGATTGGAGGTGTATGCCAACATGCTACCAATGGATGGACATGATTTGATGAATATTCCATAGTTATTCTCAGAGAAATTTAATAAAAGTTCCATTAATTCTGTTTTGTTTAAGCAGTGAACACCTAGCACAGGCTTTTGATCAGTGATCAATAATTGGTCTTGTGAATTCAAAAGTTTATGCTGCCCAGCGTAGCACTCATAAATGAAATCAACAGTAAACTAAGAAAAATTGAAAGTGTGTGTGTGTGTGTGTGTGTGTGTGTGTGTGTGTGTGAGAGAGAGAGAGAGAGAGAGAGAGGAGAGCTTTGGGCATTGAACTTGGGTCCACCAGCAAGCCAAGTGTTTTGATCCCCAGCCCTCAAATATGTTTTAGAAAGTACTGAACTTGTTCAACACACAGAAAGGCCCTTCTTTGCCAAGCACTACTCTGGTTGCTGAGGGTAGAGCTGCCAGGGACTCTGAGCTGCTTGGGACTGTACTCTTGGTTCAGCAGAGTCACCCCATTACGGAGTCATAGATTCTGGCAAAAGAGCCAGGGCATGAGTCAGAGGCAAGGGGTTCACCGCTATAACACAGCAGGCAGCGTGGCTTTCCTGTGTGTTTCTGCCAGTTTCCTATAAACCGCCACTTCTACCGGATGACACGGAAGACAGGTGGATGGATATGATCATCGCTGGAGAGGAATTCTGGGTTTGGAGAATTTGTCACTTTCACAGGCCGTGGTGATGAGGTTGTTCCTGGTCGAGGGGAAGACATTACGTCATCCCTCCAAGGGCACTTGCTGCAAACAAAACCCTAACAACCAACCCAGCAGCAACTGCGAGAGCCTCCCGTTTTCATTATGACCAGCACCTCAAACACAGGGTGTCTCCCAGAGTCCTGTGGCAGCTGGCCTGTCCCAGTTAAAGAACTTGGTTTCAGGCTGCGTCACTCCAAAAGAGACACCACTGGTGTTAGCCCTGCCTGTGTGCTAGCCTCTGCTTCATCTTTTCCTTTTGTGCTCACTGTAGCCACATCTTCTACTTGTGTTGCCAGCATCAGACTTGTTCTCATGCGTTCCTCAGGTTTTCCCTGCATCCCAGGAACCACACTACTCCCCTAAAGTCTGCACCGAGTCTCTCAGTGAATAACCAAGTAGTTTCTTCAAAGTAGGAATATCCAGTTCAGGGATGCGTTTTGCCTCATGAAAGCCCAAGGACATAGTTTCATCTGGGCCAATGTGTATCTTGGGGTCTCCCTGAGCGAGTCTTTGTGACCCTGGGTTTCCAGACAGCTATTACATAGTCATTAAGGAGACAACAGCTGTCCGCCTTCTCACCTCTTTATTTCTAGCTTTAGCTCCAGTTCTCTTCATCCTCTATGCTTTGTAGCCCCAGGCTGGCCTGATGCTGCCTATGTAGCCCATGCTGGCCCAGAACTTGAAGCCATGTTCTCATCCCTGTCTTCTGACTGCTGGGATGGCAGGCTTACCACATCCAGCTTGTTCTTCACAGCATGGTTATGCACTGAAATTTTGCTTTGTGAGGTATTCAGAAAAAGAAGAGATACAGATTTGGGGATCCAGTCACATGAAGGCTTACAAGGAGCCGTCATTGCCTGTGCTGTCTCAAGACAGAGGCAGCGCATTACGGAGAAAGAATGAGTGATTAAGGACAGAAGTGAGGGTTCTTAGACCAAGGGGTCTAACGGGCAATCTCAGAAGGCTCATTCTCTGTCTCCAAATAAGATGATATGGTTCATTAATAAACATTCCTCATTGTTCTCTGGATCTCAGCGGTGCTCATTATTGTAAACCGGCTTGTCTGCATGCTACCCTGATAATGGGGAGCTCAGTAACCACCCTCAGCAGTTCCTCATAGTGAGGAATAGAACTAAGAACGTACCAGAAGAGAGGAAGAAAGGTTGGGATGAAGTTGGGGTCAGGAGACAGCTGCTATGTTGACACAGTTAATTTCTAAATATGTCAGGATGTCTGCACATGACACATGGTTGAAGGAGATGTATGGATATGTACATATATTTTATGGAAATAACTACTCTGAATATTAGATAAAAGATACTACAATATTTTAAAAAGCTAAAACAGTCACTTTCTCACTGGTTTCGTAATGTCACAAGGCTATTTGGCCTGTGTGGGAAAGAAAAATGTTGGATAAGTGAAGGAATTTATGAGAAAACTGTATCATCTCTGAAGGAGAATTAAAATATACAACAGAATAAAAGAAGAAATGAATGCCACTCTAATACAATGCCTTTGTCACGTTACATTAGAAAAAAAAGTCATTGACAAGTCCAAGAAAGTAATATTTGTATTCTATTACAGCACAATGGTACATGTATGGAAATGGATTTGGGTAGGTGTGTGGGGTTGAAGAAGAAACTGGAAGAAAGAAAGCTATACACAGAGAATACAAGTAGGAAAAAATCCAACATTTTGCTGTATATGACGATTGCTAAGAATTATCATGTCAGATTCTCAAGGAGAGAGACACACGCTGACAAAGCACCCAGGTTGTCTTGGGATGAAAACCATGATCTCAGCCTCAGCCTAGGGCCATCATGACAACACAGACGTTAGCCTTGAGTATCGGAGTGTGAATGGATCATACAGAAATCCTTCAGATTTCAGAATACAGAAACAAATTGTGGAGACCACACAAATGTGCTGCTGGAGTCAAAACTACAGACACGGGCTGAATAGACAGTTTGTCCAGAGTTTCCAGCAAATTCAACCAAGGCTGGTCATGACACCACGTGCTTTAACCCCAGCACTCAGGAGACAGAGACAGGTGGATCTTTGTGAGTTCAAGTCCAGCATGGTCTATACAGCGAGTTCCAGGCCATTTGAGTTATATAGTGAGACCTTATTTTAAAAGAGAGAAGCCAAATAAGGATAATTATTAGCTAAGGCAATCTCAGCTCAAGGTGGACTTAATTTCTAAATTATCTTTTATAGATACTTACTTTTTTGAGAAATAGCCTTTCATGGGGCAGGGGTTGTAGCTGAGTGGTAGAATGCTTGCCTAACACCCCAAGATGGGTGCCTAGTACTGGGCGGGGGTGGGAATCATCTTTCTTCTTGGAAAAAAATGAGTTACCTCTTGAGTTAGTTCAAGGTCACTGCCTGGCTGAAGTGGCTGAAGGTAATCACCCTGGACAGATGGCTGTGACTGTCTAGCTTGCGATGAAGCGAGCCTTAGACCACTGGTAAAAGGAAATCTCTGCAAGACATCCAAGAGGCACTGGAGAATTATGAGTGATCTTTGGCACATACCAAAAAGTATCGCTGGCAAAGCTTGGGAGGCCAAGAAATGAGGAAGACTGGATGAGGATGTCCCTGCACTGGGGGATAATTGGGCTAACATAGACTCAACTTCAGTAGCCCTTTAGTGAGCTCACTGATGAAATATTTCTTAAATATTTCAAGTCTTCATGAATCATGGCAGTCAAATTTGGATTGGTATGTTAATGTCATTATCATTTGTCACAGTTCTGAGCAAGTAAGTGACATTGCTTGCTGTGTCATCACAGTTTTCCCAAGTGATAGAAATAGATAAACACGTCCAGCCCTGTCATTGGGAGTCACACATGGGGAGACACAATACGCATGCTTTAGAAACAACCATGCAAACAGTGTCAATAATACACACACCCACTTTCCCTCTTCCTCTAGAAACCTGAAGGGAGAAGTTTGCTGCTTTAAACCCCTCTTTTTTTCTTTTCTTTTCTTTCTGATTTCTTGCCCTCCATCATCCTCAGTCTTGTGTTGAATTGAAATTTTTAGATCATTTATAAAGCTCACGATGATTTGAGACACAAACTTTAGCAGTGATTACGGGGGAAGAAAGGAGCAATCACAAGGGAGGGCTCTGGGTCTCTTACAGAAAAAAAAAACAAGAACCTGCTAACCAAGTTGTTTAAGGAGGGAATGTGCAGAAATGTTTTAGTATGAAAAGGAAAGCTCACCAAGGAATATGTGCTGCAGAGATTCAGGCCTCAAAGAGGGACCTCACTAATGCCTACACAGTGAAAACCCTACCCAAGCTTCTACGCAAGTGTGCAGCTTGAAGCAGGTCCTAAGATTTCTGCGTTGCCGTGCAGGACTGACTGACAACGTGAGAAAGGCAGAAGGATTGCACAGCAGCCTGAGCACGCTGCAAACTGCATAACCACCTTGTTCACTTTTCTCTGTGCGCACGCGAGCGTGTGTGTGTGTGTGTGTGTGTGTGTGTGTGTGTGTGTGTGTGATAAAGAAGGCTGGCACAGAGGCTTCCTGAGTCACAAGCTAATTAGTAGCAGAGACAGACTAGAATTTAAGGCCTCCTGGCTCATAATTTATGATCATATCCCCTTGGTCATTGTTAAGAATCTATTCCATCCACATGTTAAGTTGGAATTAAGTGCTGCCATTTGAGACTGAAATGAGAAAGACACAGGAGCGTGCAGTGAAGCATGAGTCAGCACGAGAGAGTGCTCTTCTCACATGTGCAAGGCGTGGGCTCCATCCCAGCACTGCCACAAAATAGACAGCTCAAAATGCAGTTGGTTTTGCCATAGTTTCCTAATGCTTCTCTCACAAGTTACCGTGGGCTTGGTGGCTTGTAAGAATGTACGTTTGGGGGCTGGGAAGGTGGCTCAGCGGTTAAAGAGCTTGTCACACAAACCCAGGGCCCACATGAAACTGGCCACATGTGCAGGCCTTTGTAATGCCAGCTCTCCCATGGAGAAATGGGAGATGAGACGGGAGGATCTCTGGAAGCGTGTAGGACAGATAGTGTGGTGTACACAGTGGCCAGCAACCGAGTGCCTGTCACAAACGTGGTGGAAGGCAGAACCAACTCTAGAAGTTGTCCTTTGTCCTCCTCATATGCACTGTGCTGGGTGTGAGCACACACACACACACACACACAGAGAGAGAGAGAGAGAGAGAGAGAGAGAGAGAGAGAGAGAGAGAGAGAGAGACTTGCTATGTATCACAGACTGGCTTCCAATCCATTGTTTCCTTACTTCAGCATCCCAGGTGTAGGGGTTACAGATGTGCAGCTCACACCATGTTCCCTCCCAGTCACACACCAGTTTCACCCATTGTGCTACAGCCCTGAAAATGGTCAATTGGCTTTCTCTCTTTACTGATTTGACCATTCCAGATGTCTTATGTAAGAGGAATCACACATAATGGGTGATTTTTTCATGATGGGTTTCTTTCATGTAGCATGATTTTCAAAGTTCAGCTAGGCTGCAATACATTTCAATACCTCATACTTTTTATGGCCAGGTAATATTACATTTCCTTGGGGATATCGTTTTTTTTATTCATTCATTAGTTGGATTGTTTTAATTTTCGCTACAACAAAAAACACAGCCATGAACATCTGTGAACGTGTTCTTACGTTTTCTTTGCCTAGGAGAGAAGCACCCTGTGTGTAATAACCTAAGAGGACCTGTCAAATCAGTCGCCAAAGCAGAGGCAACCCATTCCGTTCCCACAAGTAACACGAGGACAGTGGGAAATTTGTCACGTCCTCCCCAACAGGTGTCAATGTCTAATTTCTTTTTATTACAACCATCCTATTGAACGGGAAGTAGTACCCATTGCAGTTTTGACTGATTCATGATGTATATCTCCCATATGCTAATTTTTATAATTAAAAAGAAAATAAATCCTCCAAACAGCCCTGCAAGTTAAGCATCTCTATGGAGGCTAATGGCACATAGAACTCGTTGACATCAATGTGAATGATTGTTGAAGACAGAATAACTCTTTAAAAGATTTTGTGTGTGTGTGTGTGTGTGTGTGTGTGTGTGTGTGTGCGTGCGTGCGCGCGCACCTGTGTGCACACGTGTGCATGCATGCACATGCTTGCACTTACCCATAGAGGCAAGAAGAGGGATCGTATCCCCTTACTGGAGCTAAAGACAGTTGTGAATTTCCCACGCGGGTGCTGAGAACTGAACTGCGGTCATCTGCAAGAGTGGAAGAGCTTTTAAACACTGAGCCATCTTTTCATCCTCTTGGATAATCTACTCCTTAAGAAGTGTAGGTATCTTAAGATACATATTTGGGGCAAAACTGCACAAAGCATACAGCAAGCATTTTATTCAGATACTGAAAAGGGGAAACTGTTAGCAGATTATTAATGTAACTGTGAAATCTGACAACAGCTGCTTTGCAACTGGAAGGGTGCTGAGATTGCACGCACCAGCGAAGGGTGACTGTAACTGTTCAGCAGTGAAATTCTTGCTCCTGTTAGAAACAGTGAGAATGAGGCGTGGGTGCTCTCCCTTGATATTTTCAGATGGAGAGGTCATAAAATCTAGGACAGGACTTCAGGAGAAAACAATTACTCTAAACCTGCAGTTTTAAAAATAGGAGCCTGATCTTTTAGGAAAGAATGCCATCATTCAAATTCACTTAAGGTTTGCAGAAATTATTTATTGAGTCAATTTCAGCTCAGTGCAACCATTCCTGGTTTGAAAAGAGTAGTGGTGCCAAAAAAAAAAAAAAAAAAAAAATTACGTGACCATGAGCGCATCTGGATCTGCACTAAGAGCTGAGTGGGGGCCACAGCTGTCTGGAACAGGAGAAGCCATCATTTCTGTTTCCTACCCCATGCTCATTCTCCCAAACACTGCTCCTTGTTGAAGAGGGAATTCTTTCTTGATCTGTGCGTGTGAAAGGGGCCTGGAACATCAGCAGAGCTCCAAGACAACAAGCCAAATACCCGTCATTCATGTTGCCTGCCCACAGCCTGAGAATGAGTGAGGAAGAGCAAGAGTACCAAAAGAGCACAGAGGGGACCGGCGCGGGGGGGGGGGTTGACGGGGGGGGGAGGATGAACGGACTTAGGGGGTACACGGTGGAGGGGGCACGACCTTTGAGAATCAAGGAAGCAGCAACAGGAAAGCCAAGAACGCAGAAGCAGAAGGGAAATGGAGAGGAATGCGTCCAGCCGGCTGCTGCTCGGGAGGCAGCTATCCCAGAGTACGGGGGTTTGGCTAAGAAGTGTCCTCCATAGGATCAGGGATTTGGACACTTGGTCTCCAAGTTGGCAATGCTTTGGGGGACGTTATGGAACATTTAGCAGAAGAAGCCTTGCCGGAGGCAGTATGTCACCCGGGCAGGCTTTGAGAGATCGATGCTCCACCCATTTCCAATTTGTTTCCTCTGCTTTGAGTTTTCAGTTGCGGGTGCAATCGCTCAGCTTTTTATCTGGCTTCGGACTGCCATGCCTCCCTCACGGTTACGGAGTCCCTCTCGGGAAGCATAAGCCAAAATAAACTTTATTCCATGAATCGACTTTGGTCATGGTGTTTTACCACAGCGATGGAAAGTCACTAAAACAGGATGACATCACACAAGCACAAGGGAAGCTTGCAGAGTGCAAGCCATCCCAGTGGTGACAGCCTCCCACGCTAGCCACCAGAGCAACACAAGGTCCTGGAAGCACTGGATCCAGTGTAGAGCTGGGTGTGGCGGCACAGACCTGTGATCCCACCGCTCTGGTAGAGTGATATATTATTTATGATTTATTAATATATAATTACACACAGGAGGCTGACATAGGAGGAGCCTGCACTTTGAGAACAACCTGGGTTCAGCAGTGAGTTCCAGGCCAGTCAGGAATACATAATGAGAGCCTGTTTCAAAAAAGGAAATACAGAAAGGAAGGAGGCCTACTGTGTGTGTGTGTGTGTGTGTGTGTGTGTGTGTGTGTGTGTGTGTGTGTGTTGGGGAGGGGCGTGATTTGAGAAAAGTCCTCTTGCTTGGCAAGATAGCAACAAAGAAATACCTTACATGAATGCTATACCTCAGAGTGGTGAAGAATGGGAGCCGTCTTCATAGAGGACCTGTGACAGGGATTAAGTGACTCCAGTGGTTGGAAAACACTGAGCATCAGTCACCAGTCAGGGACTCTAGGAACACACGCCACAGTAACCAGAAAGTGTCACGAGAAACTGCTGTGGAGATGAGAAGAAGCAGCGGTGGGTGACCTGCAGCATGACCCATATGCTGATGGCCCAGACCAGCTACAGTTCACCCAGGCAGAGGACGAATAGACATGAGAACTCTGACACTGAGGTCCCTGGGTTGCTCTGCTGTGTAGCTTCCTCTCTCCAGAGCAGAGCCCAGTCGGCTGGCTGTTTCCTGTACTCTCCAAGGTATTGAGATATACTGTGGACCGTGCACAGATGAGGAGCCTCTGTGGCCAGTGGGCCCCTACACAGACTACACTGGGAAAGACAGCTAGGGCTAGCTGTGTACCCATTAAAAGAAATATATCCTTAGAGTGAGTTTAGCATTGCTAAACACAGCATGCATTTAACTGGCCCAGTTCACAGGGAACAAGACACTTAAATATAGAAATACATAGAGATGAGACATTTCACTTTTATACAAGTGGTTGATTATTGAAGGTGGCCTTGGGGAATCTCAGGAGTGGCAAGGCAAGCTAGACTAGCCAAAACTAGCCAGGGTCAGTGACAGACTGTGCCTCAAAATATAAAGTAGACAGTGATCAAGGAAGACACCCAATATCAACCTCAGGCTTCTGCAAACACACAGACACACAGACACACAGACACACACACACACACACCACCTGTCTGTGCACTCAGACATATGTACATGCATACACACACATATACAACACACACACACATACACAACACTGAAACATTTCAATATAGTAGCACAGATAAAGATTTCCAGACTAGCACTCATATCTCAGGAAATAAAGAATTGACATGGGATTATACCAAAGAGAAAACTTTCTGCAAAACAAGACCAGCAGTGAAGAGCCAGAATACAGATTGGGACAAAATCTGTCAGTTATTCATCTGTCAGAGCATCAATGTCCAGAGTATGTAAAAAATTAAAAAAATGTTAATCCCAGCACTCAGGAAGTAGAGGCAGCCAGATATCTGAATTCAGGGTAAGCCTGGTCTACAGAGTAAGTTCCAGGACAGCCAGGGCTACATAGAGAAACCCTGCCTTGAAAAACAAAACAAACAAAAAGCATTCATCAAGCCGGGCGTTGGTGGTGCACGCCTTTAATCCCAGCACTCGGGAGGCAGAGGCAAGTGGATCTCTGTGAGTTCGAGACCAGCCTGGTCTACAAGAGCTAGTACCAGGACAGCCTCCAGAGCCAACAGAGAAACCCTGTCTCGAAAAACCAAAAATAAAAACAAAAAAAAACCCAAACAAACAAAAAAAGCATTCATCAAGTTGGTCATTGAAGAAAAGTAGGTCAAACTACATTGCAGGAGGGGAAAAAATGAAAGGACAAAACAAAGCCAAACCAAAACTACATTGCATTTCTACTTCCATCAGAACGCCTATCATCAACAAAACAAAAAATACCAAAAGCTGGTGACAATGTCAGGGAAAATGAGGCCTTGTATGACCTCGGCAGAAATGTAAATTAGTGTCAGTACTAGATGAAACAGTATAGAGATTCAGAAAACTAAAAATAAATCTAGCATATGCTCTTGTTACAGCACCCCTGGGTATGTACTCACAGGAAACAAAGTCAGTATGCATAAGAGATACCTCAACGCCATGTTTACTGGGACAATATTTCCAATAGTCATTCATGGATTCAGCACAGCTGCTCTTGTGCGTAGGTGAAGAAAACGTGATTTGTATATAAAATGGAGCTTTAGCCAGCCTGAAGAAAGAACGAAAGCATATCATATGCAGCAAAATGGATGGGATTAGAGGCCACCATATCAAGCAAAGTAAGACAGGGACAGAAAGGCATGCATTTCACATTCTGTTTATAGGTGGATTCTAGAACAGACAATAATGTTGACCTGAAAGTTTTAGGGGAACTGCTTGGGCAATGTGAGGACAAGGGGGATGGTGGTGGGGGCAAGAAGAGGAAGAGAGGGTAGCTGGAGGGGCAGATATAATCACCACACAATATATGCCTGCATGGAAATGTCACGGCGAAACTCATAGCACACATAACTAATATGCATTAATAATAATCAATACTAATAATAATGAGGAAAAGAGCATTGTTCATTACTATAAATCCTGTGAACTATGAACACAAAGCTATGCTGCTTTTAGTTGTCATGCTGCAAATAACAACATATCCATATATATATAAAACTTGGACATGCCCTATGTAAAGGTTGATTTCATTCATATCATACATGGAAGAATCAATAGCAATGTCAATGAATTCAGCCAAGGATGGAAAATAAAATATTGTCAGCGTTTTTTTTTTCCCCCTTAAGTTCTTTCCTCCATCCTCACTGTTTTCTAGTCTAGTAAAATCAACTTGCAAATTAATGGGAAAACTGGCTCCTGGCTTACACAATTTCTCACAAAAGGAAAAACCACATACAAATCTCGTTGAACTGCAGCAGATACTATTCATGGGCACAAAAGATCATGGGTGGTTCACTCAGAGAATTTCAGCACACCCTCCCTGGACAAGGGCCTCTCAGAGCACAGGCTGCCAAGAGGAAGTGGTCTTAGCAACACAAAGGGACCGATGCTAAGGTAGACGTCTTCGCATAAGACGTTTAAGAGGATAGAGAGAAGGGTGTATAGGTTGAAGTGTTCCAGGAAAGTCTTTCTAGAAAAGGCAATTTTGAGAGGAGAACCAGAGAATATTTTCCAAAGTGAGAGGCAAAGGGATTAAAGAGATTAACAATCGACAGAGTGCATCTTATATTCACAGACAAACAAGGCAGTAACACATTGGGAGAAAGGCCTGTTACTGGGTGCGTTTGAATGTGGGTTCTGTGTGCCAGGGCATTGGGCTGCTGAGAGAGAAAACTGCCAACGGAGCTGGTCACAAATTGCCTTGTTTATGACACGCTGAGAAGAACTGAATTTCCTAATCTACAACTATCCCAAAGAAAGCCTTTAACATGATGAATGTGATTTGGTGTTTTACACCAAAGGTCAACAGTCTTTGGTGAAAAATAGGATCGGGTGTACTCACGGTGATCAACTTCTGTTAATCATTGCTGGTCAGAGTCTCTGTGCTCCGTTCGGTTTTTATTCTGCAGAGCTCTCTCTGCTTCTGTTGGCCTGAGCGGAGGCTGGGTTCCCAGTGGCTCCTTACAGACCACTTGAGATAAGAGTGTAACTTACTTGGATCTTGTTGGAATTTGGGTAATTACCGAAGGGATATAACCATGTGTGGTAGTTTGAATGTAACTGACCCCGGTAATCTCATAGGGAGTGGTACTATTAGAAGGTGTGGCCTTGTTGGAGTAGGTGTGGTCTTGTTGAAGGAAGCAGTCACTGTGGAGGTGGGCTTTTGAGGTCTCATATATGCTCAAGATACTGCCCAGTGTCTGAGACCACTTCCTATTCCCTTTGGATCAAGGAGTAAGGACTCTCAGCTCCTACTCCAGCACCATATCTGCCTGCACACGCCACTATGCCATTCCATAATGAAATGGACTAAACCTCTGAAAATGTAGGCCACCCCAATTACTTGTTGTCCCTTCACAGCAATAGAAACCTAACTAAGACACCCCGAGAGTTACAGCTTGTACACACACTCATACACTCATGCCATTCTTGAATCAGGCAGGCATTTGGAGTGATGTATGTATCAAAGACAGCAGCTCGTTAATTCCCACCCAAACCATTCCACACTTGCCCTGTATTTGGAATCAAAATCAGCCACTTCCCGGTCTGGGTGGGAGACTTTCACCTGTTGCCCATTAACCAGGTCACAGTTCTTGTCTTGGTGTTTTCTGAGGAGGACATGATTGTCGGGGAGGGAATATGTCTCCTTTAGCAGAAGCATTCCTCTCAGATTTGCCTTTGTGGTTCCAAGAATGCGACTGGAGTAGTTAGTCTGATCCAGTAACTGTTATCACCAGGCTCAGGTGTGATGAGTAATCTGACAGATTGAATTTTTGTGTTGCTGTGGTTGGATTTCCAATTGTTGCTTTTAGATACCTGAAGTTAAGTGTAGCCTCCCTCATAATAGAATGTGCTTCTCACCTCTCCACATAATTTAAGAATTTAATAAGAATGCTATATCTAACTAATATCGCTTAATTTCACAGGCTTCTTTTGTTTATTCTATACAATTTAACGGACTTGTTTTCTGTTCTTTCTGTTCTTTCTTCCTTCTTCTTCTTCTTCTTCTTCTTCTTCTTCTTCTTCTTCTTCTTCTTCTTCTTCTTCTTCTTCTTCTTTTGAGACAGGGTTTCTCTGTATTGTTTTGGAGGCTGTCCTGGAACTCACTCTGTAGACTCACAGAAATCCACCTGCCTCTGCCTCCCGAGTGCTGGGATTAAAGGTATGTGCTACCATCGCTCAGCTAATGAACTAGTTTTCATGGATGGCAGTTTCACTAGGTGCTCCTGAGACATCATAGTTCCTGCCTTTGAAGAAGGCACACTTTTCTCCAAGAACAGACACATGAAAGGTAATAGAAATACAATCTTACAAGCGCCACAGAGCGGGTTTTGTTTGGGTTAGGCCCCTTTGTAGCATCATCTAGTTAGCAGTAAACAACCCGGAAGCAGAGGAACAGAAGTGAGAGAAATCGTCCAGGAAACGGTCATGTTTGTTCTAGATCTTGGCAAACAGAGGCTCTGTGCCAAGGAAAAGAGGGAAGGCATTTCACAAAGGTGTGTGTGTGTGTGTGTGTGTGTGTGTGTGTGTGTGTGTGTGTGTGTGAGTGTGTATGTACATACACAGATGTCTGTATCCGCATATATCCACATATATGTTTGAAGATATGGGACAATCGACATGTTGGATCTTTGAGGCAGTCATGAATTGCTGTAAGGAATTAGTGGAAGGCAATGGCATATCATATCTGGGCACAAAGAGAGAGTTGTACTGTGCTGGCTATAAAGGGTGGCATTTGGTAGTGTGGTAGAGTCACATGATCTTATTTGCATTTTTGGTTCAGTCAGTCCGGCAGTGGTTTGCTTAGGGGAGGTGAGATGCTGGGGATGAGTTGGCACTTAAAGAGACATTTAACAACCCATGGGAAAACCTGAGAAGAGGCCTGAATACATGGGCAATAAATAGGATGAGAAGAATGGGACCTAGTGACTTGGTGGGTAGAGGTGAAGGGAATAGCCCCCGTAATTTAGGAAGAACAACGGCTCTTATTCCGGGTCTCTGAGTTTGCAGGGCCTACAGGACACACAGGTGGAATTGTTTATAATTTGTTTTTATTTAAAGTGTGTGTGTGTGTGTGTGTGTGTGTGTGTGTGTGTGCGTGCGTGCGTGCGTGCGTGCGTGTGTATGTGCACACGTGTGCACTTATCCATGTGAATGCCATGCCACAGAAGCCAGACTCTTCACAACCCCTGGAGACAGTGTTACTGTGAGGAACTTGATGTGGGTACTGGGAAAAGAATTCAGGTCCTCTCCAAGTGCAGTGTGTACTCCTAACTGCTCAGCCATCCCCCTAGTCCTCACAGGTAGAATACAATATTGGTTTACAGGTATGGAACTCAGTGAGAAGCTTATTGTTGGTTTTGTCTTTGTGGTGCCAGGGCTTGAACCCATGCTAAACAGGCACACTCCACTACTGAACTATATCCATAACCATCTTTCTACTTTCTGTCGTGAAACAGAGTCTCACTGAGCTGAGTGGGCTGGTCTTGAGCTCATGCTGTAATCTAGAGTTGAATTTGTGATTACAGACATTCTTCCTTCTCAATAGTTGGGATTAGAGACCTGTGCCACCAGGCCTGGCTGAGCAGTTGGCCTAGAATTATAGATATTAAGAAAGGGTCTCAAGATAGGCAGAGTTGCAGTAAAAGAGAATCAGGAACAGTGTGTTCACAACAGGGATAGAAACAGGGCAGGAACAGGACATACGAGCGTGTGGTGCTGCTAACGCCACTGCACACAGGTAAAGCCTACCTAGAAAATTCGGTATCATCAAACTTTTAAGGAAGGGGGAATGTAGCTGAGTTGGCAGTGTTTGCTAATGAGCTGGAAGCCCTGGGTTTCATCCCCAGCAGCACATAAACTGAGTGTTGCTGGCACATGGCTGGAAGCTTAGAATTTGGGAGGTAGAACCAGGAAGATCAGAAGTTCAAAGTCATCCTCAGTTACATAGCCAGTTCAAGGCCAAACTGAACTAATGAAACCCTATCACATACAAAGCAAAGCATTAAGAGAGGAACACCTAATGGCCCTCTAAACGATGCCACCAAGAACCCTGAGTCCCTGGAGGTAGAGACTCCACCAGTGCAAACTCTTTGCCTCATTCTCTCACCTCACTGCCTCCAGCGCTCATGCCTAGCCTTCCTGGTGCATTGTTGGTGAACACTAACTGACAGGCAATATTAATGATGCCCATAAAACCAGAGAACATAGAGTTTTCTCACAAATCACAGAAACAGACTGCCTCTACCTCCTCCATAGAATAATGATAAGTACAAGAAAAAGCTGATAAGAACTTTCAGTTATGGTGTCATGAAAGCTGGCAATTTCTATAAAGTCCAAGCACACTACACTCGTAAAACTGAAAGTTAACTGAAAACTACTTCACTGTGCTTCATATTGAGTTAGTGTTAGCCTCTCGCCAAGTCATAAAAAAATGTCATTTACTTATCATCAGAAGTTATCTGCTGCATCCCATCTACCTCGACAAAGAAAGATTCTAATAAACTTTTTAAATGTACATTTTCAAAATGAAGTTTAAAAATCTTTGACAGATGAGAATGAAAATACTGCTTTTTAAAAGAAAAAAAATCAAGCTACCAAATAATCCAATTAAAAAATGGGGTACATATCTAAATAAAATTCTCAACAGAACAATCTCAAATGGTGGAAAGACACTTAAGGAAATGGTCAACATCCTTAGTCATCAGGGAAATGCACACCCAGACCACTCTGGGATTCCACCTTACACTGATCAGAATGGCCAAGATCAAAAACACCAGTGACAGCTTATGCTGGAGAGGATGTGGAGAAAGGGGAACACTCCTCCATTGCTGATGGGAGTGCAAACTTGTACAGTCGCTGTGGAAATCAATATGGCGATTTCTCTGAAAATTATGGATCAACCTACCTCAAGACCCTGCAATACCACTGTTGGGCCTATACCCAAAGGAGGCACATTCATACCACAAGGACATTTGCTCAACTATGTTCATAGCAACATCATTCATAATAACCAGATCTTGGTAACAACCTAGTTCCCCTCAACTGAAGAATGGATAAAGAAAAATGTGGTATATTTACACAATGGAATACTACTCAGCAGTAAGAAAACATGACATCCTAAAATTCGCAGGCAAATAGACAGAACTAGAAAAAAAATCCTGAATGAGGTAACCCAAGACTAGAAAGACAAATATAGTATGTACTCATTCGTAAGTGGATACCAGACATAAAGTAAAAGATGCCCAGCCTACAATCCCACGACTCAAGAGAAGCTAGAACACTCTTCCAGAAACAGATGGAAGCAGATGCAGAAATCCACAACTAACCAACGGGCCAAGCTCCTGGGGTACAATTGAAGTGAGGAAGGAGCAAAAATATGAACAAAGCAGTCAAGACCATGCTGGGGAAACCCACAGAATCAGCTGACCCGAGCTAGTGAGAGATCACTGACTCAGGCCTGACAAATGGGGCACCTGAATAAGACTGAACTAGACCTCCTTAATATAGGTGACAATGGTGTGACTGGGACAATATATGAGGCCAATGGCAGTGGGTCCAAGATCTAACTCTAATGCACAAACTGACTTAGTGGAGCCCATTCTATATGGAGAGACACCTTGCTCAGCCTAGACACAGGGATGTGGGGGTGGAGAGGTGCCTTGTCCCTTCCTCAACTAGATGATGGGACAGACTTAGTAGACTTCCTAGGGGATGCCTCACCCTCTCCTAGGAGCAGATGGGAGGTGGGGGGAGAATTGGGGGAAGGGGGAGAGGAGGGAGGGGGAACTAGGACTGGAGTGTCAAAAATAAATTAATAAAGAAAATTTTAAAAGGAAAATAAAACATGCACCCAATTAAGAATTAATTAATGTTGACACGGGCTGGAGAGTTGGCTCAGCAGTTAAGAGCACTGGTTGCTCCTGCAGAGAGAGAACTGTGATTAAGTTCCCAGAACCCACATGGCAACTCACAACTGTCTATAACTCCAGTTCTAGGGGATCCAGTGCCTTCTTCTGGCCTCTCTGGGTACCAGGCACATTTATGGTACACACACATACTTGTAAGCAAGACAGTCATACACATAAAATGAATCAAATAAATCTTAGTAAAGAGAACTATTTAAACAAACAAATGCTATGGGGAATGTGTCTTAGCTGACTTTGGCTGCCACATTGAAAACCCAGCAATGCTGCTTCCTGGTGACGGTATAATCTCTATGAAGATTTCTGGGTAGACAGTCCTGGTTCTGTTGCTAATAATTTTAGTAATCTCAAAAAAAAGTTTCCACTGCACCTAGACTTTGATTGTTGTCTCCAACTGTGTGATAAAAATACCTTTCCCAGTATAAGTCCTAAGGGCAAAGTGACGCCATTAAAAAACTCAGGAAAGAAATGATACCCTATAATTAGAAACTGTTACTGATCTCAGCTTCAAAATAGAAAAAAATGTAAAAATAACTTTAAAGGGAAATGTCAAATTATGACTTTCTAGTACATTAACAAAATAATCAAAATATGCAAGATTAGCGTCATTTTTAAAACATAACGTATGTAGTTTAATTTTAGATGTATTGATGCTTCCAGCCCAGGCTTTCTTCTGGAACATTTATAAGGCTGAAAACTATTTTAATGTCTGTGCTAAAACTCTGGATACTTCCATTGTGGTTTTTATTTTCAAAACTGGCTACCTTGAAGTTTGACTATATTATAAAGAATATAGAATGATCCTGGGAATGAACTCTAAAAACAGAACCAGATTTTATCTATACCCCACCCCACCCCCAAGCACTTTCTTTATTCCCATCCAAAGCAGGGACTTAGGTTTATTTGGTTTAGGTCTGGGCAGGGTCAGCATCACTGCTTATGTGATAGAATACAGCAAGCTCGATGCTATGATAGAGTCTGGGCAATCTGTAAGATACTGCTGGTGGTGACTTCCTATGAGAACATTTGCTTCTGGAATCCAGCTGCCAGGCTGTGATGAAGCAAGCACAAGCTTGTAGAGAGGTCTACTCAAGGGGGAAAGACCAAGTGCTCAGACCATGGTCCTGGTGTAGTTTATGGTAGAGCTAGCCCTGTTGGCTAGCTGCCATGTGTTCCCCCAAATCCATCTGATCAAGGAGCTCTCGTGTTATGATTGTGACTTTGTAAGAAAAGAAAACAGTTTTGTCCACCTTGCCTCTTTCTTGGTTCTTCACCCCTGCCACGTGCAGATACAAGAAGACAGCCATCTGTAAACCAGGAAGTGAACCTTCTGCAGCCCCCACCATTCTGGTACCCTGGACTTGCAGCATTTACAACTATGAGCAAGAAAGGTTAAGACACTGCACCAATGCTACATCAGTGAACTATCTTGGGAGTGAATTCTTCCCCGGTCAAGCTTCCTCAACAGGTGTTGGGGTGGCTCAGAGTCGCCCTCCCTACCAAGCGGGCTCGCCTTGCAGATTCGTTAACTGAATAAAGGGCCCCGGTTGTTGTAAGTTGCTGACTCAGGAGATGGTCTATCAGAGTTGTAGATGTGTCTCAGTGTAAATGAAGAAGCAGCTTTGAATCCTGTGTTTGTCCTGACATTTCACTAGTCGCAGGGTGTCAAAACAATGTTTCTGTGTTTGTTTTAAAGCTTCAAACAGCACTCCCATGCAGAACAATAGAATCGCCTCTTAAATACTTGGATCTTGGGTGCACAATAGAAATATAGGCAATTAATACAGCAAGTTCAAGTGGAATGGTCCATTAGCAGTGCAGCACTTCCAGGCGTGCTGGCTGTATTAATTTAACTCCACTGATGGAGAACTTTGCTGTGAAACTCAATGACTCATATGGGCTGGTTTTCATTCTGTGGTTTGTAGTCAGAAACCACTGACTTGCCAGCGATAGTGAAGCACGCCTTTATTACCAGCACTAGGGAGCAGAGGCTGGCAGCTCTCTGCGAGTCTGAGGCTAGTGTGGTCTACATACTGAGTTCCAGGACAGCCAGATCTATATAGTGGGACCCTGTCTGGAAAAAACAAAACAAAACAAAACAAAACAAATGAACAGCAAAACTCCCAAAACAAAAACATTAAAAAAAAAAAACTTAGAAAAACTTTAGGACAATAGAGTAGACTTAAATTTAAAAAATTAAAAAAACAATCACCTTGCTCTGGCAGATTGAGTGATAATGACTTCCACAGGCTCGTAGATTTGAATGCCTGGTCACCAGAGAGTAATGCAATTTTAAAGGATTAGGGAGACGTGGTCTTGTTGGAGGAAGTGTGTCACAGGGGATGGGCTTTGAGGTTTCAAAAAACCCACTCCAAGCCCAGTGTCTCTTTTTCTTCCTGCTGCCTGCAGGTCCAGATGTAGAACTCTAAACTGCTTCTTCACCCCCCTGTCTGTCCCGGCACGGCCATGCTTCCTGCCATGATGATAATGGACTCAACCTCTGAAACTGTAAGCGAGCTCCAATCACATGCTTTCTTTCATAAGAGCTGCCTTGGTCATGGTGCCTCTACATAGCAATAGAACATCTACTAAAACACTTGCTTACTCTTCATTAAATGTTTACTTTTATTATTTTTAGTTATGAATGTGAAGTGTGCCTGTGCATATATAAATGAGTGCAGGTGCCTACAGAGGCTGGAGGCATCAGATCCCCTGAAGCTGGAGTCAGAGGTTCTTATTGCCTCATGTGGGTGTTGGGTGAGGGCAGCAAATGCTCTGAACCACTGAGCCATCTGCCTAGCCCCTTTGCTTACTGTTTTCATCCACATATTGTTTATTGGACTCTAAAATAAAACTCGTATGTGTGGTGAATAAGACTTTAACCATGACTGAACAATAGGAACTCCTTACAATAATTGCATAGGAAGCAGTAATTTTGAATTTCCACAATCCACTGAAGCGTGTTGCTTGAGTACATCAAGGCCCAGCGAGAACTAGGAGTATCTGCAGTGGGGGCCATGCAGGGAGCAGTTTGAACCTCCATCATTTCTGGCAGCTCCAGTTTGGGAGTGTGGGAGCCAAATGGGGTCAGAAAGCTGCCTTTCTCAGCACGGCTTGATCTTGGAACTACGACAAGAGGCAGTGAAGAAATGAAGAAAGGACAAATGACACAGGCACACTACAGAAAAGCTGGGTCCGGTGGGCTATGCGAAGTTTGATGGAGTCACACATATTACTGCCCGGAATCTCAGTACATTAAGTTCTACACCGAAGCAGGATTGAGCTAGTCTCAGTAGGAGGTCTCTGTGGACCAGCATCTTCAGGCTATAGACATCTGGGAAGAGAAAGCTGCACTGATCAGTCCTCCTTCAACATTCATACTTGGACCAGAGGGAGAAGGTTTTGCCAGTTTCTGCCCTGACCCATTTGGAGAAAGGCTTTGCCAATTTTCCATGGGTCTGGAGCACTGGTCCTTGTCATAGCTATATGCTTGTGTCAACAATACATGTTCATTTAAGGCTTCCTCCACTTCCTACGGAGAGATATGGGGCATTTGTAAAGGCTGCTGGACAGAATAGCTCTCTCCTTACCATTGCATAGCATGTAGGGAAAGTGCTTTAGCCATCTTGCAACCATCAAACTGGCAGACGACAGCAGTGGGAAGGAAACTGTACCCTGTATGGCATGGAAGTCTCCTCCCTTTTGAGGCAGACACTCATGCAGCCCGGCCTGGCCTCAAAGGATGTCACCAAGGATGACTGTGAATTTCTGATCCTTCAGCCTCCACCATGTCTAGTTTATGGGGTACATGGATCCAGCCTAGTGCTTCCTACATCACAGGCAAGCAAGTACCAGCCGAGCACACCCCCAGTTCCACAGTCCCCCTTATTTCTAAAGTGGCTCCCTCCAGACTTCTTTTTGCATGAGACAGGTACACAACTCACCTGATTAAGCGAGCTGTAATAGGGAGTTTTGATGTAAAGGTGTCCTAAAGTACACACACACACACATACAGTGTCTGTCTGTATACCACATGTGGGCAGGAAGCCTGTAGAGATCAGACAAGGATCTGACCCCAGAACTGGAGATACAGCCTGTTGTGAGCAGCCAGACATGTGAATGCTGGGAACTGAAGTAGGGTCCCCTGGAAGAGCAGGAAATGCTCTTAGCTGCTGAGCCATCTCCCCAGCTCTAACACCCGCATTGTTTAAGAACGACTTCTGAGGATCTAAACTCAGGAGCTCACGCTTGTGCAGCACACATTTTACTGTAGGCCACACCATCTCTTCAGCCTGATTTATGTTCATTCCCTTCGGTTACAATAGCAGACAAGATATTTTGCTCATATAGTTAAGGCCAGATAATTCTTAAAGACTCTTCTAGATGATCAATATTAGGGAAGAAACATTATCTGACCAGCAAGTTTCCAATCTCAAACATTCAAACACCAGAGACTAAGGAGGCACAGGAGTTGGTGAAGGGAGAATCAGAATTAAATGTAGCTAAGGATACATAGACCCTGGAGCATGGGAATAGCTCTGGTAGAAGCTTCTAGGCTGTGTGGGGATAAACAGAAACAAGTGTTTGGCTCTATGGTGAGTGGATTATCACTTCTGTCTTAACGTTCCCTCAGAACCAACCACAACAGACGAAAGTGACAGAGAGCCCCAGTGGCCTCCTTCATCTTTCCCATCATTCACTAACGTGGCTTTGGAAATGGATAATTCACAGCATCACACCTGCGCAAACTTGTCTGTTGTTTCTCTTCCTCCCTAAGATTCTGTTTTCTCAGTGCAAAATGAAGACAGTAGTGTCTACTGCACAGAGTTCGTGCAATTCCGTAAGAGAAACCTGCACTTAGCTTATGTATTTATACCTATTAATTCCTCACAGTTCTTGGGACACGATAGCCTCTAATCCAGGCCACTGTTATTCGAGAAATGATAGTCAAAACCTCTGTGGCTCTGGTAACACAGTAGCCAACAAATGTAACTCATGTTCTAGGAGACCAATAGGAAAAAAAGCTGTGTTCATTAAAAACCAGTAAACAACTGTAGCACAGAAAGCACCGATTCTTGGTGTTTGGAAACTTCCATAAAATAGAGAAATACACAAAATCAGAAGGTATTTACTAGGAAAAACATGCTGACTCCTAAAGTATAATAAACTTGCTTATGTTCTATTGGGAATTTCTCCTTCAACAGTCATTTTTCTCAATCAGAATGGACCTGGGGCTGTGACCTGTTTGACATTGTTGAAGAGAAGACATGTAGCTGGTGAGACAGCTCAGTGGTGGAATGCTTATCTGATAGACATAAGGACAGGCCTGATGCCTGGCACCAGAAACTAGCAAATAGCAACATAATGGAACCAAAATACAGAGGTTTTAGATGTAAACTTTATTAAAATTATACTCAGAAAAATCCTTTGGGTAGATGGAGGCAAAAGGAAGAAAAACCAAATTGTTTGGTAGTTGATCAGAGAATAAATAAAAATACTTTCTAGCTGGGCGTTGGTGGCGCACGCCTTTAATCCCAGCACTTGGGAGGCAGAGGCAGGTGGATCTCTGTGAGTTTGAGGCCAGCCTGGTCTCCAGAGCGAGTGCAAGGACTCCATAGCTATACAGAAAAACCCTATCTCGAAAAAAGAAAAAAAAATACTTTCTAAATTATAGAAACAAATAGCAAAATAAAAATGGGGAAAGAAACTAGGAAGACACAGCTAGAGTAGAAGACAAAGAGGATGACACTGATGAGGAAAGGCATGTGAGCTGTGTCCCATGCTTGTAAAGGAAAAGAGATAAACATGACTTGAACAGGTTTATGGCCTAGCAGCTGGGGTGGGGAGTGGGAGGTGGGTGGGGGGATGGGGGAGGAGGGTGGGAGGGGTGGGGGGGGGGGAGGGGTGGGGGGAGAGGGGTTGGCAAAGGAGCTCACTAGCAGCAACCATTCACACTGAAAAGGACTTGGGATTATTTTCTATTCAAACTGTTTTCCTTTCCAAGAGACCATGTGTGTGCGTGTGTATGTGTGTGTGTGTGTGTGTGTGTGTACATTTTTGTCAGAAAAAGAATTCATAGGATACATTAATTCAAGGTCATGTCTAAATGTTTAGTTATGATAAATGTTGGTTTTCATTTTTACCACAGGCCTGTGTACTTTTGTAGCAGAGCAACTGTTTGGGACAGAGCAGATCAGAAAGGATGTAGCTGTTTAGAGCTTTCAAAACATCTGGAAAATTACTCTGGCGAGTAGAACCAAGTCCATTAACAAAACAGATGTTTTCCACTGTGGCGGGAAAACAGAACTTTTCTTTTTTCTTTTTTTTTTTTTTTTTAAGATATGTGTTTCATATGGTCCAAATCCACGTTAGAAAACATTATACCTCTTAAAGAGTCTGGAGACTGTGATAATCTTGGGGATTCTGCCAATAACAATTGGCCATGGCCACTTAGGTGTTTGAAGGTCAATGTTTTCTAATACACTTTTTTTACCTAGCATGAGAAAAACATGTTTAAAAGCCTAGGGTGTCTTTGCAAGCTCTCAGCTGAAAAGTTGGAGTTGGATTGAAATCGACTGTTGATTTGGTAAGAGTCTTTGGAGTTCTGAGTGAGAGGACAGTGATTCAGGGCAGAGCAGAATAGCCCAAGAAGCCACTGGGGCTCATTTGGCATAGAAAAAAAAAAAAAAATAGAAGGAACTTTATTCCCATTGACCATTTGGAAAGAGTCTCAGAGGTCCTAGGAGACCAGTGTTGTTGAAAACCCAGGAGAATTGTGTCTGAGCAACACAGCAAATGAATTCATTCAAAGCTCATTGAGGGGAAGTTTCCCTTTTATAAATAAATGTCCCACAAATTTAACTATTAGGCTGCACAAATCACATATTCTAGGTTGTTTCTTCTGCTCTGTTTGCAAAGTACGAAAAATTTGTTAGGGAGGCCATCTCCTTGTAATGTCCAGGCTGGCCCCAAACTCCTGGTGTCATAGATCCTTGCACCAACAGACAAAAAACATTTGCATTAATCCTTTGTCAAAATTTTAAAAGGAGAATATTCCACAGTCAGCTATGTTACATACACCTACTATTCCAGCACTCAGAAGGCAGGTACATCAGGAGTTCAAGGTCAGTCTCAGGCTATTAGCAACTTTGAGATAATTAAGGGCCACAGGGAGATCACATCTCAAAAAACAAAAAGTTTGGAGGGCTGGAGAGATGGCTCAGAGGTTAAGAGCACTGACTGTTCTTTCAGAGGTTCTGAGTTCAATTCCTAGCAACCACCTGGTGACTCACAACTGTCTACAATGAGACTTGGTGCCTCTTCTGGCGTGCAGGAGGACACTGTATACCTAATAAATAATTAAACAATTCTTTAGAGAAAGTTCACATTCAGCACAACAGTTTTCCTGGAAATTAGAATTGTTTCCAACAGAGCATTTTTATAACTTGGAAATTAGTGGGCTTTCTTTCTTACATTCTTTTAATTAAAAAAAAACAGAAATACAGAATAACTTTTCTATTGATATAAAAGTAATTTGTTCAAGAGTGAAACTGAGGGACACTTAACTTGATTAAATGGATTGAATTGACTTTGGATCACAAGGGATGTCAATATTTTTTTTCTTGTTTTGTTAAACATATTCTTTTCACATTTATTTCATTTGTTGATTAAAGATTTCAAGGTCTCTTAGTAACTAAAAGAAAAAGGTTTCATTCACATGCAAAGTGATATATGGGTTGAGTAATTAAAATTCACACTGGGGATGTCAAATTTTGAAACATTGTCCAATTAAATAGAAAGGAGTCCTTAGATTGTGCCTCATCATTGCAGAGTACATAAAGTTTATAGTTTCAAAAGCACATACTGAAGAGATGGAGTCTGGTGATATATTATTTATGATTTATTAAAGCTTGCCTGAGGATTCAGAAAGCAAAGTCAGCCACAAGCCATAGAAGCCAGACACACACCTTTAATCCCAGCAGCCAGAAGCTAGAGGGTGGTGGTACACACCTTTAATCCTGTGACTCAAGACTGAGAGGTAGACAGATATCTCTGAGTTCAAGGCCACCTAGGGATACACAAGATTGAGTCAGTCTAAAAGAGTAACAGATCACATGCCTTTACCCCAGCACTGGAGGGGTATAAAAGATAGAAGTAGGATCTTCAGTATTGAGTAGGAGACAATCACTCTCCAGCCACCCTGAAGTTAGAAGGCTCAGTATCAAGGAAAACAGGAAGACACTGAAGTCTCAGGATTCTCCAGCCACGCTGAGGAGAGGCAGCAGTTGGAGACTTGGTAAAGAGCTTGTGTGTGGGTCAGCCCTTTCAATCTGAGCTAGAGGTGAGAGCTGTGGCCAGCTGCTTTGCTTCCCTGATCTCCTGGTTGAACACCAACATCAGTCCCTGGGTCACTTATTAATCCCTTTACAATGAAGGGTACCAATCATTGTCTGAGTGAGAGATACAGATTTTAGACTTCCATCTTGAGTCAAGTGTTATCTGCTGGCAGAACGTTATCTGGTCTCTTCTTCATGAATGCCACCCTGAAGTAGAACACAGCATTAGAGAGGTTCTTTGTGCTCCGTTTACCTCGGCCTGGTACGTGTGCCTGCCTGAATACCTGCTAGTATGAACGCTGAGATGCAGACCCAGAAATGACTGGGAGCAGGAATGAGGATAGAGATGATTGTTGACAGTTGGCAGATCCGTCTTCTTTTCCGCCATTTCTTAGGATAATAACCTAATCTATGATACCATCGCCATTCCAAAGTTTATTCTTCTTCTTGTCTGAAGCTAGCTCATCAGGAATTTTAGAAAGAATGTCTTTGAACCTGAAGCGTTTTAATTATCACTCCCCTGCAGGGAATTGTGAGCTAGAAAGATACCGTAGTTTAGAGAAGAAAATAACGATCTCTCTAGGAAGATTATTTGCATTTGTCTGAGAGATGATTCTATTCATCTTTTCACTGAGCACTGCCCAGAATAGAAATGAATATGTAGCAAAAACTGGCTAAGTCCACAGCTTTCTAATTCCTTCTGAGACCATCTCCCAAGTATAACTTTATTTTGCTTGAAGTACTGTGAATTTCCAAAATTGGGTCTGTAACAATTTTGATGAAATATGAAAATGCACCCCAAAGTAAAAAAAAAAATGAGTTCCTTATGTTCATTTAAATTTTATTTATTATCGTGTATATGGTGTGTGTGTGTGGTGTGGTGTGGTACAGCACCTGAAGAGGTCCGAGGAAAACTTTGAAGAATTGCTTCTTTCCTACCACGGTGGGTTCTAGAGGATTGAACACCTGTCATCAGGCTTCCTTTTACTCACTGAGCCGTCTCACTGCCCTGGTGTCTATATCCATTGTAGCTGATCTTATTGTTTTTGTGATTGTACTGAGGGATAAGCTGAAAACTGACATTGTGTGGATCAGGGAAGGAGCAGGTGGAGGTAGAGATGGGCAAAGGAATGAGGAAAGGGCATGTGTGTGACTGAAGGCTGGACGCTGGCCCCCTGCTGCACAGCGGCACAGGCTAAGGAGGAGGTCCTGCTGTTCTGCCCAATGCTGCCATGCTTCCAGGACAGAGGCTCACCTGGAAACATTGAGCACGGGAAAGACTTCTGGTCAGCACAGGAGCTGATGCATTTCAGGGGACGTGGAGTAGAAAAATGACAGGAAAGAATAGCAGTTACTATCTTAACTGAGGTCTAACCTCAGTGAGTCATTATGGCTTTTTCTAGTGATTTGCATTTAATCTTTCTCCTCTTTAGAAGGAGGAGCAGAATAGAAAGAGGACAGGTAACAGAGAAGGATTTGACCAAAAGTATCTTCACTCTTCTCCCCAAATCTTGGAAAGCACAAGGATGCCATTAGGCCAAATCCCAAGAAAACAAACACCTCTTGTTCCTGCTAGGAATTAAGAATACCACAGAGAGCTGGGACTATAGCTCAGTGGAAGAGCACTTGCCTAGCATGTAAGAAGCCCTGGGTTCAAGCCCCAGTTCTATTCAAACAAACAAGCAATAAATGCCCTGGGCTGGAATGGGGACCTCCGAAAGCTTGTGGATTATAAGAGAATTAGAGCAGGTAGCTCCTCTGGTTCCTATTTAAATGTCTTTGTAAACATTTATGGGATTTTGATCTGTTTTGTTTTTCAAGTGTAATCTTCTCCCTGGCTCCACCAAGTATTTCAGAGTTGTGGAATAGTAGGCTTGATGCTGGAGGAGGTTGCGTCTTCCTCCAGCCCCCTTGGTTTCCCTCAGCACGTCTAGAGTGTGATGTAAATAGAATCTATTCATTCCTCCTGCTTCACACTTGCTCAATGAAAACACAAAACAGCTTCTGTCACTCCTGGTGGCTTAGTTACCAATCTGTCCCTTTTCCAGCTTCAGTGTTTGGCACAGCTGTCTCCATTGGTTCTGGTCACCTCTTCCTCACCTTCTACAGAGTGGCCTTTCCGTTGACCTGCCTTCACTTTAGTTACCTCACAAAGCAGTCTTCCCCTCTTCCCCTCTACCCCAGTGGGGTCCTGAGTTTTGGCATTGGGTGATCATGTTTCTAGACCCTCATCTCCACACCTGGGAAAACTGGGATAGCAAGGGCTGGAGACAAAGCTTGGACTGGTAGAAAACTTGGCTAGTAAGTATGAAGCCCATGGTTCAATCTCCTGTGCTACTCACACCAGCCATGGTAGAGCTTGCTTGTAATCCCAGCACTTGAGTAGTGCGGGCAGGGGCATCAGAAGTTCAAAGTCATCCTCAGTGACACAATGTGTTCATTTGGGACTGTTTAAAAAAACAAAAATTCAAAACAAAACCCCAAAATTCGGGTATTCGTTATCCCTGTTCATGGGGTCATGGTGAGAAGGGAGCACACACACAAACATACCCACATGCATAGACACACACAGATACTTACATGCAAAGACACACATACACACACATGCATGGACACACACAGACACACACAGGCAAAGATGCACAAACATACTCACATGCAAACACACACACACATACACACGGACACACACAGACACACAAGGCAAAGATGCACAAACATACACACATGCATAGACACACACACAGATACTCACATGCAAACACACACACACATACACACAGACACACACAGACACACAGAGGCAAAGATGCACAAACATACACACATGCATAGACACACACAAACATACACACATACATAGACACACATATACATACACAGGCAAAGATGCACAAACATACATACATGCACAGACACACACACAAACATACCCACATGCATAGACACACACAAACACACACATGCATGGACACACACAGATACACACATGGTTACTGGGACTGCAACACAGAGCAGCACAGCGTGGTGTGTTCTTGGGTGTGTGTTCCCATGAGCTCACACCTGCCACTTTTATCATCATAGTAGGTGCCCTCAGTTTCCAGCAAAGCCTCCTTTCTCTTCCTCTGCCTCCAGACTTATTAAGTGTTCCTTAGTTTAGCCTTATTTTAATATATCCTGAAGGTGAATGCATCTGCTCCAACCTGCCTACGCTGTCAACAATGAGTTGTTTCCACTCGTTACAAAGATGCTTCTACCCATGAATGCCCAACATGGGATTGATTCTCTCCCTGATGCCACCTCCTTAGGAAACCTGGTTTGCAGGCCTGGACAACAGCTCTAACCCATTCCTGACTCAGGTCAGCGTCCTGTCCTCTTCCCTCATGGGCTCAGACTCATCCCTCTGGTGGCCAAGCCACTGGTTCTTCCCAGGTGGCTTCTCCATTAGCTCTCTGAGGTGAGCCTTCTCCATTAGCTCTCTGAAGTCAGCCTTCCTTACTTCCTCTTTATTAAAGCAATCTCCAAAGTCATCTCTATTCCTGTCTTCTGTTCGACTGGGCTGAAAGACAGCCACACATCTGTTCCCACCCCCCCTCTTTTTCCTCAGTAGTTCTAGAGTGTGATGTATATGGATTGATTGCTTTCTAGAACCCAATGCAATCGTTAATTCAGCCATTTATCATTCACTTTTTTACCTCACAGCATGTGTGGAAATCCTCGTTGTGCCGGGCACAGATCATTTATTTCCTTCTTACCATTCCTTCAGTGTGCCTCAGCCCCTTTCCTCTCAATGTTGGTGCTTCTGTGTTCTGTGTTCTCTCCCATTCCTGACCCATTCTCTTGACTAACTGCTTCATGGTCTTCATAATTCAGCTCAAATTCTTCCTCATTCAGCTCTGCCCAGCTATGGGGACGTAACTATAAACAACAACAACAAATCCCTGTTCACATGGAATTTGCATGAGGCAGACAAACACTAAATTACTGACCAATATGTTCAGACTGTGATAGGTAAGTGCTGCGAAAATAAAGACAGTGTAACTCACAGTGGGAGAGGGGAGAGGTATGGTGTGTGTGTGTGTGTGTGTGTGTGTGTGTGTGTGTGTGTGTGTATGTAGGTGGGGTAGGAATGCCAAGTAAACAGTGTGGTTAAGCAGATGAAGTAGCAACTGAACTGAGGCCTGCATGAAGGAAGGTCCCAACTGTGTGAGTTTCTGAAGGAAGGGCGTTTTCAGGCAAGGGACCAGCCAAGCCTATGGTACTGTGGTGAACAGCACCGGGATCCTTGAGGGGCAGTACGGAGGTTGGGAAGCATTTGCGCCGTGTAGTGAGATTCTTGTGAGGCCACACTCGATTTCACAGAGTGGAACTGGAGCCTCATTTTTCAGTGCTTAGGTAGTACATTGTGCTGGTACAACATTGTGTATGGCTGCTGGTGGTTATTTATTTATGTCTAACTGCTAAACTCAAGCCTCCAGAGTGGGTGAGAATCATCTTGTTCTCTTTTTCATGTCCCCAGGGTCTGTCCTTGCACTTGGCAGGTACCTGGACCTTTGCTGAGTGGGTGAGTCAGAAGCCTTTGAGATGTACAAGAAAATACTCGAGTCACCCGATAGATTCCTGGGCTCACACTGCTTTGTGCTCTGGGGAAGGGCTTTGGTTGACTTTCTTGAATTAGCGCTTGGTACTGGTGTTTTACCAGCTATGGGAAACAAAAACAAAATCATCTTTCTCTCTGGGGCTTTGAACCAGGCATAGCCCCTGTGTTGACTTTCTGGCATAAACCTCTGCAACTCCCCACGTCTCTGGTGTATAGTGGGGTTAAGTGTGACCTGTGGGCAGCAGCGTTGAAGGACTTGCACGTTGGAGCTGTGGGAAGTCCCAT
The DNA here is from genome assembly GCF_003668045.3 of Cricetulus griseus. Classification (NCBI taxonomy): domain Eukaryota; kingdom Metazoa; phylum Chordata; class Mammalia; order Rodentia; family Cricetidae; genus Cricetulus; species Cricetulus griseus. The sequence continues at coordinate 11,370,294 of NC_048601.1, forward strand.
GCTGAGATTTTAATAAGTGAGGATAAATGCATCCTTTAGAGCAATGCATGGGGAGATTGACCAGGCCAGCAGAGAAGACAAACACTGGCAACTGACCAAGACTGTGTGCAAACATCAGCCTCATTCGGTACTTTCATAAACACCTTGTCATTGTCATAGTCTATTAGTTTTGCATAACACCAAATCAACTTTAGACTTGACCTTGTTTTCATGAGGCAGAAATGTCACCTGTGCATATATTAAAACAACACAGCTTCATAAAATGTCCTCCCTAAAAAAGACAGCAGGAGGTGGGACTTACCTCTTTTTGGAGATAACAGTCTTAAAAACCGGGAGCTGGGGTGAGAAGCATTACAGACAGAAAGCCTCGCAAGACATTCAAGTAGCTGTTATCACCAGTGTGAGGAGAGATGGCACAGCCGATGTGTTATCACTGTGGGGTTCCTGATGGAAACCATTTCATACATGCCTACTAAGAGTTGCATTATATCAGAGTGAAAGTCGTGACTTGTGAGGAGAAGAAATGTGGTCGATGAAAGATGACGTCATGACAAGATAGATGGAGGGGTGCATGACTAGTGGAGGGGGATGGCAGAAAGACTCTGCTACAAACACATTGCAAGGATGCAAAATGGCAGCCACCTAGAGACTGTTAACCCTAGAGGGTGAACTTGGGAACTGCCGTAAAGCTACCCAGGTGGGTTTTGCATGCAAGTGTGTAAGTCCACCACATGTGTGCCGTGCCCAGCGAAACTAGAAGAGGGCATTGCATACCCTGGAACTGGAGTTGCGAATGGTTGGGAGCTGCCTCGCGGGTGCTGGCGGTGGAACCTGGGTCCTCTCTAAGAGCAGCAGGTGCTCTTGGCCACTGAGCCACCTCTCCAGCTCCTATATATGTATTTGTAAAAGCTGTTGTTTTTAAATTCCATTCAGTGGCAAAGCCCAATGTGACTTGCACTTGTTTGCCAACACATTTGATCTGAACTGATCTCAGATGGCTTCTGGACTCCTCATTTGTGTGACTATGCTCTGCTGTAGAAACAGAGTGTTAATTACAGACCCTGCTGGGGTGTGAAGAAGACCCGGTGTCACCTTTTACAAAATCACAAGCATCTGTTGTTTTGGATGAGAGTTTCGCGTATGTCAAGAACACTCATAATTATGGTTAATACAATAAGACTCCCTGTGCTTCATAAGATAAGGAATTGTGGGGATCACTTTGAATGCATTGTGAAAATGCTTTCTCTGTAGATGGGAGATGTTTAGTGCATTTGAAAGTCAAAAACATTCTCAGTATCAAGATTCTCTCTCTCTCTCTCTCTCTCTCTCTCTCTCTCTCTCTCTCTCTTTCTCTCTCTCCCTTTCCCTCTATTCACCCCCACCCTTTACCCCTTCCTCCCCTTTCCTCCCTCTTCCTGCCCTTTTCCCTTCCCCTTCCCTCCCCTTTACTCTTCTTTCTCTCCCTCCCCTCTCTCCCTCTTCCTCTCTCCCCCTCTTCTCCATCTCTCACCCCTTCTCTGTCTCCCTCTCCATCACAGTTTTCCTCTACTCCCCCCCTCCCCCAGTGTTTGAGCCCTTTTAATTTAGTTGTAAATGGTGACTGGGGGACAGATTCAGTTTTTTGCCCCCACCAAAATTTGGATATTGGCATCATGAGCAGAGATCTTTAAAGTTGTTCAGGGATTTCTCAGTGAGGTACCAATTTAGAGATATAGATTTGCATTTTACCACGTCCCAGTTTATAAAAGGGATTGGTTTTGTTTTCTTCCCCCTCAGGATTCTAAAGTCAAGGAAGAAGAAAGTTCGAATGCTAACTACAGGAAACATTCTGTTAGCAATATCAATGAGTGGAGCCAAGGGCAAGTGGTAAATAGCCCAGAGATCTTTCTAGTACAGCAAGCCTAAAGCTACAAAATAAAACAGACAGACAAATCCACCCTGCTTTACACATTAGGGATGGACATTTAAAAAAAAAATCTGGCTAAAAAAATTTTAAAATATGATAGGAGTCAAAAATTTAGAAACACAACTCACAGAGGTTAATAAAATATAATGTTAGTTTTTCTCTGCTACAAAACACTGTAGATTCAGACTTGAAAATTCTAACCCTGAAGAAACAAATTAACTGAAGGCCTGGGGATACAAGTTCAATTGCTAGAGTGCTTACTGAGTGTAAATGCAAGTCTGGGTTCAGTTCTCAGAATTGTACAAACTGACAGTCACATCCGAGCCCAATCCTAGCATTTTCAAGGTTGGCGAAGGAAGTGCAGGTGTTCAAGGTCATCTTGCCTGGCTCCATGATGAGTCTGGCAGAGATAACACAGTCTAAAACCAACCAAAATTCAGGCCAGAGAGGGGCCTAAGAAGCGAAGGGTATGTTCTGTTCTTGCAGAGGACCAGAGTTTGATTCTCTTTTGTTCTTTTCAGACAGCATTTCTCTACCTAACTCTGGCTGTCCTAGAACTCACTCTGTAGACCAGGCTGGCTTTGAACTCCGAGAGCTGCCTTGCTCTGCCTCCTCAATGGGAATAAATGTGTGCGCCGCCATGCCCAGCTGGCGTTTGAGCCTTAACATTCACGCATGTTGGGCAGCTCACAACTGCTCATAAGTCAAGCTCCAGGCCTCTGCCTTTGACCCCCTTGGATACCTGCATCCATGTGCACCCCCTCACATGCCCACATAATGGGAAAAATTGATCGTGCTAGTGAAAGTAACTATTTTCATTGTTATCCTTTCCTCCATAAAAATACTGTCAACAATGTTCACTAATACTTTTCAAACTGTTATTCTTTTTTAACATAATGTAATTTACACCACACAGTTTATTGTAGCTGATTTTATTCACCTAACAAATACGTATCTTGCTTCCTATCCCGGACAGCAATTAATACCACCACATAATTCTTTGCAGTTGTGAAATAGAATTTTATTTTATGTTATACTAGGATTTAAAATGTAAGCACTTTGATGCTTTTCCTTTTGTGAAATAGAATTTTTTTTAATGCTATCCTGGACTTTAAAATGTAAGCATTTTGATGCTTTTCTTTTTCACAGTTATTATTGCTATTATTTCTAGTTCTATTGTCCTATTCTGTTTTTTTTTTTTTATTATTTGCTATTTGTAAGTTTGTTTTTGTCAGCTTGACACAGGCTATAGTCATCCGGGAAGAAGGAACCTCATTTCAGAAAATACCTCCTTCATTCAGACTGGCTTTAAGGCAACTCTTCGGGGTGTTTTCTTGATTAATGATTGAGAGGGGAGAACCCAGACCATTGTTGGTGGTGCCAGCCTCAGGTAGGTGGTCCTGGGCAACACAAGGAAGGCAGCTGATCTTAGCTTGGAGAAGAGGCAGTAGGCAGTGCTCCTCATGACTCTGCTTCATTGCCGGCCTCTAGGTTCCTGCCCTGACTGAGTTCCTACCCTGACTTCCCTTAGTGATGACCTGAGACCTGGGATATATAAGCAAGCGGACCCTTTATTCCCATGTTTCTTTTGGTCCTGGTGTTTATCACAGCAATAAAGGGCAAACTAGACTGTGAGGCAAGTGACGTTTGCAAATGGCAGTTTTGCTGTTTGGTGGAAGACAAAGAACTGTTATCTCAAAAGAAAACAAATGACACCTCTTTCGTATTTTATGGAACATTCGTGTGTTTCTAGTATGCGGATCAATAACTCCCAGGTTCAGAAGTTAAATTTCCCTCAATGATTTAGAAACATGGCGATTTCCAAGAAGCAGTAAGGCTTGTCATTGGAAAATAAACTCACATTTGAGTTAGAGACAGGTTCCCTGTGGTTATGTTGGGAACTGGAGCATTAAAGAGCTATTCCAAGGTCATGGGTAACAGCCAGAGAGACCTTTGGAGGACTAGAGCCCTAGTAAATAAGGTCTACTGGATTGCTCTTACCATCAATTAGAGCTACAATCACCTAATCCTTCTGCCTCCCGGCTCCCAGCCTTTCCCTACCTCTTGCTGTCTCCCTGCATAATACAGTTTTACAAGGCTTTCCTGGAGAAACTAGGCTGGTAATTGGGACAGACACAACCACAGCTCCATATAGACTATCCGGCTGGTAATTGGGACAGACAGACACACCTGCAGTTACATATAGACTATCCGGCTGGTAATTGGGACAGACAGACACACCTGCAGTTACATATAGACTATCAGGCTGGTAATTGGGACAGACAGACACACCTGCAGTTACATATAGACTATCAGGCTGGTAATTGGGACAGACAGACACACCTGCAGTTACATATAGACTATCAGGCTGGTAATTGGGACAGACAGACACACCTGCAGGTCCATACTATCACAATTTACTTCATTGGACTTCCAATCCCAACCATCCTTAACTCGCAGAAGTAACCAGTCCCAAGCTTTGTGATACCTTTCTGTTGCCAACTTATTAATAGAAATCAATGCTCATAATCTTTACCTCTGCTCATTTCTGCCCCGTGAAATTAGTGTCCATTGTCTGTGCCATCTCCCCCTGATTCATATTGTGTGTAACATGTGTAGCTCAACAGGGCAGCTGCTTCCTCATGTTCAGTGTAATGGAAGATCACATTGTCTGAAAGTGTTAACATGTATTTCTTCTCCTTGTGGTTCTAAATTTCTTTTGGCAGTTCCTTAGTATGTTAAGGATCTCACTGATTGACCGAGAATTGGCTACATAGACTAGGCTGCCCTCAGATTTACAGATTCACCTGCCTTCACCTTCTGAGTTCTGGGATTAAAAGTAAATATACTGCAGCATACCAGGCTAGTTCTAAATATTTTTAAATTTTCCTTATGATTTCTTCTGTGATCGTGAGTTATTTGGAAGTCTGTTTAAATCTCTCTTATTTAGGTTAACCTTTAGGAATGTGCTATCATTTAAATTTACTTCTACACACAAATCTGTAAAGAAAAAAAAAAAGGAATCAGTTGGTTACTGATTCCCAATTCTATTTCCCTGGAAGTGTAGAAGATGAGTCTGAACCAGAGGCCAGTGAATTCTCGCTGCCTGTGGGCCAACGCCAGTCTGCCATTTGTTTTTCTGTAGTCGGCAAGTTAAACATAGGTGACCCATTCTGAATGTGTGGGAATCCCAGGAGATGAGGTGTATGGGAATTGTAGAAAGTTCTAATTCATGGGTACAAATAAAGTTTTAGCACAACACAGCTCTGGTCATTCTTAAGTATTGCGTGTGGCTGCTTTTGATCTACGTAAGGGCAGCAAACAGAAACCACTGACCTGTAGTGATATATTATTTATGATTTATTAACGCTTGACTGAGGATTCAGAAAGGCAAAGTCAGCCTCAAGCTATAGAGATCAGGCAGTGATACACACCTTTAATCCCAGTAGCCAGAAGCTAGGAGGAGGTGGTACACACCTTTAATCCTGAGACTCAGGATTAAGAGGTAGATAGATCTCTGTGAGTCCAAGGCCACCCAGATCTACAAAAGAGTGAATCAGTCTAAAAGATTATAGCTCACACCTTTAACCCAACATTAGGGAGGTATATAAGACAGAAGCAAGGTCTCAGAGAGGCATTCATTCTCCAGCCATGCTGAGGAGAGGTTAAAGTCTGAGGCTGGCTGAGAACTCGTGGAGACAGGATCAGCCCATTCAGCCTGAGGTAGAGGTAAGAAGCCAGTGGTCAGCTGCTTTGCTTTTCTGACCTTCAGCCTGAGGCTTGAACCCCATTATCAGTCTCTGGATCATTTATTTATTTGTGTTACATTGACCTACACAGTAGAGGTATTCACTACACAGCTTCTGATAGAAGTCAATCAGTCCCTGGTTCAGGGGTACAGTCTTTGAAACATGTTAAGAGACCATGGAGGTCTGACCATTTCCTGAGAGTCTGATGAGAATTTGTATCTCTGGTTACAAATGCCACATATGCTCACATAGGCATGTATGCACACATATACATAAACATGGCATATATACACACATATATAATAATGCATATGTACAGAGGGAGAGAGAGAGAGAGAGAGAGAGAGAGAGAGAGAGAGAGAGAGAGAGAGAGAGAGCACAGTATCTCCCAATAGCTGCATGGATGTTGAAACTCATTCCCACCCTGATTGATGCTGGGCTGCATGTTTCTTGTTGACTTCATGTTTACACCAGGAGATCTTTCTCCATGTTTGTCTATTGACTGTGCCCCAGTAAAAGCTTCTATTGCTGTCACAAAACCATGACCAGAAACAAGTTGGAAAGGAAAGGGTTTATTTGGCTTACACTTCCACATCATAGGCCACCACTGAAGGAATTCAGGGCAGGAACTCAAAAGGCAGGAACCCGGAACCCGGAGGCAGGAGCTGATGGAGAGGTGCTGCTTACTGGCTTGCTCCTTATGGCTTACTCAGCCTGCTTTCTTATAGAACCCGGGACCACCAGCCCACAGGTGGCCCCACCCACAATGAGCTGCCCCCTGCCCCCGCCCCAGTCACTAAGGAAATGCTCTATAGCCAGATCTTATGGAGGCATTTTCTCAGTTAAGGCTCCCTCCTTTCGGATAACTCTACCTCGTGCCCAGTTGACAAGATCAGCAAGCACAGCTTGTCACATCAATGCAGCCTGGCCACCTTCACTTCATTACTAGGTAAGGGATGTGTCAGTGTGTTTCTGTGTTCTTTAACGGGCGGTGGCGTGATTATGTATTTACAAATGAAACTTTGTCTCATAGCTGGAAGGTTTAGGCCGTTTGTACTGAGATTATTCACATGTTTGAGCTGCTTCCCCTCGGTCTTCAATGCTTAGTTTTGTATTTATATGCAGCTTCCCTTTTGAATAGCAGAAAGGACTGATGGTTGGTTTTGATGAGTTTTGTTTGTCTCTTTTTGTGCCTTGTTCTGATTTGGGATATGAATTCCTGGGCTTAAGGCATTCTCATCACCAAGGAGTACCTGTTAATGTGTTTATCTGTTTCTTGTTCCCTTTCTCTCTTAAGGTATGAAGAACATAGATGTTCCAAACCGTCCTCTAAAGTTAGGATAAGTGAGTCAAATCTCATCTTCATCACAAATCATACATACCATGATATGTGTGTGTGTCTGTGTGTGTGTGTTGCCAGTGGAGGCTTTCAGAAGATTACTGAGGATTTAAGTGAATAAATTTACTTAAAGCACTTTTACATTGCAGTGATCTTATGGGAAGGTTTCGTTGCGATCTTAGTCTCAATCTTTTGCTTAAGGACATTTAAAAGAATATCAAGCCTTCATGAAACAATATAACAAGAACAGTTTAACTCTGACCCTGCTTCTCTGGGCTAGTATTGTATTTATGTCCATTTTTAACCCAATGTATTTCATCCTGTTAGTTTTTATTCTCTACAGACAAGATCTCTATAGATCAACCCAGTGTTTGTTGACATATCTTCTCAACTCCTGGGCAGCATTCTCTTGCTCTGACCATGGGCTTACTTTTCCTTTCTTGGCAAGTAGGCTTTGGACCCTCAGTTAGGAAAGTAGACTCTAAAGAGATAGCTTTTGCTCATTCCAAAATGCCTGAATCCTGTCTTTGTCCCAAAAATACAATTCTCGGGACCTAACATTATAGGTTGGCAGTGATTTTTATTTTGCACTTTGAAGATACCTCGCCATCCTGGGACTCCTTTTGGCTCCTTTTGGCTGTTAATTATTTAGTTACTTGTTTCTCTTTTGTAGATAATCTTAATTTCTTCTGTTGACCCACTTAAATGATCCCCCCCACTCTGGTGTTGTACACATTGGTTTGCTTTCATGTGTCTTATAAATGTGCACATACAAATATGTACATATGGTTGTATATTTTATCCTTTTTTTAAGGTGTTCCATTTGCTGTATAGCAGAACTCCCTGCCTTGGAGGCCTGTCTTAAATCTGTCTTCCAACATCAGCAGCTATTACTTCTCAGCCGCTTGCCTCCACTGCATTCTTTTTGCTGCCAGTCAGAGAGTCTGAATAGCTATGCACATGTGATCCCCGTCTCTTATCGTCTCATCTCTTCACACCCCCATGCTTTGGTTGGACCTTCTCTTCACACCCAACTCACATTGTTCTCAGGGAGCTCCCAACTTCAGCAGCTCTATTTTCCTCTCACTGATTGATGTTCCGAAGGCTTCTGACTCATGCATCCTCAGCCATCTCAGTTGGTCTTTTACTTCGGGCTTCATTTTTTTTTTTTCAATTACCTGTAACAGATCATAGCTAAATTGAAGCATAAATCTAATCTTTGTTTATTTTGCTGCCACTCATTTTGATTAATTTTCTTATATGTCTTGTGATCTTTGCATATGAATTCTATTTAACAGACATTAATTTGTGGGAAATTCAAAGATCATAAAGTGAGGTTTTTCCCCAGAAAGGATTGTATGTAGCACTTGTTGAATTTCTCTGTGTGATAGATAAATTATTGCTATTAAAAACCAAACCACCAAAAAACAAACTGTTTCATCCATATGTAAGACATATGTGTGTATTTATTTTTGATGAGAAGAGTTTCTTTTTTCTTTTCTTTTTTTGTTTTTTTGAGACAGGGTTTCTCCGTGTAGCATTGGAGCCTATCCTGGCACTCGCTCTGGAGACCAGGCTGGCCTGGAACTCACAGAGATGCGCCTGCCTCTGCCTCCTGAGTGCTGAGATTAAAGGTGAGCACCACCACTGCCCAGCTACCAGAAGAGTTTCTGATAGGGAAAGTACAGGTTACACAGAAAAATATTAGTGACATTTCATTTCCCATCATCCTCCAATGTTTTCACATATGTAGGCATTACATTGAAGTAGTATTAAGCTAAAGAGCTTCAAAGCATCATTTGAAGAGTAAACATAACAGTCTGTGAATACATGTGAATACAAAGAATCATAACAAACAAGAAATATAAACAACAATTATAAAGAGCCCAGTAAGCCCAAACACCTCTATGTGTGAGCAGGTCTAATGACATAAGCATTTGGCATGCTCTTTCAATCAACAAGTAACAAAGGCAGTAGTAGCCAAATGGAGATTACTCTCAAATTTTACTTAGGAGAATGAGATCAGATTGTAACAATAATATTCTAAACTCCAGTACCCCTTTTCTACATTTGTCCAGAGAGATGCCTTCTATTATGTGTGTTCACAACTCAAAATTCAGCTAAGTATACAGCTCAAGTGCAAAACATTTGCCAAGCATGCTTAAAGCCAAGTTCAAAACAACCATACTGCAAACGCACAAACATACAAACACATGCTCGCACACATGCATATTTGTGCACACAGGTGGAAAGACTATAGGTCTACACACAGTCATCCTTAAATGACCTTCCTGTATCAGGTTATAGGGTCTGGAGGCTCGTTTGAAAAAGTTTGAAGACTACTTCTGATTAAAATCCCCAGATAAAATTCTACCATTAAAAATTTATACACTAAGGAAAAGGCCAATTTCTGCCATTTCTTTTTGTAGCAAAAACAAAGTGAAAGAAAGAAAAAAAGAAGAAAGGAAGAAAGAAAGAAAGGAAGAAAGAAAGGGAAAGACCTGTGTTCTTAGCATTTGTGGGGTAGTTTTAATATTTTGGTAGAAGTATATTTTATGTATTAACTGAATCCAGTGTTTAGCATATATATCACTTCATATATATAGTGTCTTTGTGATGAGAATATTTAAAATGCTTTCTTCCATTTTGAACATCAACACAATTTTCTGTATTAGCTTTAATACCCAGATGTAGGCTCAATCTATGCTTGGAGTTTTGTACTTCAATCCACGTTTGGGATGGTCATGTATTCTATATATTTATGTCTATTCTGTCCTACATGATTTTTTTTTCCATATGCCAACATTGACATGTGAGGTTTTTTTTTTTTTCTTCTGATTTTAAGATAGAGGACCTTGTGTAGCATGGGCTAACCTTGAAGTTGCTACCTAACAAAAGATAGCTTTGAACTCCTAGTCTTCCTGGCTGTGTCTTCTAAGTGCTATGATTACAGGCATGTGCCAAACATGCCTAGCAGTAAGTGAGGTCTTCAAATGGTAAAGACATATATGGCAACATAGGAGCTGAATTCAGGCTGTTACGATGGCTCAGTGGGTAACAGAACCTACTGCAGTCTTCATATCCTGAGTTTAGTCCCTGGAGCTTACATAGTGAATTCAGAGAATAGACTCCTGCAGGTTTCCTTCTAATTTCTACAAGTGTCTATGACACACACACACACACACACACACACACACACACACACACACACACACAGAGAGAGAGAGAGAGAGAGAGAGAGAGAGAGAGAGAGAGAGAGAGGAGACTAAATAGAAATGTGATAAAAATTTAAACCAGAAAATATGACATTGAATCTTAGCAAAAATATAAGCCAAATTGCTTAAATGAAACAAAGAAGGCATATTCATCAAATTTATAGATATTTTAAGTTTATGGTGCTAGATAAAATTTAAAGGGAAGATGAAGATTTAACGATACAGAGGTACAGGATGCATTAAGGTGGAAAATGCAGTTTAATTTCAGTTCATGTAACATAGAGGTGCTTTATTTGACTCCAGGCAGTCTGCTTGCCAAAAGACAACCTAATACAGGTTTGGGATGTCTTGCTGGAAGGGTTGCTTGGATCAAAGGGCTCACTGATCATTTTAGTGACTTACTTACTTCCCTACCTAGTGTGTGTATGTGTGTGTGTGTGTGTGTGTGTGTGTGTGTGTGTGTGCAGACGAGCACAATTTGAGAGAATAAACACCACAAGCTCATTTAAGAGAAGGTAAAGAGTGGTTTTGACAGATTGCTCTGCCATTTGCGGACCAGTGAAAGAACAAAACTTCGGAGGACAAGTCTCAACGCCTGTGTTGGTTATTTATTAATCTGCATCTACTATTTCAAGGCTTGCAGTATCTGTAAGGAGTAAGATTAATCTCGTGTAAGTCTTCCGGGTAGGTCGGGACTGGTCTACAGGAGACCAGTAGGTTTGAGTTCAGAAAGCTCTTTGTGTAAGCCGTGGGGTAGGCAGGCCTGGGTTTGAATTCTGATGTCACTATTAGCTCTGGCAAAAAGAAAGAAAATTCTGAATACCATTTCCCCAATTTTCTAAAATGGCGACTTATTTTAAGGGTTAGGGATGATGTAAGGAAGTTTCGTAGTTCCTGAGGTAGATCATCAAAGTAAACAATCCTAGTTATCGAGCAAACCCCGCTATTTCCAGCATCAGACGTGCCCAGGTAGATGCTAGTCTGTTGGAAATGTTGGACAAAAGACTCGATGAAGGCAGGAGACTGAACTTAGTCATAAGACCTATCACTACCCCTTTCATCCCCCCATCTTGGCCTGGTAAGTCGGGTTGAATGTGCTTTTGCTTGCCTCACAAAGCAGGTAGGCCCAGCTATTTAAGCCAAGTTTCATTTAATAGTCTTTCTTGGCTTCTGGAAGTCAATTGACTTGAAGTTAGAAGGGCCGGTGTATCTGGGGGCGTAGCTGTGACAAGGAAGGATTGTAAAGGGTAAGAAAATGCTTGGTTCAGGAGAGAAGACTGGCAGATTCTCATTGTGTGGCTCCGTGATTGAGCCGGCGAGCACTGAAGTGGTGAGCAGTTTTCCTGGACTAAAGAGTCTCACATACTCGAAAATACACCAGGCTCTTGGCAGGAGCTCCCATGAAAAGTGGGATCCAAGGCGCCTTGTGAGACGGGTCTGGGCTTGCTGGCCATATCCAGGGACTGGTGTTTGGAGCCTCTGTAAACCAACGAAGCTCTTGGGTACCACTTAAACACCGCTTGGGTTGAGGAGTTGGAAAAGAAGAGACCAAGGGACACAGGTCAGAGGCCAGGAGAATACCTCCCGCTGGTAGGTGGGTAGGGCAGTAACTCCTAGATTGATAGTGGTCATCAGGTGTGTCTCACGACCTAGTCCCAGTCACCTGTGCGCTCTCTCCTGCTGGGGGCATCGCCCCTGTCCCGGGCGGTGCTCTGCAGGCTCAGGTCAGTTCACCCGGGGAATTGTAGACACTAGCCTGAGGCTGGGGATCCCGGGTCCCCCTGCTGAGTGTGGTGCCCACCTTACCGGGGATCTCGGAGGGACCCAGTCCATAACCCTAGGGGCCACTAGAGACTCAACTGTCCTCAAGACCAGCAACCGGAGCCCTCTCCTGGCCGCACGGGGCATCGCGCGTTCCCGGCTCGCTGCTGGGCATGCGCGGGGCGCGCTGGCTCTGGCCGAGAGCGAGCGGCTCGCACACATTGCCCGGGCGGCGGGCGAGGCGGGCTCGCGGGGCACGGAGCTCGGGGCAAGCCCCGGCGGCGTCTCTGAAGCGGGGCGCGGCGAGCGCTCCACCTCGGGGGTCTTTCTCCCTCGGCCACCGGCCACCTCGTTTCTGGGTAGGTCGCGGCACTCCGTGAGGAGCGCGGCGGCTCGGAGGGCGGATCCAAGGTAAGAGCCCCTCGGACACCGGTGCGGGTCCCAGGGTGGGATTCCCGCGGCATGGGCTCCCTCTCGATTTCCCGTAAGCGCCTGTGTGAGCGGGGAGCCGAGCGGTGCCAGGCTCAGCGGCCACCGTGGTTCACTTGGAACCTTTGCAACTGGTGGCGGCGGCCAGGTGTGCGAGGGCGCTGCCGCCCCAGCGCGTCCCCGAGCCCGCTCCGCGCGACCGGGGGCCACGAGACCCGAGCCCGCCGCGACCAGCTCGGCTGGGGTGGGCGCCGAGGGTTCCCGCAGACCCCACGCTCACCTGGGCTGCGCGGGGCGCACCTGAGTTCGGCACACCTGGATTCTGACTGTGCCTTAATGTCTTGCACTTGGGGCTTTCAGAGCGCCTCTCACCCCAGCCCAAGTGGGGACTCTCCCTAGGAGACAGACCCGTTAGGGATGGGGACCCGCCCTGTGAGAGATGGACACCCTCCAGGTGAGGTAGCTCGCTGTGTTTGAGTAGTTGTGAATTCTGGCTCACTTTCCAACACCATTTTACTTGGGGGAAAATGGCCTCTCCTATTGCTGTCATTAGGGCTTTGGAGGGGTTCCACACCCACTGAGATGTTGGAGGCTCCCCGTGTCTCACCCCTTCTTGGCTTTTCAATGATTACAATACTCATGCAAAGTCTTTGCACGGTTCTCTGAGCCCTGCTGCTCGAATCCTCCTCCCCCTATAGCCCCCAAGTGCTGCTGGCATCTCGCCTGGGCAGGACTCCCTGGTGTTTGGGCTTAAAACCCGTAGACATTTGGAGCGGCGAGGCTTTAGAAGAGGAGGCTTCTCTGAGCCAATGTTTCAGCGAATGCATGGCTGCTTTTCTTTTCAAGGTTTCACTTCTTGTCTCAGACAGCAGGAGAAAGAGACAAAATAGCGAATAAAATTAAGTTCAGATGCAACTTGGTTCAGACACGTGTGAGTACTTTGAATTTTTATTTGGTTTTGCCACTTTGGGTAGGTGGTGAAATTAGGATTCCTAGAAGGCATTTTTATGTAAAAAAAAAAAAAAAAACCAAAAACCAAAAAAAACCCCATCCCCCCCAAAGTAACTGTTGTGGGCTGTTTCTAATTTCTCTCTGTTGAAAGGATGTCGTTCTGCAGCTCCTTGGGTTTTGGACCGCCTGTGCTCATTGTGTAAAACTGTAGATCTTGGGACAGACAGTCCATTGAAATTAAAGCCAATGACATCTCGTCTCACCTAGTACAGATTTTCTGTTTTTAAAATTGGGGATCCAAAGTTTCTGGGCACGATGCTGTAGTTTTTAGTTTGGTGGTGTGACAGACAATCTGTGGCTGATGGGCTCACACCGTCTGAACATTAATCCTGTCAGTAGACTTGTCACATAGTCGTTTTGTGACAGAGTGTCACAAGCTAGCAAGTGCGTGTGCATAGAAGCCTTTCCTGCACAATAGTAGATTAAGACTTTGTCAAACGCCACAACTCACACACTTCCCTCATAGCAGGAAAAAAGAAGGGATAGAAAATACCGTTTAATTCCCCCTGTTTGGAGCTAAGTGTTGCTCACTGTACTGGGATGTCTACTTTATAACTTTCTTTCACTTTCTAGTGTCATAGAGTATCATTATAATTGGCAAGTTAGCCTTTTATCCACAGTGGGAAATGCTTTAAGTGAACTCCTATTGAGGGTAATTTAAAAAAAAAATCCTTTACAGGAAACTGGTGTTTAATTTTGTACACTTTGCTTATTTGTGTTCAAAGGTAAAGAGATCATTTTGCCTGTTTATCTGGTTTTATCCTGATTTAGTCTGTGCGCATTCTTTTCAGCCTCAGTACTTTGTAACTCTGTGACACATGTTGCTACCCTCTGCTTCCATCTGCTTTCATTTGAAACCTTAATCCTGCTTAAAACACCTACATTCGCATCTCTTTATGTGTCTACTTCCTTTTATTCCTCTGAATCTCCTCCTCATTCACCTGTTTTTATTTTAAAACATAGGTTCATTTGAGCCTCGTTTGACTGAGGAACTGTAAATGCCAGATTCAAAGCTCTTTTGTTCCTTGAAGTTTTGTTAGGTGAGTTTGAACATTAACTTTATTTGTGTAAATTTTAGGTTGGTTTTTCCAAGTCATATTAGACACATTTGGTAGTTCCGTCTCAGTGCAAAACAAGCTAAGTATAGCTTATAAACTTTCAGACATCTGCAGGGGTATCGGAGAGGAAGAGATGGTCTTTAGCCAAAGTGCTCTGGCTGTACAGTACATCCCTGCTGGGGATTGCTGCACCAAATTGTTTGCAGCTGTGAGGAACTGAAACTGTTCCTCTTAAGAAGCATTGTAGTGGAGTCCGTGCAAACAAGGTGAACTGAGTCTTTACAAGGATTCGGGGGTGTTCTTCGGGTCCAGTCTTTCTCAGATACATCCCTAAGTGGGATTTTCAAACAGACCCTTGGGGCTGGGGAGACGGCTAGGTGGGCCAAGTGCTTGCCAGTCCAGGGTGAGTTCAGGTCCTGAGCATCCACATAAAAAGCTGGGCATGCATCTTCAGTCCCAGTGCTGCAGGGAGAGGGAGGCGGGGGGGGGGGGGGAGGGGTACTTGCTTAGGCCTCTCGCTCAGTCATTACACACGAAAGTGCATACACACACACACACACACACACACACACACACACACACACACACACACGCACACAAATAAAAGTAAAAATGATAAATGAATACTGACAGTAGTCTGTAAGCTAGTTGGCAGAAAAATGTAGCAATGGTACAGGGATTATAACTTCTATTAACATCTCAGGTTGTACTGGCTGTAATTAAGGGGTCGTTAATAGTGTTGTGTTATTAGTGATAACTCATTCTTTGTTTATATGTTGTTTTCCCTTTGTTTTTGGAGATTGAACCCAAGGTCTTATGCCCAGAGCTCTGCCACTGAGCCACACTCCAGCCCCTTCCCTAGTTTGTGGTTGTGAGCCTAGCCTTTAATGGCTGAGCTGTCCCTCCAGCCCAGCCCTCCCTGGTTTTTATCTAACCTGCTTTCTCTCTCAGGATCACACTAGCCAGAACGCTGGGTACGTTTAATTGTCACAGTCTCTTAGGTCAGGCTAACTCTGGTCTTCTTTCAGATTATCTTTGTTTTTTGACAACTTTGAACATTTTGAGGAGTCCTTTCCATCCCACAAGTTTATAGCATGCTTTCCCCCCTTTGAATTTGTCTTTTGTTTGTCCCAGGGTTAGGTTGTAATTATGCACACCTTTGATCCCAGCACTAGGAAACCCAGGCTCAAAGATGGCAGGTTCGAGGCCAACTTGGCTACATAGTGAGTCCCCTGTCTTAGTCAGAGTTACTATTGCTGTGATGAAACACCATGACCAAAAGCAAGTTGAAGAGGAAAGGATTTATTTGGCTTCTGCTACCGCACTACTGTTCATCACTTAAGGAAGTCAGGACAGGAACTCAAACAGGCCAGGGACCTGGAGGCAGGAGCTGATGAAGAGGCTGTGGAGGAGTGAGTGCTGCTTACTGGTTTGCTCCCCATGGCTTGCTCAGTCTGTCTTCTTATAGAAGCCAGAACCACCAGCCCAGAGGTGTCTCCACCCACAATGGGCTGGGCCATTCCACATCAATCACTAATTAAGAAAATGTCCCACAGGCTTGCCTGTAGCCAGATCTTATGGAGGCATTTTTTCTCAATTAAGGCTCCTTTCTCTCTGATGTCAAGTTGAATATAAACTAGCCAGGACAGATACTGTCACAAAACAAGGAGAAACACAACCATTGTGGGCTTTGGATTGGAGGATGACCAGGGCAGAGTGCTTTCTCCATCACAGGTCACCCAGCACACACTATCTGCAGGGTTATCGGCCTCATCTTGATCACTGGCTGAGATAGTATTTGTCAGTGTTTTCTGCTGCTAAGTTCCTGGTGTCTACTTTTCCATCCCCTCCTCATGGGAAGGAGTCCCCTAGCCTGTATTTTAGTAGTGGAGACTTATGACCCCTCCCCATCCCTGAGGGTGGAATAGCTATCTACAGCTATGTCTTATTTATAATTTGAAAATAAAAGTAGCCATGACAGACCCTGACACAAAACAAGGAAACACAGACACTGTGGACTTTGGATTGGAAGATGACCAGGGCGAAGTGGCTTCTCTGTCACAGGTCACATGGGAGATTTTTCTCTTTTCCTTCACTTAGTCTCTTGGTTATTTACCTACAAATCTGAACTCCTGAATGTGGTGATATATTCTTTATTTATGATTTAATAAAGTTTGCCTGGGGATCAGAATGCAAAGCCAGCCACACTAGTTAGCCATAGAAGCTGGGCAGTGGTGGCACACACCTTTAATCCCAGGACTCAGGAGACAGGCAGATGGATCTCTCTGAGTTCAAGGCCACCCAGGGCTACACCAGAGTGAATCATTTTTAAAAGAGCAACAGAGCTCACATCTTTAATCCCAGCACTAGAGAGATAAATAAGGAAGAAGCAAAGGGTCTCAAGTGACATTCAGTTTCCAGTCACAGGGAAGACAGGATCTCTATTTCAGCCTTGGTAGAGGTAAGAGCTACTGGCTGGCTGCTTTGCTTCTCTGAGCTTCAGCTTGAACCACAGTATCTGTCTCTGGGTTTTTAATTATTCGTGTTACAACTGAATACTTACTGTATTTTTTGGGCTATAACCCAACTCTTTTGAAGCTCAAATCCTTACAGCTTGGTTCTTGTGTTCCTTTGATAAGTTTCTATCAGTGTGGTTTGTTTCCTTTTTAAAAAGCATGTTTCTATAGAATATTCTTGCTTCTTCTTGTATTATTTGTATCAGGAATCAACTGTTTTATTAAGGAACTGATTTCCTAATGTTTGGAACTTTTATTGGAAAGCCAGGTCTGACCCTGAGTGATAACATGTGTCTGTAATCCCAACACTCTGGGAGGAGTTCAGGGTCCACTTGAGCTATACTTTTTAAAAAAATAATTTATCTTTATTTTATATGCATTGGTGTTTTGCCTTCATGCATGTCTGTGTGAGGATGTCAGACCTCCTGGAACTGGAGTTACAGGCAGTTGTGCCATGTGGGTGCCGGGAATTGAACTGGGATCTTCTGGAAGTACAGCCAGTGCTCTTACCCACTAAGCCATCTCTCTACCCCCTTGAGCTATGCTTTGAAAGAAGCCAAGGTCTGGGTACTAGGTGGACTTGGTAATGGAATGTCATTAATTCCAGGCTCTCGTGTGAAAAATACATTTGTGTATAGAGATTTAGATATATATGTCTGTGTATATATGTTTACATATTTATATTTCTGCATACCTGTGTGTATCTATATTAAAGCAAATATGAATTCATATTGGTATCATACTGATTGTGATACATATTATTCTGGTTTCTCCCCTGTTTATCTGGAAACTCCCTGCAGCAGTGAAGAGAAACCTGGCTCTATATCTCTGTTTGCTTAATTGTTCATTTCCATTATCCAAGTTTAGCAGTGTTGGAATTGATAACTCTTGATAGTATGAACAACCACTTTGACAGCTGGAGTCCAGCTCCCATTTGCAGGGCCTTTCGCTTTTAAGCTTAATCTCAACCCATTTTCACAGTTAGCTAGCTAGCCTCTCTGCCTTCCAGTGCCTTTCCTGAGATACTTTTACACACTTGTAGTTAGATTCTTACGTTACAGTTTGCCTTCCATCCAAGGATCCCTTGACCTTAGAGTTTAATTTCTTATGTGTATTAAGATTAATCCTTGGTCTTATAAAGTTCTGTGGGCTTGCCATGCCTATCTTGACAGTATCTTATGGAATAATTTTGACATATTCAAGTTCCCAGGGCTGTTACCTTTCACCTCCTCTGTCTCCTCCCCGTGAAAATCCGTGACCTTTTATTGTCCCTATAGTTTTGCTTTTTCTAGATGTCATGTGATTTTCCTGTGCTGGGATCTTTCACTTAGCAATATGTATTTAAGGGTTGTCCTTGTCCTCTGTAGTGGAAAAGCTATTTTAAAAAAAATTTTTTTTTTTTAATTTTTTTTTTTTTTTTTTGTGTGTGTGTGTTTCTGATGCCTGCAGAAGCCAGGAGAGGGTGTTAGCTCCCCCCTGGAAGTGGAGTTATATGTAATGAAACTGCAATGTGGGTGCTGGGAATCAAACCCACATCCTCTGGGGTTTGCTCATAACCACCAACCCATCTCTCGGGCCTCAGCTCATTTATTTGTATTGCTTAACAACATCGTTGCACAGAGATGACACATTGTAGCTTAATTCTTCTGTTGAAGGACATCTTGGCTGTTCCCAGTTTCTTGTAACTTGGAGTAGAGCTGCTGTGAGCATTCTTGTGGGGTTTTAGAGTGGCTGTAAGTGTTGCAACAGTGAGGTGCGTGCCCGTGAGTGTGATGGTATATCCTAGGCTACGGTTGCAGTTGTCTCTGCAAAACATTTCAGACTGTTTTCCAAAGGGGCTGGCTGCTGCTCTACCATCCATAGCCCCAACATCTCACTCCTGTCATTTCTTCTCAATGACAGCATTTCATTTTTATTAATTCCAATAGCTGAATAGTAAGATCTTATTGTTATTTTAACTTGCTGCCCAAATAACATTTATGCGTTAACATGTGTTCACATAATATTTTCTGTTTATGTGTTTTTTTTTTTTTTAATGCTAGGATGTCTGTTTCGCCTACTTTTTTTAAAAAAATGCTTTATTTCTTATTATTTAAATCAGGTGTCTGTTTGTGTATCTGAGTGTGAGTATGTGCCTGAGTACAGGCACCCAAGGAAGCCAGAGCCATCAATCCCTTGGAGCTGGAGTTACTTGTGGTTGTGTGGGGCTCCATGTGGGCGCTGGGAATTGAATGCAGACTCTCTGCAAAAGCATCACTCATTCATAATTGCTGAGCCCACCTTTTGCCTACTTTTTTTTTTTTTTTTTTTGATTCTTCAGCTGAGACAGTGAGAAAGATGGTTTATTGTACAGGTTACACTGGTCCCCAGGGCCGAGGGCTAGCAAGATTGTTTGGGTTGTAAGGAAGGCAGGCAAGTCTTGGAGGTGGTGTTTCTGGGAGCAGATGGTGAGGTTCCAGATCCATTGAGACTTATGATGCCACAGTAGCACAGTCCAACAGCTTGTACCAGCATCCTGGCCTGGCCTGTGGCATCCCTTACTTCTTTCTGTTCCTTGGCCTCGCTGGGTGGACCAGCCTGTTTACTTGGACCCCGTCTCATCTTTCTTTTCTTTTGCTTCAGCCTGTGCATTCGCTTCTTTCTTCACTTTGCTCTCATGGCACAGGAGTCCCAAGAAAGATGGTGTTAAAGCCGAGCCTTTTGCCTATTTCTTAATGAGTTTTTTAAAAACATTGTTTAGGTTTTTTTTTTTTTTTTTTTTTTTTGAGACATGGTTTCTCTGTGGCTTTGGAGGCTGTCCTGGAACTAGCTCTTGTAGACCAGGCTGGTCTCAAACTCACAGAGATGCGCCTGCCTCTGCCTCCCGAGTGCTGGGACTAAAGACGTGCACCACCACTGCCCGGCTTGTTTAGGGTTTTAAGAGGTTTAAAAGGTTTAAAATGAAAGAACCTTTTTTTCTCAGTGCTGGGGAGTGAACCCAGAGCTGTACACATGCCCTGCATTTGCTGATTTATTCTCTAGCCCCTAAGAGTTTTGTAAAACTCTAGTTTGTATATAAATACCTTTTCAAATGTGTTTTGCAAATACTTTCTTCTAGATTGACTAATGCTCTTATTCTTTTGCCAGAGGAGTTGTTTGATTTTTGCCTTTATGTTGTTGTTTAAGCCAAGGTCTCACTATGTCATTTAGGCTAGTCAGAGCTCACTATATAGTACGGGCTGGATTAAGGCTCATGGCGGTCCTCATGCTGCAGCTGCCCGAATGCTGGCATTGCAGGTATGAGCTACTGTAACTGGCTAGATGTTTAAAAAACCTTAATGTGTGTGTTCATGCATGGGGGATGAAGATGACTCATTAGATAGTGTTCTTGAGATCCATGAGAGTTATCTTCAGTTTTCTGATCTACATCCCACTGGCAGAGAGGTTTGTGGAATTGGATTGTGTTTACAAAGTATAGGTTCTCTTAAAGATGAAACTGGGGGACTGGGGAAAGTGAAAGAGAGAGTGGTAGAACTAGTTAGTTTCTTCCTGTCGTTTTTTTGAATTCTGAATTTCTTGATGCTGAGGATTTGAGTCTCAGCTTTGTCCCCAGGGTATGTAATTAGGCACACCACAGCATGTGGGGCATAGCAGGGTGGGAACGACAGTCGTGCCTACTCAATGCGATTGTTGTGGAGGATGGTAAGTTGGAAAAGAGTGTGTGTGTGTGTGTGTGTGTGTGTGTGTGTGTGTGTGTGTGTGTGTGTAACATATGAGTATTCTTTCCAGTGTATAGTAAGAAAGGAGAGGCCAAGGACATCAGAAGGGGCCCATTAGGTGACTGTTGAAGACCAAGAAGAGTGAGTGTCGTGGGTAGTATTCCTGTGCATTCCAGGCAGACAGGTAGATAAGTCCGTTGAGTGTTGAGTAGGTCAAAGTGATGGGTGTGGTGGGAACTGTGAGCTGACAGAGGAACAGCCAGCCAGTTATGTATTTTTGCCGGCAGCACTATGAGACTATTCCTTACACTGTATTAGGGAAGATTGGGACTGTGAAAGCCGTTGAACAATGGTCCGTGTCTCCTCTTTTTAATCACAGGGCTTTCTGTAGAGATGTGCTTTTCAGTCCTGTCTTCCTCAGTGACTACATAGTATTTATGGACATGAAATTGGTGGTTTCGTGTCAAACCATTCTTATAATTCATACCCAGTCAACTTAGGAACATAATTGGTGACAAAGGAGCTTTCGGTCCTGTTCCAGTCAGTCCAAAGTTTTGATCGATAAATACTTTCTCACAAATCTGACCATCGTATCTAAGGATGTACCAAGATTATTTGTTAAATTAACTTTGTATTTGATAAGAGGTCAGATACTGATTGTCGAAGATTATGTTTTTAATGTAAGAGAAGAAAAAAATAGCTTTAGGAAAAGAATAATGGTTAATAGAAAGAAGTTCATACTTACACAGGAAAGAAAAGCATTCTTAAGTCTCTTACAGAAGGCCATTTGAATATAGTTTTATTTAGAAAATGTAATACGGCTTATGATAACTTTATTCTCAAAACCCAGTCATATTACTTGCTGTTTATGGGTTAATAGAACAAAGTGTTTCCGGTGTCTGAAATAGACTTCCAGTCAATAAACACTATATTTTTTCCAGATTGCTCTGGTATTTATATTTTATAACACTATAATTATTTGTAGTATTTTCATTAGAGATTAAGACGTTGAACACAGTTTAGATGAAAATAAGGCTGTGAGGAAAAATAAGTGTGAATAAGTCTCTTGAAAATTTTTTATGTTTGTTTTTGAAACAGGGTTTCTCTGTGTAGCCCTGGCTGTTCTGTAACTTGATATGTAGATCAGGCTAGCCTTGAACTCAGAGATCTGTCCCCCTCTGCCTCTTGAGCTACTTTTAAAATACTTTATTCTAGTTTTTTTTTTTTTATAATAGTTCTGTCATTTCTTTGGTGATGTGAGTTTAGATAAATGTACAGTATGGTGGTTTTATGTGCCTCAGGTTAAAGTTTTTAATTACATTCGTGTGTGTGTGTGTGTGTGTGTGTGTGTGTGTGTGTGTGTGCTTGAGGGTGCACAAGAATGTGTGTTTGGAGATCACAGGCCAACTTTCTGGAGTTGGTTGTCTCCATGTGAGTTCTGAGGATTAAACTCAAGTCCTCAGGCTTAGCAGAAACTCGCCTTTAACCACTGAACCATCTCACCAAACTTGATTTTTTTGTTTAATTTTTTGAGACAGAGTTTTCTTGTATAGACCTGGAACACCTCTGTTGTCCAGGCTGATGTTAAATTCATTTATATCTGTCTACTCCTGCCTCCCCTAGTGTCGGGATTAAAGGCGTGGGCCACCACCACCCAGCTTGATCTTAAGATACATACAACATACTTCCCTGTGCTGTGAGCAAAGGTCTGTCACATTTAAAGATCTGTTCTGCCTTCTCTGGAGGCTGGGGGAGGGGCCTAGAGGTCTTTTAATTTAGTAAGTAGCTTCTGCCGACCAAGCAAACTCTACACTTGACTGTTCCCTCATATATGGAAGACATGTTTGTTACTGTTATTGACATGAAATGTTCTCTTCTCCCAGTAACAGTGTGCTCAACCTTGTGTGCCTGTTCACACGTGAGTAGTCTCTATTATGACAAACCTCTCTCTCTCTCTCTCTTTCTCTGTCTCTCTTCTCCACATACACTTCCAAAAACACATCTTTAAAACTATTCCTTTGCAGTGAGTTTTCTTTGTGACATTATTGTATTTATCTGTGTCATTGAAAACGATCTTACAGTAGAATCCATTTCATTCTCTCTCTTACACACACACACACACATACAGACTCACAAAACTTACACATTTTTTTCCCCACTGAGATCCTTGTAGTCAAGAAGGAACGTTGTGTTGGTCATTCTTCCACTTAGCTCTTCTTTGGAGCTTTGCTAGATCTTGAATAATTGAAAAGCAATGGGATTCTTTCTGTGATAAAAATTTGGCCATTGGGCCAATTCTTGCCACGTCGTTCACACGGTATGCACTCACATAAAGCTGTGGGGCCAGTGCGTTTGACTGAAGAAGATGGGTTGGATTGCTTTCACTTGTTAAGCGAAATGACTCTTGGTAGATTTTTATGTGTGTTAACTCATGGATTTGCCTAATTTATTGTCACTTCTACTTGTAACGGAATAGTGTGTGAAGCCAAGCTTGAACAACAGTTTTTAAAGGATGACAGACAAGGGGCTGGTGAGATGGCTGAGCAGTTAAAGAGGTGCTCCTTGACAAGGTTGATGGAAGACCTGAGTTCAACCCTGGGACCCCTCGTGGTCGAAGGAGAGAACTGACTTCTCCCAAGTTGTCCTTTGACCTCCACCTGGGCATTGTGTCACATACTTGTGCACAGATACACAAACACACACATTAAATAAATAAATAAATGAATGAATAAAATACAACATGAAAGTTCACTGGAGTATAGGAATCATCGGGTCCAGTTTTTGCTACATGAGTGTCTTTACTGCCTTTCAAAAATTACTGGGTGGGCTGGAACATCGTATTTCTTTTTCTCTTTAATTTTTCACATTTTTTTTTAACCAGATGAATTTTAAAGTTTCAGCACAGTTTGCTCCAACATCCTTGAACTTAGCCACATTTCACATTTCGTCTCTATCTTAAGCCTTGCTGTGTCGGTGGTCTGACAAAGAAAATGGTTCTATAAAAATCCTGAGGCCGATAGATGACTGTGTGTGCTCCCACTCAACACCTGCTTTCAGGGTTCAGCCTTTAGCCCCTATCTCTGATAGCCTTCTTCAACTCTCAGGTAACTGTAGTCAAAACTATGATTTTCCTAACGTTGATATCTTTTCCTGTTACTGTTCACCTCGTTCTCATGCCTGTTGAGACACTGGTCACGCACGGAGTGGGCCATCTGAATAAAGGGGACATTCATGGTGGTTGTGACAGACAAGGTCATGTTTAGGTGGCTAAGAAGGCTTGAAACAAGGGGGTGATTAAAGCCCTTGTCACCTTAAATCTTACTTGGGTGGTAAGGAGGTTAGTTTGAAAACAGTAAAATCTCATTATGACAAGTTAAATCCCATCTAGCATAAATGTGTGCGTGGTGCTCTAGTCAGAATGGATTTTATATGTTCAAGACAGCACTCTGGCTGTCCTGGAACTTGCTATATCAGGCTGGCCTTCTAGTCACAGAGATCCACTCGCCTCTGCCATTACAGTGCTGAGACTTAAAAGAATTGGACCATCATCTCTAGATATATCTCCAGAGTGTATCTCAATACCATTCCATTTTTATGCTAATTAGAAAGATCCACTGTGTGTGTGTGTGTGTGTACACGTGTGTGTGCACACACTCCTTTTATACGAGTTCTTTATCACTGTAAGGAATTATAGGATTTAAATTAAGATATATCTCAAGATGGATGCCCACAATATTGGAAAGTGTTTTTAAACAATAGTGGTGAGTTATCTTACCTCCAGAACTTGCCTCTTACCCCTGTATCTCTTATCTGTGGTTAGTTCTATTTTCTCTCTAGGCCAGACATTTAATGGAACAGTTGAAACATGATTTTGTCAGCTCTCGATGGACCAAAATATAGAAGACCTAGATATGGAGTGAATTAATCCAATACATATCAAATTTATGGTTTTCAGGGTCATTGATATGATCAAGCTATTGCTATTTTGAAATATAAAAGTTTAAATAAGATTCCCAATCAGTGGTTCAAGTGGTAATGATTGGGAAAAAACCAAGGGTTGAATCTGATAGACAGGGACATAAAAACCCAAAGCAAGTTTTAGCCTATTGCACTGTCCTTGCGCTGTGGTAGGCACTTTGACTATATGTTGTAAGAAACAGTATATTATTTTATATAAGACTATATTAAGTAACTATTCGGTAAAGACAAATAAAAGGGCTTTAAGTTCCAAGCATGGACATAGTTGTCTTTGGAAAACCTAGCTGTTTCTGAATACTAACCTTGACTTTATGAGGCCAGTGTAGACACCATGGTATTTGGGGCATTAGGAGTCAAGGGTGCTTGTCTACCCCTAGAAGGTGGTCTTGCTTCATGTGAATTCCTAAGAATATGCATGTGAATGGGCTTGTGTGGCTGGGGTTCGGGTTAGCTTACCCAAGCCTGCAGCTTCTCTTCCCCTCCCAGTGCACGGGAGAGTCTAGGTTCTACAGAGGGTTGAGAGCACAGCTTAACTTTGAAGAACAGCAGGATGAGTTCAGCTGGGGAAAAAATTTCAAAGGCTTTTAACTGTGATCTTTTCAGCATCATTTTTTAAATACTCTCACTGACTTTTTTAATACCAATTTTTCTTTAATCTTGAGACTTTCATACATGCATGCAAAGAAACAGGGTCTTGCCTACCCATTTCTCCCTTCCGACTTCTCTTGTGACGCTCCCAATGTGCCCCCACTCCTGACACAGACTCCTTAAACATGGCTAGCATTTACTTTGGCACCAGTAGTCCCATTGAAATGTTCTGAGAATCCAACAATAAGTGTCATTTGCTTTGAAGAATATTGTTTAGACTTTTAGTGAATGCTCAGAACTGGGATGGCATTGGACATGATGGAATGACTTTAGCCTACTCCCAGCTTTATGCCCCCCCCCCCCATTTAGTAACCCACTAAGTCTAGCTAGTGCTGCCTATATGAATGGGGGTGGGATCAACCCCTGTAGTATGGGAAACCTACAGGTAGCCAGGCACTAAAGAATGACTCTCCTCCCAGCAGCTTCCAGCTGTCAGTATCTTTGGTAAGAGGTGAAGCCCGGAGAGCAGCTCCCCATTGATCCTGGAGATTTTGTTGGTTGGATCTTGTGCGAGTTTTGTGCAGTTGCTTTGAGTTTCTGACTTTGATATCCACTCCTGTCATGAAGACAGCATTTCATTGCTGAGGTAGCCCTGGCTGGCCTGGAACTCACAGAGGTCCGAGAGACATACCTTCCTCTGCTATGGAATGCTGGTAATGATGGTGTGCTCTACCACACATTGCCTGCTGTGGTTTTGGTTTAATTGTCTTTAACTGCTGTCCGCTATAGTGTAACTCTGTGGTACAGATTAGTTGTTATTATTTATTTATCTATTCTGTCTGTGCATGCATGCACACCATTGCCCCTGTGTAGAGGTCAGAGGACATCTTGTAGGAATCTGCTCTTTGTCTCCTACCGTCATGTGGGCTCTAGGATGGAAGTGAGGTCCTCAGGTTTGGCAGCAAGTGCCTTTGCTCAGTGAGCCATCTCACTGCCCAAACAATGTTAAAACAAAACAAAACAAAACAAAACAAAAACCCAGACTTGTAGAAGAAAACTAGGAATGTGCGTGTATGTGCCTGCATGCATGTGTGCGTTTGTGTGTGTGTATGTGTGTGTGTGTGTGTGTTTTCAAAGAAAGCTTTACTTAGTACCCTGAAGGGCGCAGTGCTGGATAGTAGTGAGAGCACCCCAGCACTGGCATGCACATTGAATTGCATAAACTGCACATGGAGTCCTCCTTTTCATGCGGGGCATTTTGTTGCAGTGGTCTTGATCTTGGCTGGTCTATGTCAGGCATCTCCAGAAATCTTTTCTGGGATGTGCTTACACGAGATAGGTTAGACGAGATGTTGGCTCAATCATTGGTAAACCCATTGGTTTAATGTAGCTAATACAATTTCTTGACCTTACAGTTCACAAATACAGCTTTATTTAATAGAAGATAGTTTCTTTTTGGTTCATGAGATACATCTGTCAATAGGAAAATGTTAAATAATTGCATATTAAATACACCAGATAATTAGTCTGTGTAACTGAGAAGGCAGGCGTGGTTCTCATCCAGTGTTAGTGTGCAATGGCAGAACCTTATGCTTTTTGGAGGTGAAGGTCTCATGTAGTGGCTATAAATTTGTGACAAAGCTGAGGATGACTTTGGACTCTTCATCCTCCTATTCCTCCACCTTTTAAGTGCTCGGATTATGACCACACATCATCGTGGCTGCTAGACTCTTAAAATGAAGGAAGCATGGAAACCTTGAAAGAAACTGTGGGCATGGTGGTGTTCACATATAATCCCAGTATTTGAGAAGCTGAGACAGAAGGATAGCTGTGAGTTTGATGTAAGCCTGGTGTATATAATTAGCCTTTGAGTAAAATTAAAAAAAGTTTAAAGTAGCATTATTACCTGGGTAAATGGTCAAAATTATGGAAAGCAAATAATAACCTTTTCCTGGCTTCTCCCCCTTTCCCTTTAATTGATATCCAAATTGTTAAATATTCAAATACTGGCATTTGATTTTCTAGGTATGTTGATACCTAAAGTAGAGTCTAAAGCCCCCCCACCCCCCATGGTGTGCTTCACTATAACCTAACAAGGAGTATTTGTTATCTAGGGTCTTTGGGGAAATGTCTGCATACCGTTACTCTTGTCAGAGCAGCCTCCTAAGGTCTTCATCTGCTAAGGTCAGCTAGTATCCTTGCAGGCCAGTGTGGCTCCTCCGTTTTCACATCCGCTATTCTAAAGTCTCTTGGACACTTAGGGACAAAGAAACCTTTATTCTCAAGGTGAAGTCAAGCCAAAGATTTCAGGCTGGTTGGAAAAGTGTAAAACTTTTGGGGATGGGAAAACGTAGATGATATTGAGATTTGGATGGGAGGAACTTTAACATGGCCACATGAATTGGAAGACTGTAAAATCCCTTTTGCAAGAAAGAAGAAAGAGTGGCTGCCCCCTCCTTCCTTGGAGTCGAGCCTTGCGGACAAACCTCTTAAGTTACACGCCTTTAAGTTACTCACCGATAAGACGGCGTGCACAATGCCTTTGATTCGTGTGTTTAGTTAGCTGTTATGAATGAAAGGTTCATAGCCACCCATTTCAAAAACATTTCTGTTTGCATTGCAAGAGCTCAATTGTTTGGTAGCAGGATCGGCACTTCTTTTTATCTCTTCTCTGTAAGTATGGGTTGGATTATGTTTGCCAAGCAACTTAAAAAAAAAAATTCTGTGCATGGAGAAGAGTCAAAGTGAGCATTTACTGGCTTGTTGACTGGTATGTTGGCTGTGGAAGGATGGAAGTGCCTGAGTTTTTTCAGGCATTTTTGTCTCTGTGACAGAAAGCTCAGCTAACCTTTTTCTTATCTTGCCTACTGGGCATTGAACCACGGTATCACAGGGAGGCGGAAGTCATACAAAGTTGCTAGACAGATGGTTGGACTCCCCATGGCAACCCCGTGACCTAATTTCCCAAGCTTTGTGCACCTAACTGGAGAGTTCCAACCCTCACAGTTGGCTTGTTTGCTACTTGAGGCTGGAAGGGAGAGAAGGGAGAGGTGTTAGAGAGAGCATCTCTGGAGGGGCCAAACTGCACCATATAGGCATCTCTGTGGGGACGGACAGTGGAACTCTTTCGTCCTCATCCTGCTTATTTGTATCTTTCATTGTCACCGTAGGATCTTTTAAAAAATTTAACTGATGAATTGATGGCAAATTAAAATGATTATTTTTGAAGACCAGGTTTTTACTTTTATTTATTTTTTAATTAAAACAGATTTTTCATACAGTATATTCTAATGATGGGTCCCTCTCTGTGACTCCTGCCAGATCAAACCTACCGACCTCCTCCCCAAATCCTTTCTTGGTTTCTTTCATTAGGAAACACATCTTAAAAAAAGGGGGGGGGGGAGGAGAAAGAAAGGGAAAAAAGAAACAATAAAATAAGATAAAATGAAAACAAGCCTGAATGGACAAATAAATGGACAAAAGGTTGTGTGTGAATGTTCTGAGGGAAACGGTTCTTTTGCTTCACACTGTAGTAAATTTGTTTGACAATTGCTCAATGATCCAAATACGGCGAAGTGTTTTCCTCCTTCAGAAAGTATTAATAAATGCACGTAATGGATTTCCTGTGAGATGTTATAGCCTTTGTGATAAAGTGGCATGGAAGACAGGCACTGATAAGAAATACAATTTTTGTTTGGACACTGACTTCTAGTGGCCTTCCTGTGTCTGTGGGCTGGCTACCGCACAGAAGCACATCGTTCTTCACGCTCATTTGGCTCATGTCACGTGTTCTGTCAGAGCAATGCTACACTGAGTTGGTTTGCTGGTATGATAACATGGGCACAGGCTATGACAGCACTGAGGTCATTTGATGATAGGATAACATACCGTTGGCTCTCTTGGGGCTTCTGGTCTCTGGCTCCCGTCTACCCTTCTGCTATCCATCTACCCTTAGATGTTATTTCAGAAGCTGTGCTCCTTGGGCAGGATGGGTGTCTAAAGGCTGGGAATGCTGGTGCTCTAACAGTGGGTGGTGGGGAAGGAGGCACTGTTTTTTTTCTTTATTTAATGAGTTCATGCATTATATGAGTGTGCCCAAGTTGAGAAGTTTCTGGGATTATTGACTCAGGCCTTATCCCATTTCGTGTAGCTTTCTGTGTTTTGTGACCTTTAAGAATACTTCAGACCCACATTGTACAATCACAACACTGGCTCAGTTTCTTATCTGTAGCCCACGCCTTTGTCCTGAGAGCTGCCCCTTCGTTTCTCACAGGATCCAAATGTAGGACCGACTTCTAGGGGTCACATTACCATAAAGAGAGTTTTTGGTCGTTTTCCCAGCTCTGCTCTCTGCTCCTTTTCCTCTGCCCCTCTATAGGAAGTTGCTGTCCCTCAGACGACAATGTTAGGTGTCTGCCTTTTCTTAGACCTGGGGTTTTTCCTTTGCCCATCATTAGTTCCTTCCGTGAGTAAGCCATCCCCAGACCCTACTGATTCTTCTTCTCATGCAGCCCAGAAACCATGTGCCATTTCCCCATTTTCCTGCCGGTCAGTTCACGTTTCCGCCTTGCTCATTGGTCTGTCTTACACGGCCCGTTTTCCTTTCACTCTTCACCCATGTATCCCATAATAACTTCAATTTCCTGAACACACTTAGCCTCGTTCTCCAATGACTTTGCACAAGCTGTTCCCTCTGCATTGATTTCTTCTCTGCTAATCTCATCATCTTGTGTGTATAAAAACGCTGTGTCTCAGATGTGTCTCAGATTTATCTTGAAGATGGCTTTCCCAGAAGACATTGCTCTTCTCTTCATGGTACTACACTGCTATAGTATTCTTGCTTAAATTGTTACTGAGTTACAACTCATGGTTTGTTTACTTACTTGTTTTTTTCCCCTCCTCTCTAACCTGTCTTGAACACTTGTGAGTGGAGAATGTATCTGAAAAACCTTTTGTCTCCTTTGTGCCATGGCACAATGCTGGGTGCACAGCCTCCACTCGGGCTGTGTCTGGGTATGTGTTCAGTGAATGGATGCTTCACCTGGCTTCTTGTGCTGGTAGTTCTGATGCTCTGTCTTCCTGTGAACACAGCATGGTAGGAAAACAAGAATTCCCTTGGTTTCTTTCCGTGAGTGTCTGGAAGGGAACTGGCAAGGATGCTGGCTGCAGCCTGTCCAGCTGTTGCATTTCTTGAGCCTTATTTCTCTGCATTTTGAACCTCATGCTTGAGTGTCACTTAGTCTTCTCCTCAGTGGCTTAATGCCTGGAGGTGAAAAGGAGAGTCACCACCAGGTCAGGTGACACTTGCGCTTTGTGTTTCCATGGCTTCTTGGATGACTTCCAGACCCATTTTCTCTAATTCGTTTCTGAAGCCTGAGAAAAACGTGTACAGCAAATGTACCCGTTTCATTGCTTTCTCTTCATTGTGCATGGTACTGCATTTCATACGCCTGTCTCCATGCGTGTATGTAATGTTCTTGGATTACGTTCTCCCTCCAACCCTCTACCTTCCTGTCCCCCACATTGCCTCTAGACTATTTTGCTTCTACTGTCATGTGATATATACAACCATGGCTTTATATATAACCCTGGATTCACAAAGGAGAGAAAACATGACATTTGCCGTCCAGAGACTGACTTAATTTGTTTACTATGATAATTTCCAGTTGTACCCATTTTCCTGCAGATGATGTAATTTCATTTCTCTTTTAAAGTACGTTTATTATTCTCTCTCTCTTTCTCTCTCTCTCTCTCTCTCTCTCTCTCTCTCTCTCTCTCTCTCTCTGTGTGTGTGTGTGTGTGTGTGTTTGAGCAGGTATGTGGCACTCACATAGAAGTCAGAAGACAACATTTGGGAACCAGTTTTCTTCCGTCATGTGAATCTTGGCGATCCACTCAGGATATCAGGCTTGTTGACAGACACCTTCACCTGGTGATCCATCTCACTGGCCCAGTTTCCTTGTTAGTTCTGAAGTTCCTTTTGCGTTCATTATTAGATGATATAGAGGATTTTATTTTTCATGTTTTGAAAGTGACTCTCAGTTTGGTCAGCAATAAGCCCTTATAGTGAGTTAATTTCAAAAAATTAAGTTCTATCGAGAATTTGTGTCTTTAGAAAGCCATGTTTTTGTTCCCATCTCTGTTGTCTGACATCCTATTATTGCCAAATATTGTTTTCCCCTTAAAGTTTGACTTTTGTCATTGTCCCTTCTTCTCAGTTTTCTCCTCCCAGAATTTTTGACTCTATGATCATTTTTTAAACTATTTTTTCCCAATGTTCTCAATGTCTGTCTCGGTCCTTCAGTTTATTAATTACAACTATCAAGCGCCGCAGCCATGTTCGGAAGTGTCAGTCCTTAATTGACCACAGGTGTCACCAGTGGGCTTCACTTTTTGGAGTTTTCTCTGTCGATAGTTGGCTTCCAGGAGTTATCAACATCTATAAATTCAGATGAGCATTGAGGCTGTCGTTGTAGACTCCTCTTTCCTCTCTTTGATGCCTCCTTCCTCCCGGCGTCTTTTCTTGAGATTCTATTGCATTTATTTCCGTCATGTACTGTAAATTGAATGCCTTCTTTTAAATTAGTGTTTTGAGATGAGGAATGGCTAAGTAGTCTCGGCTGTCCCAGAACTCACCAAGCTGCCCTCACAGTCACTGCCTTGATGGTCCCATGTCCCACATCCTGGGATTACAGACCCATGTCACCATGTCCAGTGAATTTAAATGTCTTCTCCGATGCTGAGCATCAAACCTTTTTGTCTGTTATTTTTCTTTAATTTTTGAACAAGAGACAAGGCTAGGGTATTGCTTTTGGTCCATCCATGTTTGTTAAATGACAAGCGAGTACATTTTCATCTTGCATATTACATCCCAAGATCTGTGCCACTTAACTTCTCCAGCTCACAGTCTGAAAAGGAATACAGTAATACCTGCCATGGTTCTGACTGAGCCTGAAGAGAAACACCATGAACAAGTTTAACCATGATGACAGTGAGCACGCACCCATCACCCAGCGTATACCCTCTGGCAAGCATGCCTGGTTTTTCAAGTTCTCTTTAAGTGTGAGCTATGATCATCCTCTTGGACATGTCATAGGTTTTGTAAGTAAATCGTTGTTGCTTTGTGACTTACTCCCCTCAGAAACCATACTCGATAAGAAGTTAAGAAAGATGAGCCTTTCAACCCCTGCCTTCCTTTTCTGTGCATCCCTGTAAGAGACAGTGTGACAGACAGTGTTCAAGTTCCTATAGAAACCATTTAGGAGTAAGGCAGTGAGATCTTATGATGACCACCTGAGCCAGCCCAGAGAAAAAGAGTCTCAGAAGCAGGCTTTAACCACTTGTTTTTATCACTCTCCATTGTAATTTCAATATTTTAAGTATGAATTGTCTTATCTACCCTTCCCTCAACCTTCATTGAATGTTTTTGCACTGTTTTATTTGGAATGTGAACTAGACTCACTGTCTTCCATTAGGGCATTCATAGGTGGCTACTAATCTAGGTTTTTATGATGAATAAAGCCCAATTAAAATGTGAAAATTGCACATAACGATAGCATTGAAACCATCTTGGATATTATTCAGCTGCTAAGAATAAAATATGCCTAAATAGAAAAAAACAATAAGACATGGCTTTGGTCAGAATTCTCAGGCAATTTTTGTGCTTATTCAGTGTATTTTGCTTTGTAATCAGCTTCTCTGGTGTAAGCATTAGGACCAAGCTTTGGGGATGTGGTTGCTATTTAGAGATCTCATTGTCTGGGAGCAATTCAGTGGGACTTGAGGCTCTCAGGACATGTGGACTTGTTCCAAAGTGGTTATTATCAGCCACAAATACATCTGATAGTTAATGTCTAAAACCCAGTTTTGCTTTTTCAGATATGATATTTAGTGTATTCTAAAGGAAAATTCATTTTAGTTGTTGACAGTATTAGTGTCATTCCATATTTGTGTAAACTTTCCAAAGGTGGTTAATAACTTTTATGCTAGTTTGCTTATTTACATAAGATTCAGGATAATCCTAAATATGTCTCGGAAATTGCTAATTACTTATTTGTTCTTTTAATCCATATATATTTATATGTGTATGTGTGTATACCAAATGTAGCATTTATTTTAAAGATTTATTATTTTTAAAGTTTTACTTATGAGCTGGGAGGTCATGGCACACTCCTTGAATCCCAGCACTTGGGAGGCAGAGGCTGGTGGATCTCTGTGAGTTCAAGGCCAGCCTGGTCTACAGAGCAAGTTCCAGGACAGGCTCCAAATCTATACAGAGACACCTTGTCTAGAAACAAAACAAAACCCCCCAAAGTTTACTAATGTGCATTTGTGTCTCTCTGTATGTGTGTGTGTGTGTGTGTGTCTATATATATATATATATATATATATATATATATATATATATATATATATATATATGTATGTATTTGTGTGCCTACAGAGGCCAGAAGAGGGAGCTGGTGTTGTGAACCATGTGCCATGGGTGCTAGGAACTAAAGTCAGGTCCTTATTGCCCATCTTCCAGTTGTGTGTTTGGATTGATGAGAGTCTGTTGATAACATTTGCAGAGTAGAATTGTTATTTTGTGTTAATGATGCCAGAAGCACCTATAACATTTGCCTGACTGTACCTGTTTGTGTGCTGCTGTTAAGTTCCCCATCAATCTGTGCTGCCTAAGATATTCAGTAGGAAAAAAGCTCCTGTTGTTCTTGGTAATTTCATGCAATGTTGTCTGATAGAATATAGAATGGAATTTTGTGTGCCACAACGAGAGAGGTTAGGTTTGACTTGGAAATATGTGGAAAGGATAGGGGGTATTTCTTTAAATATTTTTTTGTTTAAATTGATTCTAAATATAAAAGTCTTTAAGCATTTCATAAGAGAACTATTTGCTACTATAACTATGAACAGCTCCTAGGTTATGCCTTGCATGCCTACAGGATTTTGAGTTTGTAGTATGCTGATGAAATGGTAGTCTGGTCAATTAGTCTAGAAGTGGTTTGTGTCCTTTGATGGTTTGTTTTATGCTTTTCTTTTCCCACTGGATGAAAAGGTGTCTATATCAAAAGGTGTGTAAACACAGGAAATTTTCAATGTTCCAGGCCCCTCCCTGTGTCTTTTCTCATTATGGTGTCAAGTCTTCCTGATGCTAAGGTGATTAAGGTGATTTTTGGTGTCCATGGCATTTAGTGTTGGCCTGCCACCTGTGCAGGAGCGGAGGGACCCTTTGTTCCTGTGTCCAGGTGTATGGTTAGGTGCTCACTAAACATTGAAAAACAAATTTTTTTCTCAATCACCTCAGCAGTTGGCAATTCTGTAACAGCGTATGGGGAACCTACCTTTTAGGTCCTCCTGTGCTAATGTTGGGCGGAGTCTCAAGCTGTGTAACTTGTCAGGCAGCTGGGTGTCTCTAAGGTTCTTCACTCAGCTTTTGCCTTCACTCAGCTCATATGGCTGTGTAGCAATCACTCTTAGAACTTTTGAATGGAAATCTTCAAGACCCTCCAGCTTCAATAGTATAGAAAATTGGTTTTTATTTCAATCAGTTCTCAGTAGTGATGGGAGAGTAACCTGATTCTAATTTGCCATTTCTTTACATTGCTCAAAATTGAGTGCAAACTTCATTTCTAGGTGACAACCACCTGGAAAAAAAAAGTTCATGAAGCTCTTTAAAAAAGATTTTCTGGGAACACAGCACACGGACTCAGTGAAACAGGGCTCACGGGCTCACAGGGGCTCACAGTGACTGAAGCAGCTACCACGGAGCCTCTATGGGTCTGCACGAGGTCCTGTGATGTGTGTTAGGGTTCTTGGGACTCCTAGCAGTGGGAGTGGGGGTGTCTCTGACTCTTTTGCCTGCTCTTGGGACCTTTTCCCTCCTACTGGGTTGCCTCGCCCAGCCTTGAAATAGGGGTTTGTGTCTTATTGCATCTTGTTATGCCGTGTTCAGTGGATATCTCTGAGAGATCTGCCCTTTTCTGAAGGGAAACAGAGGAGGAGTGGATCTGGGGGAGAGGGGAGGTGAGGAGGAGAGAGCGGGGAGGAGTGGAGGGAGGGGGAATTTCAGTTGGAATGTGCTTTATAAAAGAAGATTATATAAAAATAAATTAACAAAAAAAAGTAAAACAAAGTTTTTCTGTTTTCTGGGGAGAGTCAGTTCTATAATCTTTTTCCCACTTGAAACATTTCTGGGGAACCTAAAGCTGACAGCTGAGGGCTTTGATAGACAATATTAGAAGGAGAGCTCTGGTCTCCCATCATTTTTAGTCTCTCATTAGAGTAAATGCCACAGGTCAGACAGACATGTAGTGTTGATGCTGAGCACTGGTAACCTCATTTTGATGTATTGGAAAGGTAGGACCTTTAACCCAGAACCCAGAAACAGTTTTAGGCCCAGAGGTGGATCCTGTGAACTTTTGTGCCCTCTGTGCAGTAGCTATGTCCTAGAGAAGGGCTTCGTTTCCTACTATTCTTTTTATTGATGTCTTTGTTCTGTGGATGACCCAGCAGAGTTTAGAACATAAAGTGTGCCCATAAGCTTTATACAGAAACAAATGAAAAAGTTTCTTTTGTCACAAAATGCCACCGGCCAACAGACCTTAGTAACCCTCATTTGTCTGTTCCTATGGACTTAATGTGTAAAACAGTTCAGATTGAATGCTGTGGTTCTATTTATATTATATTATTCTCGTTTGGTAGACTTGTTAGTGGACACATCATATATACCTGCATATGCATATACACATATATGTATATGTATAATCGTAATCATAACCATATTTGCACATATCCCTCATCTATATATACATACGCACATACATATACATGTATAATTATGCATGTACACATACATATACACACAGACATACATGTGTACATGTGTTTTTAACATATACATCTGTAGAGATATCCTTATAGATATAATCCATATTTATTTTTTTTTTAGGGCCAGTAACACTGGTTGGCTTTATACTTGCTATGCAACCCAGGCTAGTCTTGAACTCATGGCATTCTTCCTGCCTCAGCCTCTTGGGTACTAGGACAATAGTTGTAAGCAGGTGTACTATTTTAAGCCAGCTCCTATTTTCTCTTTAACCATATATGCAGTGTCATTTTTTGAGTGGCTATTGAGGATCTCATGCGTTTCAGTTCTCTGTTATTAGATGCCAGATTCATGTAGAGTGTTAACTTCAGTCACTGTTATTTTCCATCAACATTGTCATCATCATCATCATTAC
Organism: Cricetulus griseus; assembly: GCF_003668045.3. Classification (NCBI taxonomy): domain Eukaryota; kingdom Metazoa; phylum Chordata; class Mammalia; order Rodentia; family Cricetidae; genus Cricetulus; species Cricetulus griseus. The sequence goes on from NC_048601.1 coordinate 11,406,782, forward strand.
TTTATCACAGTTATCATTGTGGTTGTCTGTATATATTTAAACACCACACATTGGCATTTAACGTATGGGTAGCATTTGTGGAAGGCATAAAACGAGGGGCCTCATGTTTCAAGTTAGATCAATGAGGATTGTTACTGAGTTTCCTTTTGACAATGATAGTAGTTTTGGGTTTTTTAGCGCATCAGTTGGAGACACATTTGAATGACCCTACAGAGTCATTTGCACACCCCCGCTGGTATTTTGAGATAGGGTCTCCAGTAGTCCAGGCTGGCCTGGACTCATTGTGTGCTGGAGGTCGTCCTTCAACTCTCCCAGCTTCTGCCTCTAATTATTTAGATGACAAGCCTGACTTTTATTTGTTTGTTTATTTATTATTTATAAATAATATTGAAATAAACTACTGAAGAGCACAAGAGCATTTCTTTCTCTTTGGAGACTTTTTTTTTTCTATATGCAGATCAACAACTAAGAACAAATTTCTTTTGCCTTATAGGAAACTTTTCTGATTCTTTGAGATCTTGCAGAGTTTCCCAGAGTCCTTTAGAATACTAATTATAGCCTACTTTTCTGAAGATGTTACCACAGTGCAGGGGAGCCTTCTCTTACGCCCCTCAGCCCACTCCCAATAATGTTGGTGTCTCACACTCTGAGTGTGTGTGAGTGCTGGCACAGGTATGCTGTGACACACTTCTGTGCAGGTCAGAGGTGAAGTCCCCGCTTCCTCTCTTGCTCACCGCTCAGTGTGTCAGGCTCGCTGGCCTGTGAGCTTCCAGTAGTTCCATCTCATTCTCTCATCTCCCTGTGGGGCTGATATATCTGAGTCTTATGTGGGGTCTGAACTCAGGTTGTCAGGAAACAACAGCCCTTCCCCCACCGGCCCTTTTCAGCACTACTCTCTTCTCTGATTTTTCCTTTCTCCTTTCTGTCCCCTCAGCAAGAGCCTGCTTTTCTGACCCTGTTAAGCATCTAACCTCTGGAACACCTGCTTGGGCAGCATGTCAGAGTTGGAGTGGACACAGGTCCCAGTGCAAACATGAAATCGTGCCTTGCTGAACATGGTTTTTAATGCAGCCACAGCTGGAATTCTGATCTCTTGTGACACATTACAAGGTGTCAGTTACTATTTGGGAGAGGGCTGTTGCAGTTCATGGAAATATTCTTTTGAGGTTCCCAGCTAGAGAAAGTTTGGCTAATAAGCACCTCGACTTGCAGATTGGGAAGACTTTAAAATGCTCAATGAGCTGTATCCTCCCATTGCGTTGGTGTCTTACTTGTTCTGTTACTGTGATAAGATACTCCAACAAAAGCAATTTGAGGCATCAAGGGTTTATTTGGCTTATGGTTACTGTCCATCATCATGAAAAAGTCAAGGCAGCAGGAACTGTAGCGATGAATTCACATGTTAGCTTTCATCTGGCTCTGCCGTTTTTTTTGCTTGGTGCAGAGTCCAAGACAGGAAATGGTGTCACTCACATTGAGGATGGGTCTTATTGCCCCAGTTAACCAAGGTGAGGAAATCTCTCACAGACATGCCCACAGGCCAACCTACTTTTCTAGACAGTTCCTCACCAAGATTCCCTCCCAGGTGGTTCTGCACTGTGTGTGCCAAGACCAGAGCTAAAATAACTGTCATTCTTGTGAACTTTAGGTTCCAGGTGAACCCAGAAATCGAAGGGTTCCTCAGGTGAGTTCTAACCCACAGGTATCATAAGTATAGTTTAGCCTGGTTTGTAGAAAGAGATGTTACACACACAGACACACACACACACACACACACACACACACACACACACAGACACACCCACAGACACACACAGACACACAGATACACACACACAGACTCACACACACACACACAGAGACACACCCCCACACCCCCCCACACACACCCACAACCTCCCCACAGACACATATACACAGACACACACCCACACCCCCCCACAGACACACACAGACACACACACATACACCCACAACCCCCCACAGACACCCCCACAGACACACAGACACACAGATAAACACACACACAGACACACACACAGACACCCCCCCACAGACACACACACACACAGACAGACACACACCCACACCCCCCACAACCTCCCCCACAGACAGACATACACACACAGATACACACCCACACACACCCACACACAGACACACAGATACACACACAGACACAGACACACACAGACACACAGATACACACACAGACACAGACACACACAGACACACAGATACACACACAGACACAGACACACACACACACCCCACACTTTCATTTTTATGTGTGTGTGTTTTATGTGTATGCCTGCATATGTGTCTGTCCATGCATGTGCAGGTACTTGTGGAGACCACCAGGAAGGTGCACAATAGCCAAGAGCTGGAGTTCCAGGGGCTCTGAGACAGCCGGGTGGGGGTGGGGGCGGGTCCTACATTTCTAGTTGCAAGCAGTGCAGCCCACTTTCCTCTGGGAGCAAGAGTCCCCTAAGAAGCCTGAACAGCCTGAAGCAGGGTGGCATGCTGCCTTCTTGTTTGTCACCTCTGCTCTTCTCTGCTTCTCTCACCCAATGATCTATATTAGGCAACTAAGGCAAAAGTCAATGTCTGCCTTCTGATCAGGCCAGTCTCTATGTTTAGCTTGGAAATGACCCAGATGTACCCGCCTATTGTATTGTATTCTTTGGCCTTAGGAAATCAACTCGGAAGACTTAGTGTTTGAACCCAGGTAGCTCCTGTTTTGTATCCAAATATGATCATGACCTATCATCTTCTTAGGGAAACCAAATCCAAAATCAAAATAAACCTCTCTATTTTAAAACACAGCTAAGCCGATAACAGAAATGTCTAGCAATACTTTTTAAAGTGCTTTTTCCCCCTCCCTTGTGACATTGGTCATCCCACCCAGGTCCTGGCTCACACAGGCAAGTCTCCTGACACTGAGCTAAACCTGCAGCCTGACCATCACTTTACAATGAAATTGCAGTGAGATTCCAGAGAGCACAGGAACTCTTTTCCATACACAAAATTTAATTTGTAAATGATGGTTTTCTTCTGAATAGGTAAATATTAAAGGCAGTAGGCGGTTATTCTGATATATTTTTTTATTCCCTAAAATCAGATTGTATTGACTCAGGGTAAAATTATGTAAATGTAGATGACTGTTGCCTTCTAGGCCTGGTATAACTTCAGTTGGCAGGTAGTAATACCACTTGCTAGTTGAACTTTCATAGCAGATGTTCCTTTAAAAACCAACCAGTTAAAATACATTTATTGGGGGTATTTTTAGTGTGCAGTAGCTCTGTGTTGGTTCTTACAAACCTGAGAGAAACCCAGGGGATGTACAGTATGGAGTCACGAAGTGTTTAGAATGAGCCAGGCCTGATATGCAGTTTATATAAAAAGGGCTATAGAGAGCTTAGGCAAGACCTTGGTCTCTCGGCATCTTCGTTTCTCTAACATCTGAAAAAGCTGAACAGTTTTACACAGATTCCTCATTTGGCCATGTGTGGTGGCTTATGCCTGTATTTAGGAGGCTGAGTCAGGAGAATTGCTAAGAGTTTGAGGCCACCTTTGGCCACAGTGAGTTGTAGGTTTTGTGTCAGTTAGGGTTTTCATAGTGAGATCTAGTCTCAAACACCAAACCCAAAAATAAATAAATAAATAAAATAAAATAAAAGACAAAGAAGAAAAAAACCCCAAACAAATGCAGTAATTGGATCCCATTTGTATTTTCTTGCCATAGCATATGCATGTCTTAAGTACTTAACCCACCATCTTTGATATTTGGTGGTGAACTGCAGACTCTCCAGACTTTCTTCACTGTTGTACACTTCCTAAGAACAAGGACTTTGTTTGATATAACCATGATACCACTCTTCTGCTCAAAAACTCTGATGTATAGATTGAATGCAGACATTAACTATGCTAGCCATTTTGGAATTTCCTCAGTCATATGAATATTGCCTTTGTTTGTTTGTGTAGCATCTCTCCAAGGCTAAGGCATTGACTTTGTTTATGATCTCTTGAGGACAGGCTTCCTTTAGTCTCTGTCAGGGCCTTCCAGGTTGGTACCTACTGGCCATTTAAATGGGACCATTTAAATAGAAATTGACTGAAAGTTAGTGAGATTGAAGATTGTGCAAATGGCTGCTCGGTAGGATTGCACAAATATAGTCTGTTCCCATTATCACAGATCTAGAACATTGCCCCTTCTTTCTGTTTTCCATGAAGTCGGTGTTTTGAAGAGGTCCAGCCCAGTTGTCTTGTTTCATCATGAATTTAACTTAGATCATGAATTCAATTTAGATTGTGGCAGATTTTTTTTTTCCAATGATAGATGTGCTAATACAGTTAGCCCAGCCACGTCTGTTCCAAAGAGTGTGACTGACTCCTGCTCCAACCAAGAAGGGAGGACCTGCCACAAGGACTTGTGACAGCTGACATTGACAGCGAAGTCATTCACTGCGATTTAAGACAGGTCCTTTCTTACCCAGAGCTGCTCTATGAGGATGCTTAAGCTGTGGGAAGGTAGATAAAGACATGAAGCTCAAATCCATTCTATACAGTGGCGTGCTGTTTGCTTGTAATGGGCACACACCCTGCTGTATCCTTTAGATGATGGAGATCCAATTCCTTAATAATACCTAACACAGTCCAAATGCTGTATAAGTGGCTGAAAGACTGCCTTGTTTAAGGAATAATAACAAGAAAAATTAGTCGGTTGGTTGTTTGGAACAATGTTCTTTTCAAAGTTGCTTGAATCTGTGTGGGCGGAAGTGATTGGTAAAGAGGGCTAGCAGTGTTTGAGAAGTGCAGTGACATGGTGGACTCAAGAGTGAGGGCCAGGGAGGGATGGTGAAGAAGACTTGGCTGCTAGTGGTGGAGAGGAAGGAGACGAGGGAGACCAGGTTCTTACACTTGGGGAGGAACCGTGGCTTCGGCTGCATAGGGGAGGCCCATTCAAGCACTTTTTGAACAGAGAATTCGATAGAAGATGCTTCCGCTGCTGTTCAGGTGGCTTCCAGAAAACTAGTTTTAAATGTCAAGGAGGAAGGCTTGATTTCCTAAAAACATGGAAACAATGTATCGGCTCAAAGTCTCCTCTGTGTCCTCTGACTGTCTCCTGTGAAGGGGCTCGCTTGCACACGCTCCTGAGAGCTGAAATCTGGCTGCAGATCCCCCACTCCCCAGGCAGCTCTAGCCACCCAGATCAAGCTGAGCTGACTTTGACATCCACTTGGTTTCAGGGTGTGCTTGCTTGCCTCAGGCAGGTGTGGTGTTTTATAGTCAGTGGAACTGCAGCCCCAAGGACTTATGGTGTCAGAGCCGGGCAGCATCCCCTTAGTGCCTGTAGGGTTTAGCTGGCTTGAAACCCTCCCTGATTCTAACACTTGAGAATGGAGAAAGATAATACTGCTGCAGTTTGTTCAGTTTGTTTGATCTCCCTCCCTCCCTCCCTCCCTCCCTCCCTCCCTCCTCCCTCCCTCCCCCTCCCCCCTGTTTGCCTCCCCTTTCTCCTTCCCTTCTTTATTGGTTATTAAACAAGCTCTTATAGCACTGGTTGGTCTCAAACTTACGGTATAGTTAAGGATCCTTGCATTCCCGATCCTTCCATCTTCCCCTTGCAGGTATTATAATTATAGACACATATGGTGCTTATACCATGCCTGGACACCTTGTTTCATTTAAACTATATGTAACTTCATGTATGTGTTTGCCTGTGTGTATGTTATGTGCAACATATGCATGCAACGCCTGTGGAGGCCAGAAGGCGGCGTAGGATCCCCTGGAACCAAAGTTAGAAATAGTTGTGAATTGTCATGTGGGTGCTGGGAGCTGAGGCGTGGTCCTCTGGAATAGCAGACAGTGCTGTTAAGGGCCTAGTCATCTTTTCAGCCCCGTCTCTATATGGTGTGTGTGTGTGTGTGTGTGTGTGTGTGTGTGTTAGTTACTGTGTGTGTGAGTTGTGTGACTGTGTGTGTGTGTGTGTGTGTGTGTGTGTGTGTATGTGTGTATGTGTGTGTGCGTGTATACACACATATATCATGGTGTGTACATAGAGGTCAGATCCTCCTCTCCCACCTAACCCTAACCCAGGTCACCAGACTTGGGCAGCAAGCACTTTTACCTCCTAAGCCATTTCACCAGGCCATTTCCATCTAAATCTTGTAGTTGCTTTACTTGGGATACATTGAGTCAGATGTTGAGTGAAAGAAGTAATTACCAGTTGTGGAAAGTTATTTGATTGTCTTTATTAGTGGTGGCATATGTGATCACTGTTTTCCTGGTGTGTAAAGACGAGTGTTGGCTTCTAACTCCTCACTGCCTACTGAACCAATCTAGAATACCCTACTACTAAACAGAACGGGAGTGTTATGTGGCTTGTCCTCCTTGAGCCGTTTCAGGTTTAAGGTGGTGTGGGGTGGGAAGGTTCAGAATATCTATTCTTGCCCTTCACTCTGTTGCAAGAGTCCTGTCAACTCCAGTTTGCACTTCATCTGCCTACTGTTTGTGTTTGGGAATTTATAGAACATGAATCACTGAAATGCCTTATCCCCAAAAGGGACAAGTGCCTTAATTGAGGTCAGGCCCACACCTACGGTGACAGAATCTTCCCCCAATCCTCCTTTGGCACACATCGAGAATTCACACAGCCAAAGAATGGTGTGAAACTGTGTCTCCAACCGTGGCCATTGGAATAAGGCAGATGCCCAGTTGGATGTCCAATGCACACTCCCTTGGCAAGTTATGTTGTTCTGTTTGGTCCCAGGCCAGATGGCAACTTAGTGGGTGGACCATCAGCCCTGGCCTTCCTTCAGTCTCCTCGGGTCTAGGATAAAATGCCCAGCTGTCTCTTCCCTGGTTGTAGGAGTGAGCTTGTGGAAACAGTAATTGCCCTTGCTGTTACTTAGTATTTACATAGCTTTGTTTACATTTGTAACTGTAGTACCCTGATATGGGTTTATTTGGATTATAAAAGCTTTGAGTTGCTTGGTAAAATTAATTGGAGCCCACTTACCAGCCATTCGGCAAGATGAAAGAGCTTCCTGAGCGAGCATTGGAGGAGGTAGGCAGATCTGAGTTAGACTGAACCACTGTTTTGCTTTGTATAGTGTATGCAGGCACTAGGATTGTTAGACACACCTTTATGGAGCCTGCATGAATTAAACAGTTGCAGGACCTGTTATCTTCCAGCTATTTCCTGACAGCCGTGAGCAGGAGCACACAAGGTAAATATATCCCCCAAATCTCATAATTCTTGGACTTTTGTGATTGGATTATGCTGTTATTACATAGATTGTCTTTGATTTATCTGGATTGCACTAACGGTATCTATAGCTGGTTTAATTTGATTTCTAGTCTCATTGTAATCACACACACATGAAAAACCATCAAGGAGAAATTTCCCCGAAAGAGAACCAAGACCATTCCCCAGGGTTCCTTTGGGTGGCCCTTGCATCTCAACAGTAGCTTGTGTTTCTGTGATTATAAAATGAGTAACATTTTTCAACTCCATTTTTAAATTTATTTTTTGCCATTTTTTGTGTAAAATTATAAAGTAATATGGGGAAAAAAGCCCAACAGTTTTCTTGGTCATACTTTCAGACACATGACTGTTTTTGAAACAAAGCCAAATGTGTAAGCATATTGGAGATGACACAGTTTCCTGTGGTGGCCTGGGCTGGGGTCCTGGGCTGCATTTGTGTCTTTTAGATGTATCCTGATTTTCCTCAGGCTCCAGTTCCCGCTTGAGTAGCAATTCTCTAAGGCTCACTGCTATCTATGAATGATATCCTCCAAATGCCCCTTCTTCAAGCCTGCAGACAAAATGACAGAGCTCCATTGCTGGTGTCCTTAGAATGATACTGGCTCCTGCTCTCCCTTCCCTAGGTACTGGCTCCTGCTGTACCTTCCCCTAGGCTCTTTTCAGGAAATAGGGAAATCCAGATTCCACAGTATTTTAAGTCACTTGGTGCCAAACAAAATGAAACAAAAACAGGAGAGGGGCAAACATCATGATTTTGATGAATGGTTATAACTAACTTTCCTTCTGCTATTGTTATTGCTAAGACTGTGATCAATGGGGTCGTCGAATTCTCATACCTGTGCCCTTTAGCTCCCGACCATGAGTGGGAGGACCACACTCAACAGCTGCAATGCTGGGCTTTCTTTCCTCTTCTTAGAGAATCTGAAACCTCAAAACCGCTCTTGACACCAGACCCCCCTCCTTAGCTTTTCATTCACCACCATATTTACCTCCCACTCAAAGGCCCAGGTCATGCGGCTCTCTCTGCCTGTGAGGGGATTTTAAGAGCCCAAGTAGGAGCTTCTATTCTTAAAAAACATTTTATGTGTATGGGTGTTTTGTCTGTTTATCTATGTATGTGCCACATACATGCTGTGTCCTAAGAGGCCAGAAGAGCATGTAAAACCTCCTGGGCCTGGAGTTATAGACAGTTGTGAGCTGCCACGTGGGTGCTGGAACTCAAACCTGGGTCTTCTGCAAAAGCAGCCAGTGCTCTTAACTACTGAGCCGTCTCTGTCCCTGGAAGCTTCTGTCCTGTCGCTGATTGGTTATTGGCCGTGCCTTGATCTGGTAACTGGGTTTCTGTCTTGTTTATTTGATGGAATCTTGAACTGCACGGTAGACCCGGGCAGTCTCTTCTTTCTCTCTGTTGACTCTTGGTGTTGGCTTTGGAAAGCTGCCAGACTCCCTCAGAGCCTTTGGATTTCCTAAGCCTGCTACCCCCTGCCTCGTTCCCCACCTGGCAGTTCAGATGGAAGCCCCGCTTGAGTCTTGCTTTCTCCAACAGCCATCAAGTTAGTGTCTCCATATTGCCTTCACTATCTTCTAAGTGGGATTTCATAAGCTAATCTTGAAGAGGGAGAGGGAAAAAGCTTATGGACAAAGCATAAAAGAGGTTGCTATGGGTGAGGTTAATCTTCATTGCCAATTGATGGGATTCAAAGTTACCTTGGAAACACCTCCGGCTGTTGTCTGTGGAGGTGTTTTCAGAAAGTTTAACTGAGTAGGGACGACATCTCAGAACGTACGTCTGGAGTCCTAGATGGAATAACGAGGAGATGATCAAGCTTGAGCACTTCTGTTCCTCTCACCTTCCTTCCTGACTGGGTGCAAGGTAGCCAGCCACCACCTGCTCCTGCTGTCTTGACTCCCGCAGGGATGGACTGCGGTACTTTGAACTGTAAGCCAAAAGAAGATCCTTCCTTCTTAAGTTGCTTCTTGTGAGGTGTTTATTCCAAGTGCTAGGTGACTAATGCAGCATGTTTCTTCATTCATGACAAGTGCCACCTCAAGGGTGGACGATGGCTCTGTGGCTAATTCTGAGGTTGCGTCTGCATTTAGCCAACCCTGGCAAATATTTGCTGCATGAGAATGAGTGGGCAGCCTGCACTGATGGGTCTGACCCGAGGGACTTTGCTGTGAGCTCTTAAGGAATGGTTGTCAGCATGTTCGTTGCTGTAGCTCTACATATGTTTGTTTGGCTGGCTGGATGAATAAATATCAGGGATGCTGAGATTGGCGTGTGGAGTCTTGAATGCTAAGCTCAGGCTCGTTCCTTGCTGCACCAGGATTGACCGTGACCTCTGGATCTTTTCTCCTCTTCCTGTCTGACATAATCAGAGCCCTGTTCTTGGAGCGAGCACACATTTAAGGTGAAGGATTCAGAAAGAAAATCATTTTGATATTTTTTAAAAAAGGTCTTTTTTTTTTTTTATGTAAGGCACTGCTGTTTTTCGAGTGAAGTCCAGGATGTAAATTGGTGGATATGAATCTGAAACATGTCTTTAAAACTTGCTTAAGTGTATCACTGGCACGTTGACACACAGCCATGCTGGAAGTTTGCCTCCACTCAATACTTGGATAGAAGTTGTGGTTGTAAGTCCCCTGTTCTCTAAGCACAAGTGATGAAACATAGCCACGGGTTCCATTTTTTTGCTGTTAAGGGGTTAATTGCTGCTGAGGCTTCCTGAACGTAGAACTGAGCAAGGTTTTCTAGGTGGCAGATTCACCTGTGTGTAATTGAACTGCCACATTGTAGCCTGGTCCATTTGATCTTTCTTTCTTTATTATTGGTTAATCAATATAAGGTCGGGTCTTAGGCTGGCCTCACACTGGCTATATAATCAAGGCTGGCCTTGAACTTCTGATCTGGCTACCTCCCCCACTCCCCAAATGCTAGGATTACACTTATATGGCCATGTCCAGCCAAGTGGGTCTGTTTTAGACCTTAAGACTTTTACTTTCCATATATCGACATTCCAGGGAAGTGACAGGTAACTTCAGCACAACCCTTGGTCAAGTCAAGGGGAGAGTTTGTCTTGATGGACATATGTGAAGTAATCTCATTTTTAGGTTTATCTTCATCAACTATTTGGACTTCTTATGGAGTCACATTCACCAAGACAATAATGAGAAGTTTCATATGAAAATAGAAATTGTTTTGTGAGTGTGTGTGTGTGTGTGTGTGTGTGTGTGTGTGTGTGTGTGTGTGTTATGTTTGCTCTGAGGGCAGAGTGTAAAGCCAGGCCTGCTAATCAAGAACAGCGCTTCTGCCAGCTGTGAGCCAAAACCAGAGTTGGAATCAGGACAGGGCCATGGCAAGCACACTAGACACTAGCTAGAGAGGCAGGTGGACACTCTACAGGGTGGGAGGCCATTGTCAGTCATGACCCTTTGCCGTCCTTCCATCTTTATCCAAGTGCCCAGCAGGTTGGAGGCAGGTGTCCCCAGTGGGAAGAATCAGAAAGAGATTATTTTCTGAAATCTTGGACCCAAGGGGCAAAAGACAGGAGGCATGAAGTTTCTGAAATGCAGATGCCCAGTGGTAGGAGATCCCATTTCCCAGAGAAACACCATAGTCTGCTAGACTTTATGTAAGCGCTGCTGACCCCGCTCAGTGTTGGAAAGCAAGAAATCCAGGAGGCTGAGACAATTCTCCATCTCCAGATGTAAAGATGGCTACCTAATTTTGTCTAAATCCTGATGTATGCTGTCTTGGCAGGGTTTGTTTTTCTCCTTGCTGATATCATTTTTGTCATCCTCAAACATTGACTGAGTCCCTGCTGTGAACACAGTTCAGCTCCAGGAAGATGAAGTGAAAGACGAGGGTCCTTCTTTTAGGGAGGTTGTTTTCTGTTTAGAACTGAACTTAGGCACTGGGAAAGTTATGTGATTTATTCATTTTCTATAAATGTGTAACTGTATACTGTTGGGGGTAAGTGCCAGGTGCTGGGCTCAGCGTTTCAGAGCTAAGTCTGGAGGTGTGCTTTCTGCTCCTCATGGCCATCAGGAGTAGTTGATTGTTTTTTGTTTTTGTTTTTGTGTTTTCATTGCTTTGACCAAAATACACAAGGAGAAACAACTCAAATACAGAAAGGTTTATGTTTTTCATGATTCAAAGGTTGTAGTCCATCACGGGAGTGGGGATTGGAGCGGCAGCAGGGGATGGAGGTATCTGGTCCCATTGCATATATAAGCAGGAAGCAGAGAGCAGACAGGAAGTGAAGCTGGGATAAGACCTCAAGACCCCTGGACCTACTTCCTCCTATGAGGGTTCACCTCCTACAGGTTCCACACTCTCCCAAACAGTGCCACCAGCTAGGGACTAAGTGTTTGGACATGTGAGGCCACTGGGGACATTTCACAGCCAAAATAACAATAAGTAGGTGAGAATTTTGATGGCTTATGGTGTGTGACCTGTCAATGAAACACCACAGGCTGAAATGACAGTAATAACATACTGCGTTAATACCACTGCTGGATCCTAAAAAAATGTGTAAGGACAATTTCATGCAGATTTACTCTTGTGTGTGTGTGTGTGTGTGTGTGTGTGTGTGTGTGTTTGCCGTGTGAGTGTGCATCCATATGTACGTGTGTGGAGGCCAGAAGTCAATGTAGGGTTTCTTCTACAGCTCTCCACGTTATCCTTTGAGTTGGAAGCTCTCATTGAACCATTACCACTTGGCTAGACTGGCTGGCTATGAACTCCTGGGCTCCTCCTGTCTCTGCCTTTTAATCCTGGAATTACAGTTGGCTACCATCATGCTAGACTCTTTATGGGGCTTGGGGAGCTTGAGATTAGGGCTCAGGTTCTTAGGTTGTCACAGCAAACTTGACTCTGGAGCTATGTCTCTGGCTCAAATAATGCTCCTTTAAGCCTTTATTTTTTATGTTGCTTTTTGGTGGCAGCTTTGGATGTAGTCCCAATCAGACCTGCAATCCGTATGTTCCACAAACAATGGGAGTACTTGCACTTCATCTCTTCCAGAGAAGAACACTGGTGTGTGTGGAGCCAGAGAATAGTCATACGGACTTTCCATTCTCTTTCTGGTGCAGGTTAGAATTCCTTCAACAGTGGTTTTCATCTTGCTCTTGACATAACGTTAACTAGTATGCACAGCATTGGTTTCTGTGTCTGAGAAGAAAGTATATAGTTTTGGTTAGCAGGTGTCAGTGTTAGCATTCCATCGTGAAAACTGCAAAGTCAGATTTTTTCCTTTTTCCCTTCCAGGCATTGGGTATTTATACCTTCTCAAGGAGGAAATTTGAAAGAGAAAAAATGGAGTCTGTTGTGTGTCACGTCTTTACCTGCCATAAAACATGTTGCAGAATAGAAGCATGTCCCTAGTGTTTTAAACTAACTGGGGGTAGTTAATTCTCTTTTTATCAAATGGAGATAATATCAAGAACTTGCCAATTTGCCTATACTTTGCCTAGGATGTTCAATTATAATAAAAAATATCAAGGAGCTATGTACTTTTTCTCCCCAGGGATTTCCGTGAAAAGATGTTCAGACACTTAGTTGTATAGAATTTTTTTACTTCTTACTTAAAGCAAAACAAAGCCAGATGCATGGAAATGCAGACTTAGAAAATGGGCATGATGGAAAATGATTCTTCCTTTTCTACTCTAAGCTTCTCCAATTTCTCCACTGGGGAGGTTAGTTTGATAATAGAAAAAATTCTTACAATTGGTGAACATTAGACTCGTGACTGTGGCTTATATAATACCCAAATTTCTATTTGTGTGGCATTTTGCAGTTTTCAAAACATTTTGTATTATTGTTCCACAGTGGGCTTGTTACAGTGACCCGCATGAGATTGATAAGGACTCTTAGGCTGAGAGGCAAGGAAGTCCAGTGTCTTCCTTAAACACGATCGCTCGTCCTGTGCAATGTGAAAATCAGGGCCCCAAAAGGTCTGGATCACTAGATGACACCACATTGATCCCTTTTTTTACTGTAAATCTTTTGCCTCCTGGGGAAGAGAAGATCTGCCCTGGTTATTATTTTCATTATTTGCACTGTTCCTCCCCCCTCCCCCCAAGGGTTTCTCTGTGTAGCTTTGGAGCCTATCCTGGAACTCACTCTCTAGAAAGGCTGGCCTCAAACTCACAGAGATCTGTCTGCCTCTGCCTCTGGAGTGCTAGGATTAAAGCCATGTGCCACCACCACCACCTGGCTGCACATTTGTTTTCTTTTCATTAATTTAGTTCTCTGACAATTTCATACATGTGCTGTATTGTTGGCAGACTTTTCTGTCCCGCCAGCCAGTTTCCAAATAATCACACAGAGACTTACTATTAATTAAAAATGCTCAGCCAATAGCTTAGGCTTGTTTTTATCTAGCTCTTATAATGCAAATTAACCCATTTCTATTCATCTATGTGCTGCCCCACACTTGTTTACCTCATCTATGTACTTTCCATCCTGCTCGCTCTCCTCTTAGACTTTGCCTTTCTTCTCAGCATTCTCGCTGCCCTGAAAAATCCTGCCCTGCCATTGGCTAATAGACTTTTCATGAACCAACGAGAGTAGCATGTATTTACAGTGTGCAAAGATTGCTCCCCGTCACTCAACATTCTGATCACAGTCTTCCCTCATCCCCCTTTCCTTCCCCTCAACCCTGTTGTCCTTTCCCACTCATGTGTAGTATTATTCTTTATTATTTTGTTTTATGACCATTTAGTTTGACCAGGGACATCTGTGTGACTGTTGGATTGAGGGCTATCCATTGGAGCCTGGTAGGGTCACAGTGGGTACACCAGGGAAAGCAGTGACTCCCTGAGTCAACCAATAGAAACTAGCTCAGTAGTGAGGTGGGGCTCTCCAAGGCCTTCCTCAGTCTTTGCCTCACAGTTGATAGGCCATTCTTATGCGGAATGCAGGCTTCTGCAGTTGCAGAGTGGGACTGTGGTTACAATGGCTTGCCCAGAACGTGGCATTTTGCTACCCTTCTCTATAGCTTTGGGCCCTTTCATACTTTCTACATATATACACACATATATATTTTCTGAGCCTTAGCAGGGGATGTCTACATGTCTTTGTCTTAGCTATTTTTTCTATTGCTATGATAACACATCATAACTAAGGCAAGTTGTAATAGAAAGCATTAAATTTGGGACTTACGGTTCCAGGAGGTTAGAGTTCATGACCATCATGGCTGGGAACATGGCACTGAACAAGCACATGGAGCAGGGATTGAGAATCCTTATTTTGAGACCCAACCATGAGGCAGAGAGAGAGACACTGGGAAAGGTGCTGGTCTTTTGAATCTTCCAAGCCTGTGCTCAGTGACACACCTCCTCCAGCAAGGCCACACCTCTTAATCCTTCCCAAATAGTTCTACCAACGGTGGGGACCACACATTCAAATATATGAGCCTGTGGGGACCATTTTCATTCTAACCACAATCTTGTTTAGAGCTGAGAGTTCACCTTCTGGTCATTCTCAGTGCCCTCTGCAGCCACCTGCATTTCCCACCCTTCGGTGCAAGAGGGGCCTCCCCCCATTAAGGCTGAAGACAGTATGCATTAGTCTGGTGCCAGCTGCCAGGCCTGAGTTCCTGGAGAGCCACTCTCTTAACCGGCACATTGTTGTTCATGCTGAGGGGGGTTGGTTCTCAGCACCGTTCCCCACAAAGATCATTTTACCTACAAGATTTCTAAATTGGTATTTTTCAGGTTAACCTCATAAAATCGTGTATTTTGATGCTTAAAACTGAGCAAGGAGCGAGCTTGTTCATACACGAAGAGTGAGCACTTCCATAAAACCACAGCCCCTGTTCATTAACCTCCTCAATTCAGCGTCAGTAATTGCACTTCAGAGACCCAAATAAAATCATTTCATTTACCAAGGCTTTGCATCCCAGCGAAGAGGCTTTGGAGTTAACAGACCCACGTGTGTTCAGCAGTTGAACACCTCTAGGAAGAAAAGCTGCCATGCCGTAGGAAGCTACTGGACTTGGCATCATTTGTGGAGGTGACCTCTGTTAGTCTGTGTGGGGAGTTACATTCTTTTTTTTCTGAGAGCACTTACTGAATCGACTCTGGAAGTTGCTGGTAATGGTAAGGGAAACAGCCCTTGTTAGCCCAGCTGTTTGAGGAAACAGGGGACGTTGTCTGGGAGTAGTCACCGAGTCCACTGTTAGAATGACTGCTGTCATGCAGCAGCTCCTGACTGTAGCCTCAAGGATTTGGCCTCAAGGTTGATCTCAAGTGAGTTTCAGAAGCCAGATTATCATGGACAGTGGAGCCTCAGGAATGGAAGCAGCTAGTGCCGTCACATCCACAGGGAAGAGCAGAGAGAATAAAGTGCGTGCCTGCTTAATGCTCAGCTCAAATTTGTTTACTGGTCCACAGCCTGGGACTCAAACCCAGGGAATGGTACCACCCCCAGAAGGCTTGTACTCAGCTCATTTCAGTTAAGAAAGGGTCTCTCTCAGATCTGCCAACCAACCTAACTAAGCAACCACTCACTGAGACTCTGTTAGGCAACTCTAGATTGGTTCAAGTTGACGGAACTAACTACCACACAAGGGGAGATACTTGTCTTGCCTCAGAATAGAGCACTCTAGAAAGTTGGGTGCTAATTTAATTATGCAAACATTGCCAATATTGAATTATTATTATTATTGTCTTGAGTCAGGATCGCTCTCTGTGTCCCACACTAGCCCAGAACTCTGTGAGGCAGTTTTTCTAGGCTTCTTAGACAGCATGCTACGTTAAAAAAAAAAAAAAAATCCCTGTACAGGGTACAGTATAATTCTACGAAGTCTCATTATGACTTTTGCAGAGAGAGAGAGAGAGAGAGAGGGAGAGAGAGAGAGAGGGAGGGGAGGAAGGAGGGAGGGAGGGAGGGAGGGAGGGAGGAGAGAAAAGAGAGAGAGAGAGAGAGAGAGAGAGAGAGAGAGAGAGAGAGAGAACCACCAACAAAACACTGTTAGCTGTGTCACCAAATGATATACCTGGTTAAGAAACTAGTATAGACTGGTTTGCCTCCGAAAGACCTTTGCTGGCCCTATTGTACATTTGTATGATGTATATGTTTCCCAATAAAAATATCAGTGAGATGTGCAGTTCCATTGGTCATCGCCACAGTAGCTTTGCCAGCTTGTATAACATGAGCACAGTTGTTGTCACGACTATAATGCAGTTTGACAGTGTCCGCCAGTTTCATTTGGGCAATGAATGTGTTTGTCATGGCCATTTATCATTTATGTTTTAAAATTGTATTCCTCCCTCCCTCTCTTTCTCCCTCCCCTCCCTCACTGCTGTCCCCTTCCTCCTATGCCTTCCTTCTCTCTCCTCCCCCCTTCCCTCCCTCCCTTCCTTCCTTTGCTTTTTGTCAAATTTCATTTATTTTATTTTTTATTCTCATGTATTCAAGGCTGACCTTAAACTCCCTATGTAACCCAGACTGACCTCAAACACAGGGCAATTCAGGCCTCAGCTTCCTGAGTGCTGGGATTAGCACCGCACCCGGCAGCTGGAATGAGTACAGCAGCAACTGATGTTTCTCTTAGAGGCTGGATGACCTGAGTTGTCTTCTATATGGTCCATGGGAAATTTAAAACTGGAATAATGACACTGTTACCTTCTTGGGCTCGTGAAAGGGAATGAAAGTCGATAACGAACCATCCATTTTGCTAGCAGTGATTGCTAAACAGCCTTGTTTTTTTGGGGGTGTTAAAGGGTCTTCTATGGAGGGGTACCTAGTCACAGAGTTCAGAGCTCAGAGGGACCCACCCAGTGTCTAACACAGAGCATGTGTGCTAGCTGATTCTCCGTCCTTTTTATAAGTCGGTCTTGGCTATTTTCAGTGAAGTTGGGATTTCCAGGCTCCAAGTCCCACCCTGGAGTGAGATGGTCAATATTGATGTCTTTTATGGCTGTGTGACGGGGAGTGTCTGCACAGATGCAGGGGCCAGCTTCTGTTCTCAGAAGAGGACTGGCATACGTTGAATGATTAACTCAGCCTGTGGGTGAGCCGTTAGATGTTTTTAAAGTGTGCATCTAAAGTCATTTCTTTGAGGCAGGTAGCATTTTCCTGTTTATACTATTTAAAATATCGAATGGCTCAGCTGTTAATTTAGTTCACAAAAGATCTTCAGGTGTGTGTGTGTGTGTGTGTGTGTGTGTCAGGGCCTCTCACTGAACTGAACTGGAGCCGGCCATTTTTCTGCTGGACTGGCTGGCCAGAGAGGGCTGGGGAATCCTGTCTCTGCCCACCCAGTGCTGCAGATCTGGGTCTGTGCCATGCCAGTGTTAGGGATTCAGAAAAGTGCATGTGGGTTCTGGGGCCTGTGCGGTAGGTACTTTACCCACTAAGACATTCCTCCAGCTTCACAAATAACACTATCCATTGTTACCCAGTTTGTGTGGTCTTCCTATACCCTGGGTTCCATTTTTTTTTCTTATTTTTCTAATTATCTGTCAAGTTTGAGCTACCACTGAATAGATATATGAAATTACATGATACCAGTCTCCATTTTTTAGTTTTCCTCATCTCCAAAATAGAATAGTAGTAGTATTTATCACCAGGCATTTCTAAGAAATGGAATTGTTCAATATGCACAGTACTTTAAGATGAGCTTGGCATCTAAGAACCTAGACTTAAGATGAGGAGGAGGGATTTGTCAAATGCTACTGTGAGCAGTACCTGGGCTCAGCAAGTCCTTAGCACTAGCGTTTGTTATTACACTAGGCAGATTCATGAACTATCCAGTTGATGGTGTCTATCTCTGGTTAATTCTTTTAGGGTTGGTGGGATAAGGAAGAGGTAGAAGGTGTCAAGGTTATGTCATTGGGAGAAACAGGAAGAAACAGGGTCTTTTTGTTTGTTGTACAAGAGATGTTTATTTGCTTGATCAGCTCCATGTAGACGACACCTTCCTTTTCCTTGGTCACTAAGTCTTAATGTCCTCGGTCCCCATGACTGATGTCAGTCTAGAGCAGCTAATAGTTTTCCATGGCCTTTGCCTTGAAAGTTGATAGATGCTAAGCAAACACCTCTCTCCTGCTTTCCACCCAGAGGAAAGGGTTGAGCAGTTTACAGGATTAGCAGGGCAAAGGCAGGATGAAAGTGTGTAGGGCCTGGGGTAGGGAAGTCGTTTTCTTCTGTAGACTGCCACCCCAACTTGCTGGTGGTCAACCTTCAAACAACAGTCAGTGATGGGGGATTCTTTTGTATGCTGTAAATGTTTGTTTCCCTTATTGGTTGAAGACTAAAGCTGTTTTGGCCAATGGACAGGCAGGATGTAGCCAGGTAGGAAGTATAGGTGGGGCAACCAGACTAGGAGAATTCTGGGAAGAGGAATGCAGAGAGTGAGTTACGGGAGACAGGCCATGTAGCTGCCAAGAAAGCAAGTGGTCCAGGCATTCTCTGGTAAGCCAAGACCATGTGGGGATACATAGATTAATAGAAATGGGTTAAAAATTAAGAGAGAGCTAGCCAATAAGAAACTTGAGCCATCGGCCAAACGTTTTTAATTAATATAAGCCTCTGTGTGTTTATTTGGGACTAAATGGCCTTGGGACCAGGCAGGACAGAAACTTCTGCCTACAAGTCAGAATTTCCTGTGTATCTGAATTGGGCGTGTCAGAGAACCCCGCTGAGTCAGCCACTGCAATGTTTCATTTCATTGTTAACGTGGCCAGATTTAAGAGAATCACCCAGGAGATACATCTGTAGGTGTGTCCTCAAGGGGCGTGCCCTCAAGGGTGTTCAGTAGATTTATCCTCAGTGTGTGTGTGGAAGCATGCTATGATTTGGAGTCCTAGACAATAGAGAGGGAAAAAATGAGAAAGTGAGGTGAGCACCGGCCTTCCTCCTGCTTTTTAGTCATCCTCCTGCCACCATTCCTTCCCTACCATGACAGACAGCGTTCTCGAACCTTGAGCCAAAACAAACCCTTCTTTCTTAAGTCACACTTCCGTCAGCAGTGAGAAAAGTAACCAACTCGGCAAACTGGAGGACAGCTGTACCAGCCCAGCTCTTCTCCTTGCTTCCTAGTCACAGACCCTGATGCGGAGGAGACTGGGAGTCAGGGCTGCATGTGAGCCTCAGCTCTAACCCTTGTGCTGTTATAATAGGCACAGAAAACAGATTCAAAGATAGTTACTAAAAAGGTCAAGGTAAACATCGACACGATGAAGCCCCCACCCTTCTGAAAGCAGATCCTGTGTCCCTGAGTAAAGGCTGGGCTTTGCACTGCCCCATGCTGGTCACACTGATGCAGGGTGGCTTTCTCACCTATTCCTCCCTGGGAGACGTCCTCTGTGGATGAGAGTCCAGCTCTACTGCTGGGTGTGAGCTGGAGAGCCCTCTCCACCGGTAATTTTCCTGGCTGTAGGTACATAGAGGCCTCTGAATACACTTTCAATGTTTCCTTCGGCCTATGTTATGGACATGCCCCAGTTGGATGTAGACAGCATGATATGGTTCCGTACTTCTCTTATTTTCCTGTCAATAGAATGACTCCCCTTGTTTTGTGTAGGTGGGAACTGAGTGTTAATAAATGAGTTTCCCATAGTAAGTCAGTGGTTAGCAGAGGTGAGATAGAACCTGGGAATGACGGCTCCCTCCTGGGGCAGTTTTGTAACCCGGAACCTTCTTTCTGTTTAGCTAATTTAGTGTGTGTGCTTGCATGTAATCTACAGGTTTTTTTTTTTCAAGGTTTATTTTTATTTTTAATTACATCTCTCTGGGTAGGTACATGCGTATGAGTGCAGGTACCTACCTGCAGAGGCCAGAAGAGAGTGGCTGATCCCATGGAGTTCCAGGCTGTTCTAAGACACCTGATATGGGTGTTGTGAACCAAATGCGTGTCTTCTAGAAGAGCAGCAGGTGTTCTTGCCCTCCAAGCCATTTCTCTAGCCCCTTGAGCTACAGTTTTTAAGCCTGGCATAGGTTTTAGACACTATTGGACCTTTTCGAAATGAGATGGTACATCTCACTTGGATTATTTCTGGTCTTTGGTCACAGGGTTTCTTCCTTTGAACATGACTCCCGTCATCTACTTAGCTTCCACCTGAGAATACGTTCTGCTGACTAGTGCTCTCTGTTCTCTGTGTGTCAGAGAAGGAGCAGTGTAAGCTCCCACAAGGACACTAACATGGTGTCTTAAAAGCTCATTAAAACACTTGAAGTGACCTCAAGGGACCTTTCGAGGCTTTTGTGACAAGCTTTGTTTACTGGTATACTGCTGCATTAGTTAGGAGTCCCCAGAGAGAAGGAACTAATAGAGCTGCGGAACTACAGACAGATGAGAGGAGATTTGTCTCCCAATACTGGAGGCGGTGACAGCCCACCACCGGCTGTCATCTTGTTAGAGGACCAAGGAAATGAGTAGCTGAGACAGATAGTTCAAGTCCAAAGCCTCAGCACTAGGGAAGGCTAAGGCCAACTCCTGAGAGCCTAGTAGGGAAGACCCCAGTCTCAGTCTACAGGACAGAGAACATGGAGCACTGACATCCAAAGGTAAGAAAAGATGGGCATCCTGGATCTGGAAGTGAGAGTACTAATTCACTCTTCTCTTCCTCAGAATTCCATTTATACCTCCAGTTGCTGGGATGGTGACTGTCTGCAGTCAGGGTAGATGGGCCCTTCTCAACAGGCCACCAGAAACAAGCTCACTGGCACTCCCAGCAACAATGCTCCTCCAGCTGACTAGGTATCCCTTAATGCAGTAAAGTCTAAAACTAACAGTGTCCTGGTCAGGAGAAGGAGGTGGAGAATGTCAATTCCGCTGTTATGCAAATCCTGTTCAAGGACTTTGGGCAGGTTTTTAAAACCTCCTCAGCTCTTCACTATAGCATGAGAGTGCTGTGTATATACTGTATATATGGAATTGTTTATATAGTGCTGAATACTCCAAGGTGACAGATGACTGACTGTGAAGATGCCATGGTCCAACATATGTCATGTGCTCAATGTATCTAGTGTGTAAAATGTTGTGGAGAAGACTTAGCAGTTCAAATGGGCTTTGGGAGCCCATTCCTAATGGAGAGATACTCTCTCAGCTTAGATACTCGGGGGAGGGCCTGGAACCTGCCCCAAATGATGTGACAGACTTTGATGATCCCTCATGGAAGGCCTCACCCTCCCTGGGGAGTGGATAGGGGGTGGGATATGGGGGGTTGGTGGGGAGCATGAGAGGATGGGAGGGAACCAGGATTGGTGTGTAAAATAAGATTGTTTTTAATTTAAATAAAATTAAAAAAAAAGAATTAGCAGTTCAGCTGTAATTGCCTGAATAGGACCTGTACATAATGCATGTGTGTTATACATGATAACATAAAGCCTGGCAATGTTACGTGGAATGGGAGAGGCTGGTGAGCCTGCACCCCAGCTGCGGAGTGAGTGACAGTTGATGACTTCTGGGAAAGGGAGTCAGTTTTCCCTGAGGATGTGGGCCCAGTAAATGTGTCGTGCTTCAGTGCATGACTCCACACCCATGGTATGGACAGCACATATCCGACCTGGTGGACTACTGAAAACCAATGCAGGAAGCTGGGAATGTGGGAGTAGATAGGCCTAAGAGGAGTTGGGGGGGAATTGAATGAAAATAATCAAAATACATATATTGTATGCATGTGTGACTTAATTGAACTAAAATTTACGGGGAAGAGAAGCACAAGTTAGTACATATTGAAGGCTCTAGAATTAGAAAATTTGACTTCAGAGACAGTCTGTTCTGGTAGGGATGAGCTGAAGAAAATGTGGCCTCTGTAGACTTCAGGATAGAACTGGAACCCAAGGGAAAGTCCCCTGAGATTCTAGTCCCAGATTGTTAGATTTCCACATGCAATATTTAGTTACACACCTCCTCATGAGTTTATAGTATGACTCTGTTTTTCTCATGCTGTAATAAAGTGCCTGGGGTTGGATACTTTATGGAGAAAGAGGCTTATCTAGTTCATAGTTTTAGAGACCGAAAGTCCAAGGTGAGGCAGCACCTTAATTAGCCCCTAGTGAGGGACTTGTGACAGGCCATGTGACATCGATGGGAAGATTTATAACAGTGATCACATGACAGGACAGGGGACCAGAGAGATTCAGCAGACAGATTGCTCATTTTGTGAGAAGAACTAGCTCCCTGTGAGACCTGCACTGATCTCTTCTGAGTTTCCTCTACCACATTGATTCAGTTACTTTCCACGAAACTCTTAAAGGAGCACCTGCCTGTCTGTGAGCATTTGGGAGACACAATCAGATCATATCCAACCCAGCGAAGATTTGACCCGGAAGTCCTGGGAGTGGGGTGTACTCATATGTGGATCCCCCAGGCATTTAACTACCTCCTGCCACTGGTCGTTCTGCAGGAACTACTCTCACAAGAAACACATCTGTGTCTTGCTCTCTCCTTTTGGCTCTTATATCTGACAATGAGACAGATCTGCCAACAAATGTTTGCTACAACATATAGAAATACTCCTACAAGTCATGGTACTCTAAGAAAGCTGTTCTTTGTTAACATTTTATTTCCGAAGTGGGGAGCTTTCTAATAATAGGCTGATCACTAAGTACAGTGAATTATTTGAGTATGTTTTAATCTAGGTACTTTATATTTTCTGAAGTTGTAACTTTGGAAGAAACCGTTCTACTGGAAGAAACTATCCTAGTTTGCTTTAAAATATGAGAGATATGTCATGGATATAATGGTCCATATTTAAGCATGACTACCCACCAAACAGTAAGGGTTCTGCTGTGGGTTCCTGAGTGCTGACTCACCACATTGAGTGCTGACTCACCACACTGAGTGCTGACTCACCACACTGAGTGCTGACTCACCACACTGAGTGCTGACTCACCACACTGAGTGCTGACTCACTACACTGAATGTTGACTCACCACACTGAGTGCTGACTCACACTACACTGAGTGCTGACTCACACTACACTGAGTGCTGACTCACACTACACTGAGTGCTGACTCACTACACTGAATGCTGACTCACTACAGTGACTCACCACATTGAGTGCTGACTCACACTACACTGAGTGCTGACTCACACTACACTGAGTGCTGACTCACACTACATTGAGTGCTGACTCACCACACTGAGTGCTGACTCACTACACTGAATGCTGACTCACTACACTGAGTGTTGACTCACCACACTGAGTGCTGACTCACTACACTGAGTGCTGACTCACACCATACTGAGTGCTGACTCACCACACTGAGTGCTGACTCACCACACTGAATGAAGAAGAGTTTTTCTCACTTGCAGGTGAAAGATCTAGACCTTGCTTGAGATAGTGAAAAGCTCATAAGGGGTAAAACCAAAATTGAACTTCAACATCTCTGTTCTTTTCACCTTCTTATGCCCAGCTCTATCTCATTATCTAAGAGGATTTACACTAACTTAAATGCTAAATGCATTATGCAGTCTTGAAGAATGTAAATCATTACCATTTAGTTCATCCTATGCCCTTCAGTAGTGTATTCTGTGCCAGTAAAAGGTGACTAAAAACTTTGGAAGTTAATGGCACGCACCCACAGGGACAGGATGGGTGGCTTGGTGGTTAGGAGCACTTGCTAAATTTGCAGATGATCCAAGTTTGGTTTCCATCACCCACACTGTGTAGTTCACAGCCATCTATAACTCCAACTTGAGGGGATCTCGCACTCTCTTCTGGCTTCCTCAGGCACCTGCACTCACACATGCACGGCCTCCTCCATAGATACACAGGCACACATGTGAAGTAATAATACAAACACATCCTTAAGAAAATCGACCACATAGGAAGAAATAATGAAAATAAGTCCTTAAAAAAATCAACCACCAACAAAACCAAACCCCTAGAGGCCTGGCAATTTCCTGATAGTTTCAAATGGTTATTATTTTGCAGTGAAATTGCTGTTTTTGATGTACTGGTACTCCTAATAAAGACATCAGCAGTTACTGCAAACAAAATTCGACATGTCAAGTGAGCTATTTTGAGAAATACCTTCTAGCTGAAGTGTTGGTTACTGTTATTATTTGGTAGAAACAAGTATTTTATTTAACCTTCTCAGAACATGTGGTTAAGTTTTAAATTATTTTTTAATGTTTTTATTTTAGTATGTGAAGTACAAGTTTTTGATTTATATTTGCTTGTTTTTTTAAAACTGTATCATAGAATAATTCATACATACAATGTATATATGGTAGAATAATATAATGAATCCAGTGTAATCATAGCTTCAAGGAGTTGCTAATTCTTGGCACTTTTTGCTTTGTTCCTGTCCTGCTTCAAGTTGTTTGTGTTTGAGTCAAGGTCTTACCATGTAGCCCAGGTTGGCCCTGACCTCATGGTTCTCTGTGACTCTCCAAATGCTGGAATTACAGCTATGTGCTACTATGCTTGGCTATTATTTAATTTAAGTCCTTCCTTATGAAGTCAAGCCAATTTCAACAATATATTTTTATAAATACTTTATTTCCTCTGATATTAATGCTTCTAGAAGATTTGACTATAATTTCATTATCACAGCCTAAATATTACCAGGTATTCAGTTAGTGAACAACATATTATTAGTTTCACAGAGGCCTTCTTGTCATAGACTTTGAGTCACCTTCCAGAGACAGCCCTCTGACTGATAGGAATTATAAACATCTCTCTGCTTTCCTTCCTGCCCATTATTCTCACAGTCCACTCACTGAAGGAGCGTCATTGCACTGTGGAGTTCCCTAACAGTAGGTGATTCTACTCACCTCTTAAGTAGTTTAACATGTCCCTCTGTTCTGTGTAGAGTGTTTGTGTATGTGAGAATGTGTAAAGTGTGTGTGTAGATGGTAGTTTCTGTTTCTCCTCATCCTATAGCCTGTCAGTCCCAAATACACACAGCTCTCTCTTAATTATTAACCTATTTCTCTTAATCTGCCTATCTTCATGTGGTCTTGGCTACTGGTGATGCCTGAGTCTCTTTCTTTCTTGGCAGCTCCATGGCATTTCTCTCTTGACTCACTATCTGCATTCTTCTTCCCGGAATTCTCCTATGTCTGGTCTCCCTGCCTATACTTCCTGCCTGGCTATATCCTGTCTGTCCATTGGTCAAAACAGCTTTATTCCTCTACCAATAAGAGAAACATATATTCACAGCACACAGAAGGATATCCCTGGTGTGTGTGTGTGTGTGTGTGTGTGTGTGTGTGTGTGTTGGGGAGTGGGGAGAAAGGTAGTAGAAAGGTCTAGAATTGAAACCAAATTTGGATTTTCCCCTTCCTCTTTGTTTCTTTTCATTTCTTTTTTCTCTTCATCTTGCACCCCCCCCCCAACCGTGTCTTACATTGTGCTGTAAGTATGCTACACTGTACCTCCTTTCCCAGGGAGAGACATCTCGTGTGGTTGTTTTCTGTCAGATGCTGTTTGCTCTTCCACCTAAATACTCAGGCATTGGGAGTTGCCAATTTTGATATAGCAATTGTCAAAGTTATCTCATTTTTTATCCAGAAGACTTTCATATAAAACCTTATTCATATTTATCATTTGTTTCACTAATGTGCAGCTTATATAAGGGACAATTGGATACATGCTCATACTCTCTTACAGTACCAAGAAGTATTAACATTTACACCTGTGTTTGCCAGTGTTTCTTACTGAGCTGTGTAAGCCTTGGTTATAAAATTCTTTATAATATATTGCTGATTCTAGTCACTGGGCCGAGTTCCTATTAACTATAGTGATGTCTTATTTTTTTCAGGTTTGTCTAGTAATATGATTTTTAGACTCACAAAGAGGTAGATTTTTCTGGGTATTAAGCCACACAAATTAAAGTAGGATTTTTGAAATATGAGAATTTCAAGATGTAGATATTTTTGGATGTGTAGACATCAAGTGTCTTTCTTGGACACTCTCTACCTTGATTTTTTGACCCAGAGTTCCTGAACCTGGAGCTCTCTGTGCCAGGGAGACTGGCTGGTCAGCAAACCCCAAGGCTCTTTCTCTCCATCTCCATCACTGAGGCCACTGGCATGTGCCACCGTGCCAGCTTTTACATGGGTGCGGGGGGTCGAACTCAGTTCTTCATGCTTCTATGGCAACCTTTTGCCAACTGATCTGTTTCCCTAGCTCCTTAAAATATATTTTATAATATAAATTACAACAATATAGGTTTTTTTTTACTTCCTTTTTATATATTCTTGGTGTCTTTCTCATCACGCAGCTCCATCCATTCATTTCCCCATCCCTTAGTATCTGCCCTCTGCCCTTGCAACACCCCCCCACCCCCGCCCCAATAAAGTAAAATAAAATTTAAGAGGGGATAAAAGAGAGAAGGAAAAGTCAGTCTTGTCATGGAAGCTGTAGTGTGACACAGTGAACCCATTTTGTCCATGTCTTTTCTTGCAAATGTTCTTTGCAAAGAGTCATTGGTCTGGTTTGAGGCCTCTGGTTTCTGCTACACTGTCCATGCTGGACCCTCACTGGAACTCCTCTTGGATATCCTGTTGTTACTCTGTGTTTTGGAGACCCTGCAGCCCTGGGTCTGTAGGACCAGTCCCTTCATGTGCTCCAGAAGATCACTGATGGTGTGGATGTTGGGGTAGGCTAACTCATAGCCCTGGTTCTGGGCCTGGGCAGTTGCAGGGTTGGTCAACCTGCCAGCTCTCCCTTGTCCTCACCACCAGGATGACCGTGCCTGCTGGCTAGTTCATCCCTAGCAGCAATGTGCCAGGGGCGGTGCCAGTTCTCCTGCTTTCATGTCCTCAGGGTCAATTCTCCCCCATCTGCACCGCCAGGGCCAGCTCTACTGTGTTGAGTAGGCATGGTGTAGCATAGGGAACATAGGCCATTTTAATAACATGAAGTTTCAAAAACATGATCTGTAATTGAAATAGTTTTGTTGCTATGTTGTCTGAAGGTCTTGGGTTGAACGCACCTGTGTAGTTGTACATGGGAAATATGTCAATAGGTCTGTTGATAGAATGCTAGGAAACACTTAAATACACAAAATAAACTATCTGTTGCATTTGGGGTTAGACATGCATTCAAACCCCATTTCAAATCTGAGTTTCTGTGGAACGTCTCAGATTCTGTAAGGGTCAAATCAGAGAGTGTTCTGGGGTGATGAGCTAACCCCGGGGCCTCACCCTCCCTGCTTTCTTTCCTCATGACCCTTTCCACACACAAGGTTTTGAATTTAGATTAAAAAGAGAACTAGAAGTATAAAAGAATCAAGCATTTATTTATCTTGCATAAGCAATTGCTGTTTGCATACTGTCTTTCAAAGTGAGTATTTTACCACTGTCATTTATTTTTGTGTGCAGGCCACCTATATGTGATAGAGCACTCCCTGGACTGAAGGAGAAGCACAAGAATTGGGAATTATTTTTGTCTTTGAGGTGAGTCTGCTCGTGGAATAATTGGTATATTTTCTGGAGCTGTAGCTCAGTTGGTGGAGTGCTTGCTTAGCATCCACAAAGCTCTGGATTCCATCCTCATCACTGCAGAAACTGTGTGGCAGGGCATGCCTGTAAGCACACCTAGGGCGGTGGGAGCCAGAGGATCAGAAAGTCAAGGTTATCTTCGGCTACATAGAAAGTTGGGCAGACACATGAGACCCTGCCTCAAAGCATAGAAGCCACTTGCTATTTCTTTGTGTTTGCTTTAAAATCACCGATGGTTTCATTCATGTATATAGTGACTTTTAATTATTTTCATACCTGTTACCCTCCTTTGTCCCCTTTGGCCTCTCCCTCTGAAGCCCCTTCTTCACACCAGTCCCCTCCTACTTTCATGCGTGCTGTGTCACCCACTGAGATCAGTTGTCACTGTCCCTGTGAGCATGAGTGGGTGGTTATTTATTGGAGTCTGGGGAACTTACCGGTGGCTACACCACTGAGGAAAGTGACACCTCTTCTTGCCGGCAGCCATTAACTATTAACAGTCCTCCAGGAGTGGAGAGGTCCGTCCCCCACCCACATCTGTGAGGAAATGTTGCTGTGGGTTGGCTCAAACTTTTTTTTTTTTTTACTTCTTTGAAAATTTCATGCATGGTCCTCACTCTCCCCAACACATCTCCTTTCATTCTCTATTTGGGTGTGGGGCAGTCAGGAGGCGTAGACAGCTTATCAGTGGCCACAGCCCCAAGGAAAAGTGAGTCTGCCTCCACCAGGAGGCATGAACTACCAACAGCTCTTCATTTGGGGTAGGGCCTTGTGTGCTCCTGCCCCTCCATGCTGGACTGTAGACTGGCCTGTTCCTGTATGGGTCTCATGCCGGTAACCACAGTCACTGTGAGTTCATGGGTACAGTGGCCCTGCCATGTCCAGGAGGCTTCTCTTCGTGGGATACCTCCCTATCGTTGGAGTCTTCCTTTTCTGTGCCACTGCTTTGTTATTTTCATGTGCTAAGGAGCACACTTAAGATATCCCCGGGATGCTATTAGGAGAATGCTGCAGGCTGAGAGCCCACAGCTCCTCAGTAGTGACTGCCTGGCTGCCTCCCATGCCCCTTGCCATTGTCATCTTGGGGTGTTGATACCTTTAACTCGATGTGTTTGTTTTTAACATGGGAGAGATATGGTCATTTTCCCCACATACCTTCATAGTAAATAGTGTGAGAATAAACTGATATTATGCACCTGAGAAACTGAGAGGTGGAGATGTTAACATTGTGAATTACCACAGTGGCTCCAATGAGAGCCAGAAATCATATGCAGAGAATATTTTTTCAGTGTTGTTTTAGTCTGATACCCCAGGCTAGTAGTGAGATGGGGCACGTAATATCTGCTGCTGAGTGAATGTGTAGAGCGAAAGAAGAGGGCAGATGCGAACCAGCGTGAGGAGAGCAAGAGGGCGAGTGTGAAGCAGTGTGAGGAGAGAGAAGGAGAGGGCGAGTGTGAAACAGTGTGAGGAGAGGGAGAGGGCGAGTGTGAAACAGTGTGAGGAGAGAGAAGGGAGAGGGCGAGTGTGAAGCGGCGTGAGGAGAGAGAAGGGAGAGGTCGAGTGTGAAGCGGTGTGAGGAGAGAGAAGGGAGAGGGCGAGTGTGAAGCGGCGTGAGGAGAGAGAAGGGAGAGGGCGAGTGTGAAGCGGTGTGAGGAGAGAGAAGGGAGAGGGCGAGTGTGAAGCGGCGTGAGGAGAGAGAAGGGAGAGGGCGAGTGTGAAGCAGCCTGAGGAGAGAGAAGGGAGAGGTCGAGTGTGAAGCGGCCTGAGGAGAGAGAAGGGAGAGGGCGAGTGTGAAGCGGCGTGAGGAGAGAGAAGGGAGAGGGCGAGTGTGAAGCGGCGTGAGGAGAGAGAAGGGAGAGGGCGAGTGTGAAGCGGCGTGAGGAGAGAGAAGGGAGAGGGCGAGTGTGAAGCGGCGTGAGGAGAGAGAAGGGAGAGGGCGAGTGTGAAGCGGCGTGAGGAGAGAGAAGGGAGAGGGCGAGTGTGAAGCGGCGTGAGGAGAGAGAAGGGAGAGGTCGAGTGTGAAGCGGCCTGAGGAGAGAGAAGGGAGAGGGCGAGTGTGAAGCGGCGTGAGGAGAGAGAAGGGAGAGGGCGAGTGTGAAGCGGCGTGAGGAGAGAGAAGGGAGAGGGCGAGTGTGAAGCGGCGTGAGGAGAGAGAAGGGAGAGGGCGAGTGTGAAGCGGCGTGAGGAGAGAGAAGGGAGAGGGCGAGTGTGAAGCGGCCTGAGGAGAGAGAAGGGAGAGGGCGAGTGTGAAGCGGCGTGAGGAGAGAGAAGGGAGAGGTCGAGTGTGAAGCGGCCTGAGGAGAGAGAAGGGAGAGGGCGAGTGTGAAGCGGCGTGAGGAGAGAGAAGGGAGAGGGCGAGTGTGAAGCGGCGTGAGGAGAGAGAAGGGAGAGGGCGAGTGTGAAGCGGCGTGAGGAGAGAGAAGGGAGAGGGCGAGTGTGAAGCGGCGTGAGGAGAGAGAAGGGAGAGGGCGAGTGTGAAGCGGCGTGAGGAGAGAGAAGGGAGAGGGCGAGTGTGAAGCGGCGTGAGGAGAGAGAAGGGAGAGGGCGAGTGTGAAGCGGCGTGAGGAGAGAGAAGGGAGAGGGCGAGTGTGAAGCGGCGTGAGGAGAGAGAAGGGAGAGGGCGAGTGTGAAGCGGCGTGAGGAGAGAGAAGGGAGAGGGCGAGTGTGAAGCGGCGTGAGGAGAGAGAAGGGAGAGGGCGAGTGTGAAGCGGCGTGAGGAGAGAGAAGGGAGAGGGCGAGTGTGAAGCGGCGTGAGGAGAGAGAAGGGAGAGGGCGAGTGTGAAGCGGTGTGAGGAGAGAGAAGGGAGAGGGCGAGTGTGAAGCGGCGTGAGGAGAGAGAAGGGAGAGGGCGAGTGTGAAGCGGCGTGAGGAGAGAGAAGGGAGAGGGCGAGTGTGAAGCGGCGTGAGGAGAGAGAAGGGAGAGGGCGAGTGTGAAGCGGCGTGAGGAGAGAGAAGGGAGAGGGCGAGTGTGAAGCGGCGTGAGGAGAGAGAAGGGAGAGGGCGAGTGTGAAGCGGCGTGAGGAGAGAAAATGAACTGATTGCATGGTCTTGAACTCATGCTTGGCACTTTTAGAATTCTGTTACTAGGAAATACTTAGGGAATTATCAACCTGTAGGTTCTGAAAAATGATTTGTTAAAACTCCACTCATGGTATTTTCCGTGGTTTACATTCTCCTGCTGTGAGAAAACATTTCTTTCTCTGGTTTGAGCCATTCATCTGGATGTCTCTAAGTACGTACTACGAGGCTTAGTAGGATCAAGTAGGCGTTCCTTATCACCATCAATATTTTTGTTTGGTTTCTTTTTACTTCCTTTACTTCTGTTGGTGTTCTTCAGCCCACTAAACACATGTGGTCTTCTGTCTGTGTGGGCTCAGGTTTTCACACATACCCACGCTTCCTCATTCCCTTAGAAGGTATGCCTAGGATTTTTAAATGTGCCAGATTGTGTTCAGTGAGCAGGGTTACTGGAGTTCTTTCTAGTAGCTAGCTTCCTAGCTGCTGGCCTGATGACAGTAAGGTTTTTCTGGGGCTTGTCATTTCTTTGTAGGTAGTTGGTTTGGTCCTCTTTTGTCTAATGGACTGTGTGACTACTTACGGGTCATAGTCTAGAACAAAATGTTATATTGTTTTCACACAATTTACCTGGTTCCTCCCTGAGGAACTGAAGAGCACTTTTCAGGCTTTAGCAATGATTAACACCATGCCCTTAAGACCAGAGCAGGCTCAGTGCTTTTAATTCTTTGTCCATTGACCCTCTAGATTATTGTTCCGTTGAATCATCTGGTAACTTTTTTGTTCTCTTTATGTAGTTGCAAACTAGGTTCTTTTGTGTCTTTAATAAGTGATGATTTTTGTCTCTTTGTGTTCTCTCAACCCTGAAAGAAAGAAATGGTTACTTCAAAGAAACAGTTGTGAAGGTTATCCGCCAATTGCTTTCTATTCAGATGAGTATGAGATGGGGGAGGGACGGCTTGGTTTCATAGTCTCCTTCAACTACTGGTGTGCACTGTATCTGGTAGCTGGCAGACAGTATCATGTGTGACATGATATGGAGAGAGAAGTGTCAGATAAGGATTGCCACTGCTGTCCTTTTCTTGGTAGTCATTCTTGCCACTGTTCTATGGGGAAGCCTGAAGGAAGTTCTATTCAGATGGGCTTGCTCCAAAGGAATGAAGTGTGATTAAAAACTTGACGGCGTGTGGGTCAGCTTGAGAGACTTCGCGGTGTACTATCTGATTTGTTAAGTCCAGGCCTGGCCACTCAGCAGCTTCCCTGACTGACATTACTGCTGCTTCAGAGAAATGGGTTAATCGGTCACTTATGAGCCATGCTTGTGGATCATGTTGGCTTTGTATGAGGCACACAGTTTGACCTTAGGTTTGAAATGGAATTACCAATTTAAAAGCAAAAACAGTCAACTCTCCAGCTAGTATTTCTTTTTTACAAGCACGATGAACATTTCTACTCAAAGTCAGGGTTTTAAAGAGTAGACATAGGACTCAGGCTGTAGCTAAGCAGTGTAGTGCTTGCTTAGTATGTAAGTCCCCAGATGTCATTCCTAGCACGAGCTCTCCAAAAATGCACAAGCAAAAACAACAATAAAAATTCCAGACATATGGCGATTAATCACGCAGCTTGCTTTGTCTGTGCACAAATACATATACACACTCTATCTCTGTCTTTCATTTCAGACCTCGAGAGTACAGGCTGTAGGGCTAGATAACACTTCACTGCTGGGTTTTGGGGATGGTTAAAGACAAGATGAAACCATTTTATCGAGAGTACTAAGAAAAAAATCACCCTGTTGTGTTCAGAAAATATTTGAATACGTTGAGTTTTAGCATGAAGTTCCCATGAGTCTAAAAAAGCTGAGTGTCAGCAAAAACAGTTTTAATGGTAGAAAACTGACTTTAGGTTCTATATTTGGAGTTTAATTCTAAAAATTCTTTAATGTTTTAATGTTTTGTTTTCAGGATTACAAGTGTTCTGTTTATAGGATTTAGTAAAGCTAGCCAAAAGAAAAAAAAAAATCCATGTCACAATTGCCTAGAATGTTTCACCGGTTTTCTCCAAAAGATTAATTTCCTTGTCATATGAACACAAGCCTTTAAGATCCTGTGATGTTTATTGCTGACAGAACTTCTTGCCTGAAACTCGTTTCTGAAATCAGTAAATGGAATACGCTGTCATGTGGAGGCATATCATTCATGGATTAATTTTAGAAGTGACAGCATTGTGTGCAAGTGAAGACTTTCTTATTTAAATATAGATAAAGAATGATGGTCCTGTGGAAGGGGAGGGCGTGAAGTAGATGTAGCTGGATCATCACCTGGGGACGTGACCATTATGGAGAATTTGTTACAGCAACAGTGGGAAACAAAGTATTGGTGAGTAGCAGAGGCCGGTTCACACTGGTGTTAATTAGCAGCATGTCTGATTATCAGGTCTGTAATTTTCCTTAGGAGCCAAGGTGGCAAATGGAGAGACCATGCCAGAGGTAGAGTTCATAGTTTGACACACAAAAGCTGGACTATTTGTCCCAGAGCTTTGGTTTTGAAGCTACCTCCAGGTTCCAGTGATCTGGAGTCAGCAGATCATGTTAAAGTTTTATGTCTCAAATTTTCTTGAGAGTGTGGTGTGATACTTAGTACTCTATATTGGCAACATAGAATCAAATGTTAAGAGGCAAAGCTGTGCTTAATTCATTCTCATAGTAGCTGACAGCAGACATCTTAGAGTTATGAAGATCTGAATTTAAAGCCCGCCTCTGGCAGCTGTGTGCCCTCGGGCAAGGACTAAGATTTCCAAGCAATTACTCCGTTAGTTATAAAAAAATCAAGACTAGCATACGTATACATTTGTTGAATGGATATCTGATCAAGTATATGGACATGTGTAATCTTGGATATTAATTAATGATGGTTTTCAATAGCCTAAGTTGAAAACTCCTATAACAATTCAGTTACAAACACATCATTTTAATGGATAGATCAGGGCTTACTTTAGAAACAAAATTTACCTGGATGTTGTATTTTGTGAAGTTTTCATAAAAGCAGGGCCTGGCGTTTAGCTTTTAGAAATTTAAATCCCTTTAGATTATAGTGCTAAGGTTCATTACAGATGCTCAGTATATGTTGAAAGGATATATATATATATGGTGTGGTAGGGCTTCCATACCAGGAAAGAGTTCTCTGGTCTCTAAAGGTGTCCTTGGGATTTTAACAGAAAGAATAAAATGTGAGCTAGGCCTGTGAGGACAACAAGAGGATGGGGAAGGAAGATGTGGAGGAGAGAGGAGGGAGGGAGGGAGGGAGGGAGAGGTATAGAGAGAGGGAGAAAGAGAGGGCTTTATCATACAGAATAGGGAGCTATTTTAGGTTCTAGGTCTCTAGAAATGTACTAAGTTACACACACACACACACACACACTCACACACTCACACACACACTCTCTCACACACACACACTCACACACACACTCTCAGACACACACACACACTCTCATACACACACACACACACTCTCACACACTCACACACACACTCTCACACACACACACTCACACACACACACACACACACTCACACACACACTCTCACAGACACACACACTCACACACATACTCTCACAGACACACACACACTC
The DNA here is from genome assembly GCF_003668045.3 of Cricetulus griseus. NCBI lineage: Eukaryota > Metazoa > Chordata > Mammalia > Rodentia > Cricetidae > Cricetulus > Cricetulus griseus. The sequence goes on from NC_048601.1 coordinate 11,441,110, forward strand.
ACACACACACTCTCACAGACACACACACACACTCTCACAGACACACACACACACACAGACTCCCTTTCTACACACATACACACATGCCTATGAACATACACTCCTCTTCTACACACATACAAACCACATCATACAAACACATCCAGGAACATAATGCCCTTCTACACACACATGCATACACAGCACACACATATATACATGTACCACACACACACACACAACCATACATTCTCCTTCTCCAGACACACACATACATCTCTCTCTCACACATACACACACTCCTGTGAACATACACTCCCTTCCTACAGACACATACATACACCACACACACACACACACACACACACCATTAAACAAATGCAAATGAAAGCAGGATATACCAAAACTATCTAAATCTGTAGGCTATAATTAAAGCTGTGTTAGAAAGAACAAAACTGGTGTATCAGAAATGCCCTGTGCCTTTGATTCTGTTGCTTCCAGAAATATTGGCTAAGGGCTGAAGAAAGAATCCTTGGACTTGAAGAGGAAATGGAAACCTTCCAAATCGGGAAGCAAGGAGAGGAATGAAAAAAAAAGAAACATTGAGCAAATATCTAAAACTTTGAGACAACCAGAGAGGCTCACCTCTGTGTAATGGAAATATAAGAGAAAGAAAGAGTGAGAAGAAACATTTGAAGTAGAAATAGCTGAGCGTTTTCCAAAGTTAATGTCCGCCAGCAAAGCATGGGTAGATACCCTAGCTTCCGCAGGTAGCAGGCATGCTTCAAGCTATCCATATCCCCCAAATAAAGAGAAGACCTTGAAAGGAGCCAGAGTGGATAGGAGACAATGTCACTTTTAGAAGGATGGGGTGAGAACTTAACACTTCATGTCAGGAAGCCAAACCCAGACAGATGATGTAGAATTTGATACCCAGCAAAATTATACTTCAGAAATGATAAGGAAATCAGAACTCTCTTTAATAAAAGAGGGGGGGACTGCAATGGTGGCGGCGGCCTCTAACCCCAGCACTTGGGAGGCAGAAGCAGGTGGATCTCTGTGCTACTGAGGCCAGCCTGGTCTCCAGAGCAGATTCTAGGACTGTTACACAGAGAAACCCTGCCTCGAAAACCAAAGAACTCTCTCATGGGGTCAGCAGGTTGTCATCTGACCTCCACACATATATGCCTTACTTGTGTGTCTACACATGTGCACACATACAAAACAAATACATTTGAAACTAATCTTTAACAAAGCCTGTCACAAGCAAAATACACAAAGCACACATAGGAATTTGTCCTGAGTAGAGCGCGTCCCACCTTGGAGGAAACGCTGAGAGGAAACAAGATTTGTGTTATTCCATTCTGAGCTCCCGTGTTTCATTTCTTAACTCAACTGCGTGTTTTCAGCACCTTTTAATTTACTTGAAATTCACTTCCAAAGCCTGGTATCGCAATGTGCCATACGCTGAGCATTTCTGCACACACCATCTCTGCAGGAGCAGAACTGATTGCCTCACTGGAGTCTCTGATATTAAACATTGTGTTTGCAATCAGGATAAACTCAGTGGGCTAAAATGCAAATAGCAGAACCAGTGTTCTTGGGCTTTGTGCTTTTGTAAGAAGTTGTGTGTTCTCCTTGGAAAGATTCTGCCTGTTGCTAGGAGCAATGCTGACCCTTCAGAACCCTTAGTTGAGGGGATCAGTGTAACACCCAGCAGGGTGTTCCCAAGGATGGTTGTGTTTGTATGACATCATCCTCTAAGAGTCTTTCCAGGAAGGAGCCAATCATCTTTCAGTACACCAGGACTGGATTGTTAGAGGGTCACCACTTTGGCTTCTTCACCTTCACCACCTGGGTTGTCAGTTTGGCTCAGGGCACTGTGTGACACACACACACACACACACACACACACACACACACACACACACACACACACACTTGACCCCCTGGTTTCAAAATGGTGCCTGTAAGCTGGCTTCTGTGTCTGTTTCTGAGCTTGTTACCATGGTAATGCATTATCTGCCCAGTTTATGGCTGGCATGATTCCCCTGGCTTAAGTCACCCGTGTTTTCTTATTACCAGTTGATCACCCTTTGGGCAACAGTTAAATTTCTATCACTAAGGAGCAGGAAGCAGAGGGCATTAGTAGTGATTTAGAGGAAGTAGCTGTATCAGTGCTTTTAATTCCTTGATTATTTCCTTTCAGTGGAAACCAGCAGGATCTTCACCACTTCCCAGGGTTCCTAACCTCTCAGATCGGGTAGAGAATGGTTGTTTGCCACTGCTAATACCCATTTGCTCTCCTTTGTAGAAGCATTATGGGAGAAGCAAATAAAAGCTGACAATGACAGGAAACTAGATTGCCCATTCTTTATTTTAATGAGTCAACGCTGAAGTTTTTGCTTTACTGTGTTTATATAAGCTGCAATAGTGAGTCAGGTGTTTTAAAGTTCCTGTCTACAACATTAAAACCAATGCTAAAATATGACTTAAGAATGAGAGCTGTGAGAAGAAAGACAAGGTCTCTGAGAGGATGAAATGAACTGTTGGTTTTTGGAGATGTGTTCATTCCATATGCCCAAAGTAAGAGATATCTGCCCAGGTCATTGCCCATGACACAAGCTCAGCTGTGGAGACTCCTGGATCTATCTTCAGTCAGATCCTAAATGATCAGCAGCCACAAGCGACATTGGGGAACTTAGCAGTTCAGGTGTGGCTGTTGAAGGGTGGTGACTCAGTGAACTGAGCAAGTTAAAAAGATTTGCTGTGTGTGATGGTGACTTAAGGGAACTAACTGGTGAACTTTGAACCCTGACAAATGTCCCTTGATGAATGACAGCCATTGTTGCCTCCCCATAAGTCTGTCACATGTATGTTAGTTATTATGTTAGTTCATTGTTGACGTGACACATCTCCTGCTCATAGCTCAGAGCACACGGAGTGGCTTTCCTGTTTCCTGTGCTGCATCATAGACACTCTTCACCTTTCACACCCATTCAGCATCATTTGTGGAATACAGCAGTCATTTCATTATCTAGGATGACCGTGTGACTTCATCAGTACCCAAACAGCATCAGCACAAAGGGCTACATACATCTCAGGACTCAGAAATCTAGGCTTTGGCAAAAGCTGGCCCTTCCCTTCCCTTTTTTTAAAAAACAAAACAAAACACTTTGTGTTTTTTTAGACAGGGTCTCATATAAACCAGGCTGGCCTCAAGTTCACTGTATAGCTGAAGGTGGCCTTGAACTCTTGATCCTCTTGCCTGAACCTCCCATGCATTGGGATTACAGATGTGTGCCACACACAGCTGTCTTCTTGATAATTTTGTTAACCATCTGGCTGGTGTCATCTCTGTGGGACCTTTACTCAGGATGTTCCCTGGAACTTAGGCGCCTGCCTCAGGTGTGTTGAGTCTGTGTTGCATCATTCAGGGATCTGTTTGCTAGGCGCTCTGCTCTGACAACTGTGGGGAAGACTTTACTGTCCCCCCAGAAGACGAGGGAAACTCCAGGTCCCTCCCTCTTGAGCCTGTCACTGGCAGTTCCTGGCCCTGACATTGTCCCTCTCGTTGATGGGCTTTTCTGCTTTGGTTCTTTGTCCGTCCTATGAAAGACATTCCCAAGCCTTCTCCCCTCCCATTTTTTTTTTTTTTTAATTTCTACTGGGAATTAATCAGATACTAACTCCCTACTGCATCTTCCTAACCTTACAAGAGAACTTGGTTTGCTTCCTGAGGCCAGCTTGATTGTCCACTTCGGTTCCATGACCAATTCTCAATAACCATTGTGCTAAAGCCACCTCTGCTGTCTCCTCTTCTTCTTCCTCCTGTTCCTTCTCTTCCTCTCCTAGCCTCATCCTTTGATGACAGGGTCTCACTGGGTGGCCCCATGAATGACCTCAAATTTCTGGGGATTTGTTTGCCTCAGCCTCCAAAGTGCTAGGACTGCAGTCATTTGTCACAGTGCTGTGTCAGTTTCTTCACCTTTCTTTACTTGAAGGTTTTATCTTTATGTTTTACGTGTGTGTGTGTGTGTGTGTGTGTGTGTGTGTGTGTGTGTGTGTGTCCAACATGTGTCCACCCACCCTTGGAGGCAAAAGAGGGAGCTGGAGTCTGTGAGTGGCTGTGAGTCACTGGATATGGATGCTGAGCTGAAGATGGATCTCCTGGAAGAGAAGAAAGCCCTCTTAACCACTGGGCCATCTCTCTAGCTTTATATCTAAATACCATTTCATTGGACTGTTGCTTCAGTTACTCTTTATGCTGCTCAGTGTGCACCTGCTGTTTGTATGCATCTGTGTGTCTCTTCATCTGTGTTTTTGGTTAGCCTAAAGGGCAGGTCCCACGTCTTGTTACTAAAGCAGTCATCCCACTAATGGGAAAATCCCAACCCATGACTGACATGCTATGTAATAAATATACAATAAATCCACCTTCACTAAGGGAGTAGTGTGTTTCCTCACCCATCTCCTGTCCTTGGAAAGTGATGAATCTGGGCTGCATAGTGCACACATTGATATGTGACTGTTATCACATAATAGCCCTATTTCATAATCTTTTCTAATACTAAATGTATGAGTGGTAAGAATGATTGAAATGTAGTATGTAGCTCAGTGGTAAAGAACCAGCCAGCAATGTGATGTCTCAATATACACACACACACACACACACACACACACACACACACACACACACACACACACACACACACAAGCACACACGCATGCATACACACACAAATAATGAAAAAGAAAGTGCTGTGTGTACTCCAAGATGTGTGCCCACGCATGCACATCTTTCTTGAGCCCTCTGAGATTTTAAGCAGTGCTGAGAGTTCCTGAAATTCCCCACACATGAACAGAAGTTGGCTTTAGTAGCCAGCTAAGGAGAGCTGCCGCCTTATCGTCATTTATGACACAAATCCTTTGATGGTACTTGCCTACTGGAGTGGAGGACAATGTTGGCCTCAAAGTAAACAAAGTAAATTTTGAAAGGCCATTTCCTAAGAGAATGCCGAGTTATGAGTGGTCATCTGTGGAAGGTGAGCTTTCTTTCATTGTCATGAGTCAAAGTGACTGAAAGTGAACTGGAGAGGGATCATTTTTGTGCATTTATGCTATTTTTAAGCCTTTGGAGAAAAGAACTTAGAAGATTGATAGGCTTTTAAAAATAAAGCAATTTGCGTCCTTTGAGATACTTCACTGCCTACAAATACAGCACCTTGCAAAGTGGAGTGTTGCCAAGAGAGCCGTGTGGGTGTTGCGTATGTACTTATGGAACCAAAAACCCCCAAAAACAAAAAAACAAAAAACCTTTCCATTTAAGAAGCACTTACACCATAGCAGCGGGCAACCACATTCTAAAATAGAATTATCGCTGATTGTTGGGATCAATGCCAATATCACTACTTAAAGACACAGCAACTTTGACAAAACTTACTCATTTTGAAGAAAGCAAGCTTCTTCTTTCCTACCTAATCTTTAAATCTCTAAATCTTACATTTGACTAATTAAAGGTAATATCAATGAAGGGATACATTTTGGTGGCATTTAAAAATTACTATAATGTGAGATTAACTATTGACATAAAATTCTCAAAGTTCATAAGCCTCAGGATTGACTGACTAATTCATGATCAAGATTTTGATTTTAAGTTATAAAACATTTCTGTGGACTAGAATACTCAAAGGTAATAAGAAATAAAAGAAGCACGACTGTCTTTTTTTATCTATCTATCTATCTATCTATCTATCTATCCATCCATCTTCTATCATTTACCTGTCATCTCTATCTATCTATCTATCTATCTATCTATCTATCTATCTATCTATCTATCTAATTATCTATCTATCTATCTATCTATCTATCTATCTATCTATCCTTCCATCCATATCATTTATCCATCCATCCGTCTGTCCGTCTGTCTATGGATCTATTTACCCTATCTTTAAAAGCAATGTGGAAGAAGGATTGAGAAGGACACCTGACATTGGCCCATAGACTCCTCACACATGCAACACATGAGCGTGCAAGTGCACACACACACACACACACACACACACACACACACACACACACACACTCTCTCTCTCTCTCAACATACAAAAGAGAAGGCTCCCCAGAAGGTTCTTGGGTCTGCAAGCTAACCAAGATTAGCAGTTGAGTGGAAGAGTCATCATTTTATCTTCCTCAAATAAACTTGAAAGCAACATTTATTATTTTGCCGATGTCAGGCGAGTCTCCACCATGTTAGCTTCCAGTCAAAGGGCATAACTACATTCTGTTGCCTGAGCAAATCGGGTGGGGTAGCACCCAGAGAAGCCCTGTTGCTTTCCAACCCTCCTGTGTCTTGTCCTCTTTCAGGTGACAGCCCCTTTGTGCTGCTAACTTTGCTTCTCTGATTTAAGGCCTCTCTGGCCCATTTATTAGTGCCACACAAGCTTCCAGGACCATTTGATGTGCAAATCTAATGACTGGTTTTATTTTCAAAGGATGGCTTGAGTTGTATTATCCCAGCAACTATTGACACAGCTTTTTCTAGACTGTTACTCTGAAATCAGTAGACATTTTGCTGTCCATTACAACACTGCCTGGCTTAAGTTTCCAAGACCATGTACATGGTATTAGCTGGTTCAGAAGCATATATTTACAGAATGATATTCTGTAGTACAGCAATTAGTCTGTGGTTTGAAATTAAGTTTGGGCATTTTGCCCAATTCTTTTCTTTTTCTTTTTTTTTCTAGGTAAGGTAACTTCACCAGCACTCACAGACTGTTTTTGTACCCACCAACTGGCCTCCTTCTCTTTCTTCCTCCTCCATCTCCCTTCCAGTGCTATAAGACTGTCGACAAAAGAGGTTAAAGCTCACTGTGCAGCCAATGTAACACCTTGCTGACTGGATGAGAGTTGAGGTTAGCTACCCTGGGTGAGATGCCTTCCCTTTATTTGGTTAGGACCTTAGAGTACTTAGATTTTAATGAGCTAAAGTAGGAACATCCATCACTGTTTAAAAGCCTTTCTCATTTGGTTGGAAGGGTGCGTTTCAAATGACCGTGTTAAGCATGTGATTTAACATGGAGTGTTCTGTGGTTCTTTAGATGTGCATTCCCTCAGCCAGCTGCAAGGACCCGGCCATTGTCTTTGTCCGGTGAACTGAAGAACATAAAGGAAGAGTTACCGGGCAGGGAAAACTGTGACACTGTGTCCCTGAAGCTTTCATTTTCCTCATCTCAGAAGTTCTTTGTATGTGGTCTGTTTCAGCAGAGTCTGTTTAAATGGAAATTTCTGGCTGAAATGGGAGGGTCTGTGAAAAGGGCTATTTGACCATCTCTGAGGTCAATCTATACATGTCCTCCCTGTGTGTTTCCCTCCTTCAGCCTTGGGTTTTGTGAGTATTTGATTATTTCGTTTTTTCCCTTAAAAAATTGCAGTTTGTTGAAAAGAATAAAAAAACCATTGCATTTTACCACAGAATCTAATGTGGTAGATTTTCTCTTTTTAAATTTGAATTGGAAAAATGTCCTAGAGGGTTAGATCTCAATAAGGCTTACCAACTAGTCTCACATTGCAGGAGAAGAATGGCAGCTGGTAGAGGGCACCCCCGCCATCTCCCCAAAGTTGCGGATTGCTGACATAAATGTCGCCCTGCCCGGTGCTGAGGCCTCTGCCTTCTGACCTGTTGTTGTCATGGTACCCAGATGGGGACAAGCTTTGCTTTCCTTCTTCATTTTTACTACTTGAAAGAGTTGCTAGGTTTCTAGTTAAAATTGCCCAATGAGATCCTCCTGTCTTGTTTGAGTTATACTGTGATTCCAAGGTCGAAGGTGGCTTTAAAAAAATCCTCAAATAACGTGTACACTGTTTTTCCCTATGTACACTCTTAACCCTGGCCAGTTTAAGGTGAAATTACAGTTGTGCTCACTTGCATGCTGTCATGTGACTTTGCAGTTCAACTTCCTCAGTGTTTTGTCTCATGCTTTCTGCAGACAAAGATTTAGCTATGATTTCATTCTTCTAAATAATGTGTGGATTGCTGAATTACAGTTTTCCTCCAGGAGGGTGTATGGCATATATATATAAATATATATATCCCTAAACCTTTAATCTAGGTTCTAGGACAAAGCACTAGCTCCAAAGCCATTGTGACTTGTCTGTTTTTTTCATATGCACATATTGGTTCTTCTTATTTATATACCACACGGGTTTGTCCTTTCTCGTGTCTGTAGTATGTTCCTCATACAAGATGCTTCTCTCCGATTGTAAATTGTATTGGATATCCTTTTATCTTCAGAGAAGTGGCATTTGATGGGTCATTCAGCTACCTAAGGTGAGGTTAGTTCATATATCATTGGAAGTTGTCAAATACACGAGGAGACTTTCTCCAAGAAACTTTTTACATTCATTCTCTCATTTTACTAGAGCCTTATTCTCTTACTCCCATCCAAAGGGGTTTCAATGTGGGAAGAGAATTAGAAGTTCCTTTTGTTTAACTATTCTTTATTCTCTGTGTGCCCATACATGTGTCCATGTGTGTGGGCGATTGTGTGTCATGGCCTGCTCATGAGTGGAGCTCAGAGGGCATGCTTCAGGAGTTAGTTTTCTCTTTCTGCCGTGTCAGTTCTGGGGATTTAAATTAAGGCAGTCGGGCTTGGCAGCAAACACTTTTACCACTGGGACACCTGACAGGCCCCACAGGTTGGCTTAGAGAAGGCAAAGTGGGTAGTGAAGGTGAGGGGAAGAAATGGTGAGAGACAGGTGATTAACTAGGACCGAACGAACCCCCAGGGGTGGAAAGGGAGACTGTGCTCACACTTCTGAAGACCAGTGTGGTGGTATTGTCCATCCATTCTGCTTGGCCTTCTAACCTCTGTTGTAATTGGCCTCCGGCCATTTTGGATGTGATGGTCTCAGTTGTCAGGCCCTACGGTAGCCTGTCTTGTGTGGCTCTATTATATGGTTGCAGAGGAGGAGGTAGGCATGGTTACCAGTAAAGGTGCATGTATTCAGCTCCCAGTACTGTCTAGGAGGAAGAGAAACCCTCAGTAACCAGCCTGTGCCCTTCCAAGTAAGTACTATTGCATGCAATGACTTCTGTCAAACAGTCTTGTCTACCCATGAGACTTGTTCCGTTGCCTCCATTAGTCTTCTGAATATGCAGAGGCGCGGTTACCCATGGTCTCTACCTCTGTGTTTTTTATTAGTGTTCAGGACAATGACAGCCATATACAGCTCTCATCCCCCCTTCACTAAGTCACCACTCACCACTTCCTGTCAACTCAGAGGCAGAAAAGTGTATCAGCCTTCTATCACTGTAACAGCAGTGGATTGATCATAAGTTATTATTAGAAATCCGCCCGTTTACAGTTGGAAACATTTCTTTAAATATTTGTATTTTTTATGTGTATGTTTCTGTGTCTTTGTGTATGTGTGCTTGTGTGTAGGGTCCTGTGAAGACTACAAGGTGCTAGATCCACTGGAGTGGGAGTTACAGGCAGCTGTGAGTGGCCTGATGTGGGCTCTGGGAACTGGACTCAGGTCCCTTTGCAAGAGCAACTCTCTGAGAGCAGCAAACACTCTTGACCACTGAGCCACTTAACTTGCAATTCAGTTTCTTTTGGGCATTTGACAAACCGAAGGGCCCATGAGAGAGACATTTTGAGAATGGCAGGTGGGAATTGGGGTAACATCTCAGATCTCCTTCAGAATCTTAAGGATGCTGATGCTTTGAGATGTTGGGTTGGGACTTTTAGTTCTTGATTTTTAGTTCTGTGGACCATTCTGGGCACATCGTTCATTTCGGAGGCCTTCTGTTATGAAGCTTTAACAGTGTCCTCCCCAAAGGGACAGTGGTGGTGCTTTCTGTGTCTCTCCACATTGCCCTCTAGTGAGCCTTTCTCCCTGCATTTGAGTTATTGTCCCTGCAGCCCTCTGTTGTGGCTGTGCTCCCCAGGACAGACTTTGAAATGGATATGAATGTGTGGAAAGTTTATCCGGAAGGGCCCTTGGGATCAGTGCTGTGGAAAAGAAGGAAGAACATGGTACAGGGCAGAGGGGGCAATTGCACTGCTGTGTAGTGACCCTCAAATCCCACCCCGTTGGGCCTACAGAGCTGGGACGGTTCTTTGCCATGCCTCATTCAGGAGAAGGGACCATGTCTTCATATCCCACATTGACAACCTGTCTCAATGTCTGACAAGCCATCCCCAGGAAGGAGAAGAACACAAGATATTGGGTGAGGCTGCTGCAAGCCAAGGCTGCAAGCTATATGTGGCTGCAGGCTGCAGGCTGTGGCTATACGTAGGCAGCATGCAGCTTCTGGGGAATAAGTCCTTTCCTAAATAGGAACCCTAGAGGCTTCTCAGTTTCCACTTCATTTCTTTCTTTTTTGCAAGAATGGTTCAAAACAAAATAAAAAAAAAAGGCCTTGGGCTGAACCATAATTTGTAGGAACTAGGCAACAGAGAGCAGAGTGGACAGGAACTGGGAGATGGTGGGAGGAAAAGCGTGGAGTGCATCAGGTCGACCAGATAGCTCAACTGTGGCTTTGATGGCTGTTTTCAAAGCTCTGTCTGCAGAAATACAATTTTATATCACTCAAACCCAATAAAACTAGGTGCTTTATGTGCAAAATGTTCTGTTCTTTATGCAAACAAATCCTGTTCTGTAAATAAACCCCACCTTTACAGTTTTTTTTATACATGCCTGCTTACTATTCTTTATATCTTTCTTCTTCCATACCTTTAGCAGTCCATTCCTTTGTGAATCTTCACATTAAAAAGTCAGGTGGATATTAGTTTGTTGGGCATTTCTGTCAGTGCTCAAGTACAGTATATCTTTTTCTCTCATTTAAAAATATTGATTTATTTATTTTTTATAAATTTTAAGCCTATCTTCAGGGACTTCTGCTTTTTCACTCTGTTTTGGTTTGGTTTTCTGCCTATGCATGCATGGTCATTTGTAGAGTGTTACTTTGAAATGGTTTTACATTTGCTTTTTGGGGGTACAGCCCAGGGATTCATTTGTTATTGGCTGCATTTCTTAGCATGGGGAATCCTAACTTACTTACTAGCTTTGTCATATCATACAAATAAGGTTTCCACTTTAAAATACTTGTACCACAGGTTGGATGTAACATTTCTCTGCCTTCCCCATATTCATAGAGGCAAGCACCTAAGAAACATTACAAAGACAGTTGAGGACTTTGTTCTGTCTTCTCACCATATTTTAACTGTGAACACAGCACATCAAAATAGCTCATGTTCTATGCACTGGCTTAACCCCAGCTTACATCTCATATGCCATCTATATCTACTTATTTATTTACTATTTTTATTTTTTGTGCACTTTGTGTATGTGTAGGAGTATCATCTCTCTCTCTCTCTCTCTCTTTCTCTCTCTCTCTCTCTCTCTGTGTGTGTGTGTGTGTGTGTGTGTGTGTGTGTGTGTATGTGTGTGTGTGTGTGTGTGAGCCACAGGTCAACCTTGGGTGTTGTCCCTCAGTTGCTATTCACCATGTTTTCTGATGTGGACTCTCACAGGTCTGGACCCAGCTGATTTGGCTAGGGTAGCTTTTGGGACCCCTAAGGATGCACCTGTCTCATTGTCTCATGCTGGGTTACAGGTGTATACTGTCACAATTCACTTTAAAAGCAAACAAAAAGGTTTATTTATTTATTTTTATGTGTATGAGTGTTTTGCCTGCATGGGCATGACATGCATGCCCAGTGCCCTCAGAAGCCAGAGGAGGGCAGTGGATCACATGGAACTGAGTCACAAATGGTTGTGAGATACAGTGTGGGTCTGGGAACCAAACTTGGGTTCTCTGCAAGAGCATCCGGTGCTCTTAACTTCTGAGCCTTCTAGCTAGCTCCTATCCTGTCTGACTTTTAAAATGTAGATTCTGGGGGTTAAACTAAAGTCCCCATGTTTGCCTATTGAAGACTTTATTGGCTTAGTCATCTCCCCAGCCTGTGGGGCACCAGGGCTTTTATATGCAGCAGAGCAGGCTGTGTCCTGTTTGGAGGAAGAATAAGGCCAGGAATTGTGTATCATCTTGCTCCCCTGAGGAAGTGTTTCAGGAGATGTGTTATCAGTTTGGATGTAGGCTTGCGTGTTCCTTTGTGTCTCTACTGTGGCTCCCCACAGCCACAGCTGCTGATGTTTGCTCTGTGTGTACCACTTTGGCCACTGGATCTAGTTTTGACATGTTACTAGGTGATTTTATTTACCATAGGTCAAGCCACCAAGTTACTTTTAAGGAAAGGCTTTATTCTTAGTTATGTGTGTGTGTTTGTGCTTGTGACTGCAGTACCTGAGGAGCCCAGAAGAGGGTGCCACACGCCTTGGAGCTGGAGTTACAGGTGGCTGTGAGTCACCGGATTTTGACGCTGGGAACTCGATCCAGGTCCTCTACAAGAGCAGCAAGTGCTCTTAACCATTTAGCCAAATCTCCAGTTGCCCTGTACACATTTTTGTTATACTTGCATTTATTTTTTCATGTTTCTGGTGCAAAGCCCTTTCCTTTAGCTCATCTTACCACCACACTGCTGCACCTGCCTTTAGGTTACTCATTAACACTCAGTTCCTTAGACTCTGACTTCAATGTGTAAGTGTCCATAGTAACCGTGCCTAGCATTAATTCAGCACAGGGTGAGTTCTTGACCAGTGCTTCCCATTGTTATTTGCTGTTTTGTTAGCCTCCCCACCTTGGCCAAAGGCTTTATGTTCTTCACCGTAGCTGTTTCCTTATTAAGAGGAGGAGGAGGAAGTCTTAGTTAAGGCCTGGGAGAGTCCAAAGGAGAAACTGTTGAGTATAGCGGAATACCGAAACTGGAGCAGAGTCCCACCCTCTGTGTGCATGAACCAAAGGTCACTTGACACATCCTTGAACAGAGCAGTGTTCTTCCTCTGCTGCCTTGAAGACAGCTTGGAGGAGTTTTGCCTGGACAGTGCAGGGGGGTAAGTTGGAGTTTGTGAATATTTTCTTGGCTAAGGAGAGGTTTCAAAGGCATAATTATTACAGATGTTTGTAGGCCTAGAATGGTAGTAGTATTTTTAGGCTAAGTATACCCTCTGACAGTTTTCTTTCTTTCTTTCTTTCTTTTTTTTTTAAATCCCTTTTGACATCCATTTGGCTTCTAAACCTGGTAAAATCTTGGGGGTACCTTAGTGTCCACATTATCCTACAGGCTTTTGTGGATTTAAAGGCCTTTATTCCTGTGAGTTAGGAGCTTAGGAAGGTAATCTCCCTATTGACCTCATGGCTAAGAAGGGATCAGATGACTATTAATAGTTGGGAATCTACAGACATAAAATGAATCTTATATGTGAAATGCCTTGATTATCCTGTAAATATTGACTGCTTTGAATTGTTTGTACAGTGTTAGTTGTACTATGAAAATTTGCTTATTGCTCAAATTTAACCTTCATAGGTTATTGTTGGCTCTGAGCCCACAGACTGAACACAGCCAAATTTCTATACAAACATTTTACTTGGGACTGAAACTGTAGTTGGATATGTGTATTTAAAATTTTTCTTTTTTAAAGCCATGTATATTAATGGATCTTGTAAATGTGTAAATAGTCCATTAGTGGAACGACTATTTTTAAAATATCAAAGTTTATAATTTTAGTGTTTTAGTATTACATTTGAGTTCAGCAGCAAGCAGGACTGTCAGTTTGTAGAGGTCTCTGCATGCCTTCTCTTTTTGAGGTTCTTATTGGATTGTCACACTTAATCTGATTGGAAAGGGAACCTTTCTTCTTGCTCTATTGCCAGAAGTTAAATACAAAAGTAGCATTGATACTACGTAAAAACTGTATTTAGAGGATGATCAAGGTGTTTTGCATATAAGGTCCATTCATTGTATGTCTATAGGTTCCCAACTAACAGTCATCTGATCACTTCTTAGCCATGAGGTGAGGAGGGAGATCACCCTCTGAGCTCCTAACAATGTAACTGAATGTTCACCACAGGGGGCAAAGGTCAGTATCTATGTTACTCTTGTGGAGTGGGACTCTGCATTCTTCAATTTAAATTGTGGTGTGTGTGTGTGTGTGTGTGTGTGTGTGTGTGTGTGTGTGTGTGTGTACATACATAGTGAGCCCTTGGGTGTGCAGGCATGAGTGTACACGTACAGTTACAAATAGAGGCCAAAGGTTCCTGTCCATGTCTCATTGGAGTGCACGGGTTCTGCTAGGCTGGCTGGCCAGTCTGCTCTAGAGAGCTTGGCCTCACACTGCTGCCTCTGGCTTTTTCCAGAGATCATACATGTGGAGCTCAGGTCTTCGTGCCTGGCCAGCATGTTACTCATCCAGTCATGCCCCCACCCCCTAAGTGATGCTCTTTTGAATAGCATTTTTGAATGTGTTGATTCTCCTGGAAAATGTCGATCGTTTGTATGCCATAAAGAGGGTTGACAATCCAGTCCTTGCTCACATGACCTTTGGGCAACACATATAGCCTTTAGGAGAATAAGGAGGTGAGGTTCCTGGAGATGTTTATGGTCTGACTTGTTTTTATCTTGGTTATAAACTTTTTTTCAAATTCCAAGGCGTATGTCAGTGTCATGTGGACTTTAAACTCGGCGTATTCTCTGAGAAAGGAATGTAAAACATTTTGTTCTTTGACCCAGCCGTTCACCTCAGTGTAGGAGGATACGTGTGCATTGGTTGTACTTGAGATTTTTTAAAAGAAGTTTCTGGCTTTCAGCAGCTCAATATGGAATTTGTTTTTTTTTTTTTTTTCTTAATTTAACTTTAGTAAGCTGTATATTAGAGGAAATGGCCAGACGTGTAGATACCTGTTTAGTCTCATTTCTAGTTAAGTAATTCCAAATAAAGTGTACAGAGAAGTCTCTGTCAAGGTCATCCCCACCCCAGTTCCTTTGTCCCTTATTCACTGAGGTGAGTATGAAGTTAATAAAAGGCTTGGGCCTGCCTTGGAGTGCAGTGACAAAGGACTTTATATCATTGTTAGCTAAGTTGAATTAAAAGATTGTGTAAGGGTTATAATAAAGTAGGTTATCATTTAGGCTTTTGTGGTGTGTGTGTGTGTGTGTGTGTGTGTGTGTGTGTGTGTGTGTGTTTGTGTGTCCATGGATGTTAGTGCAGGGCATCATTTCCTCTTGGGTGCCATCCGTCTTGGGTTTTTGAGACAAGATCTCTTGCTGGCTTGGGACACACAGATTTGGTGAGGCTGGCTAGCCAGTGAGTTCCAGGGATCCGAGTGGCTCAGTTTTCTTGGTGCTGGCACCACAGGTACACGCTCAGCTGGGAGCTGAACCCAGGCCACGCTTCCATGACAAGCACTTGTCTTACTGAGCTTGTATTGTAAACTCCTGTGGTCATTTGCTCTAAAGACAATTTCAAATTTAAATGACTAAACAGTTTAGAATCTCATTTTTTCATTCTTGTTTTTTGTTTTTTTGAGACAGGGTTATTCTGTGTAAGAGTTATGGCTCTGCTGGAACTCTCTTTGTAGACAACACTGGCCTCAAATTCACTGAGACCTGCCTTTGACTTCCATGTGCTAGGATTAAAGGTGTGCAGCAGCACTTCTTGGCTTAAAATCTTTTTTAAAGGTTTGGTTTTACTGTGTTTAATCATGGGTATGTATATGTGTCTGTGTAGGGGTTTGTCATGTGACTGCAGTGCCTGCAGAGGCCAGAAGAAATGACATTAAACAGATTATCCATGTATCTGGCCATTTCTTCTAATACACAAAGGGTGTTCAGTTCCCTGGAGCTAGACTTACATGGAGTTGTGATTGTTGGTTGTGGGTGTTGGCAACCAAGTTTCGGTCCCCTGCAGGGGCAGTATGAGATGTCTTGATTGTTGAGCTGTCCGGATCTTCCTCCCTGCAATGCTGCCCTTCCCCCCTTTTAGAGTTTAGTTTTACGTATAAGATGTGTGTATGTGTGTGTGACCTTTGGGCTGTGTGCAGATAGAATCTTATATTCAGAAAATGTTAACCAGATTTAGAAATTTGATTACACCTAACTTAGTTTTAATTGCAATATTCTAAACCATCAGAGTGATTTGTACGCTAACGTCATTCTGTAATTAGTGATCTTAGATTGAACAGAGTGGCATTTGCTTTCTATCACACGTCAACATTAGTCTATGAAGGCTTTGATTTAAGAACATGGATGTACATTTTCTTAATTATTAAAACGGCGTCATAGAGTACTGGGAAGATGGTTATTTGGTAAAGTGCTTGCCTAGTGAGCATGAAGATTTGGTTTTGGATTCTCAGAACCCACATATAAGACTGGCCATCGAAACACAAGCCCATAATCCTGGCAGTACAAGATGGGAGGCAGACACAGGAGGATTTTGGAAGCTAGCCTGGCCTACCTAGTGACATTATAGTGAAGGGACCAGCTCCCCATTTCGGCAGCCATGACAGTAACATGTGCTCTATGACCTTGTCTTAGTCACTGGAGGTTAGGTGCCTGCCTTGTGACAAGGAACCAATCAGAAGTTAGCTGGTGGCGCTATGCTTTACGACCCTGGGTGTACTTTACGGACAAGCACACAGCAATGACACAGAGCATAGCAACCACCCTGGGAGGGCCTATGGGCCATAACAACTAGTTGACCAATCAACACAGGGCAAGCCCTCCAAGGCTGGAGGCACACCAATCGTGAGCCTGTGCGTACCCCTAGACAATCTCCTTACGCTGCCCTACAAGATCTCTTGGGAGGCCCTAGGAGTTGTCTTTTGCGAGCCATCCGCCATGGCGGGTGGGTGAAAGACTCGAGCTAACATGGGGTTAGTTCATTAAATTACAATAAAGCCTCGTGCAGTTTGCATCAAGCTCTTGAATCCGCCTGGTGATTGGGGTGACTGAGGTTGTGGCCTGGGACCGAATACCTGAGTTTTCTGGGGGTCTAACAATAGGCCCCATCAGGAACCTGTCTCCAATGAAAGGTGGAGGCATGAGGACCTCTGGCACCTGTTCCTTGGCGTCCATGTGTGTGCTGTGTATATACAGACATACATGAACACAGGCGACACAAACACATAATCATAATGATACTAACTTTTCTAAGACTGTATAGAAATCTACACTTTGGAAGTCCCTACTTACTACTATTTTCCATGTTCATTACTTTCTGCCATTGGTTTCTTAAAAAAAAAAAAAGCTTTCCACAATATTCAGATAATTCTGCTGTAGTTCATAATTTTATATAACCTGCCAGGCCAAACCGCATAGTGTGCATTGGGTAGAGCTCAGTCCTCTGTGTTGAAGAGGTAGCGGGGACCTGGGGTGGAAAACTCACCCACTCTCTGGCTTGGCATTCCCAAGATTGAGAATGAACCTCGTCAATAACTTGGAGCCTGGATCCCTGGAATCCAGCCCTGCTCCCTTCTCCTCATTCTCAATTCGCCCCCAGCTCAGCCCGAAAGCCACTTGCGGCCTTCCTGTTCCCGCCATGGACTACTTGGCTGTTGTTTGTGGCCACCAGTTTTTATTTGCTTGGCCTTTATCATATCTCCCATCTCCTGCCTCATTTTTCTTCCTTAAAGTCTCTCCTTCATAAGCGGAGTTCAGCTCTTTCTCAAGGTCTGCTGACAGCCACTGTTGGATTTCTCTTGGTTCTATCTCCCTCAATTGAGTGTAACGTTTTGTGCTTTTTCGTTTTCTTACTGTGCCCTATGCTGTGTTTATTTTCTTGTGTTCTCTGATATTTTGCTCCTCCCATGTTAACTGACTTTAAACAGCTAAGTTGTCTCACTCTTTGTTTCTGTGAT
The DNA here is from genome assembly GCF_003668045.3 of Cricetulus griseus. Taxonomy (NCBI): domain Eukaryota; kingdom Metazoa; phylum Chordata; class Mammalia; order Rodentia; family Cricetidae; genus Cricetulus; species Cricetulus griseus. The sequence goes on from NC_048601.1 coordinate 11,458,850, forward strand.
GGGCAGTAGGTGGTTTGGTCTGATTTCTCCCATGTTGCCTTGCATAGAAACTAAGTGGAGCCCTACATGGAATGACGGGCTCGAGAGTCGCTGAGTGAGTGGCACACACTTTGCCCCTCTGCCAGAGTGGATATTTTGAGGACTCATCTGAAGAAATGCAGCGTGGCTTTCTAAGCTGAAACTGAGACTTGCTTCAGATCTTGCTGTGTGGAGCCTCAGGTGTCTTTCTAGGATAAAGGCCAGGCAGAGAGGAATTGAGAAGTCACCTGGGCTGCGTAAGCTCTGACTCAGAATATTTCCATGAACTCATAGTGGAAATTAATGTAGTTAGGCTAGCATTCTGGTTTGGGGAAAAGAGGTGTGTCCCCACATAACTGGCATCGTAGGTGTAGTACCTGCCTTGTTGCTGTGACAAAATGCCTGAGAGACACAAGTTAAGGAAGGAAGCGAAGCTTCGTTTTGACTCCTCGTTTGAGGGCACAATCCATCTCGACTAGGAAAGCATGCTGGGAGGAGAACGGACCCGGTTGTGGCAGCCGGGGTAATTGACTCACCCAAGGTCCAGGGCTCATCAAGAGCAGGTGTTGCCTCAGCTGAGATCTCAGTGGCCCCTGAGAGTGCCGTGTGGGTTATACATTAATAATAACTTCTACATTATTGGATCCTGTGCCCTCAGTGACATCGCTGACCTCATCAGGCAGGGCAAGAACTGACACAGACCCTGACACCCAACCTGGAGTTTTCCAGGGGTGTGGTGTAAAAAGGTCACGGAAAATGACAGAGTTGGGAAGTGGCAGCGAATGAAACAGTAAACAAGAAGTGATTGTGTTAGAATATAGACGTGGGAAAGGGTAGGTGGGCAAATACTACCTTCAGTGTGATAGGTGAGAGGCTGCTGGAGAAGGCCCCCTGTTCAGCGAGCAGCCTGCCAGGATTGGAACAGCTGCTGTCACTGTGGGGCTGTGGAAGGGGGCTGGAGGCCACCAGCATAAACTGTGCTGGATATCTGGGTTAGTATTAGACTAAGAAAATCAGAGGGGCCAACATGGGGTGTGGATGACATGGACAGAGCTGGCTAAGGGCTTTATGTGTACAGTCATGTGTCACATACACAATTACTGTCCCAGAAGATTATGATAGAGCTGAAAGTTCCCGCCACCTAGTCTCAGAATTGTGTGGTGCTCTGATACTGGGGTGACCGTGGTGTGAGCAAGCCTGCTGCACTGCCAGTCATAATAAAAGGACAATACAGGCAGGTGTAGTGTCATTCTCTCCCATAATCTAGCATTGATGGGGTTGATGCAAGGGGATTGCTGAGGATTTGAATCCAGTCTGGGCTAACTAGCAAGACTCCATCGCAATAAATAAATAACAAATAAAATAAATCAAACCTTAAATAAACGGTACAGTGTTTACAGTCGTGTACAGAGTTGCTTACAATCATACGACTTAACTGCTTTCTGTGTCTCTGTGTTATTCCTTTCACATGGTGTCCCTGCGGAGAGCACACCATCCCTTTATAGATGTATACGAAGGGTTAGCGGTAAGGCGGCCTCAGGTGGGTCCTCATAGGGACAGACAGCCCCAAGCCTGTTGCTGTCATATAACCAAGAGTGATATTGATACTTTGGCCCTCCCTACAACCAGTGTTTTTAGTAAAAGATAAAGCAAGAGCATAGGCAAAGCTTATAGGATATGGATATAAAGGAACATTCTTTATAAAGCTATATAGTGTATTTTACGGTAACTCTTATTAAAAGATTTGGTTAAAAAAACTAAAAGGTTTATGAAATAAAAAGTTGTAATGGCTAAGGTTAATTTATTATTGAAGAAAGAATTTTTTTAATGGTTGACGGACAAGCCTCTGTAGCTCCAGTTTGGGTACCTGATGCCCTCTTCTGGCCTCCATGGACACTGCACACAAGTGGTTCACATGCTTACATGCAGGCAAACACTCATCTACACAATAAATAAACGATTAAATGAGTGAGTGAATGAATGAATTAATGGACGGATGCAGTACAGCCTAGTGTGGTGTAGGAAGTCCAAAGCAGGGCACAGCAATGGCCCCATTCAGACCCAACCCCCCAAGTGACTGCCCCAGAACAAACCATCCATTGCTCCACGCTGCTCACGGTATGACTCCTACACGATGAACCCTTTAAAATTCATGTGTACTACATTTTTAGTGTAACTTTTCTGTGTTTAGATGCATTTTGGTGTACAAACATGTGCCAGTTCAGTGTGAGTGCACTCAGGAGCTTTATGCTGGGACTTAGGAGTCAGGGAGGTAGGAAGGTGGAGAGGAAGAGGGTGACTGTTCTAGACAGGGCAGCTCAGCTCTCAAGGAGACAAGGTGTGGCCGAGGAGGTGCCACAGAGAGCATTGTTGTGCCCCTCGTATCCGAGGGCAGGAGTTCCCCTTGTTCTTTGCATTGTATGTCCAGTGTAGACAGCACAGTCCTGGCTGCCACGGAGTAAACTTTCATCAAGGTTTATTGAAAGAACAAGACTGAATGGGCATTTTCTGGGGATTCCTGGTGTCACCCCAGGTACAGGGAGCGTTCAGAGAATTCTGCTCCCCTTTTCTGAAGCCAGGCTGGCTCCTGTACCTGAGATGATGGCAGTTGCAGAAGGCTGCTCGCTGGAGGCATTTGGAACTGCTCCTAAGCCTCTGTTGTTTAAGCGTCTGAGTGGAGTTTGACCCAGGGACAGGAGGCTTAAGAAAAAGCAGAAAAACAAATGTAGGGTGATCTGGCTCTGCTCTGAGGTGAACACTATTCAGAGACAAATCTGAGACAGGCTGAGTGTGGCCGCCGTGTTATTTAACCAGCTGAGGCGGGGTTGATACTAGAAGCCATCGTCCAGGGCACCCTGGGAGTTGCCTGACAACCAGACAGCAAGAGTGAGTTAGAGCCGAGACAGGTTAAGTGCAGTGGTAAGGAACACTGCTTGTCTGTTCCCAAGCAAGTGGGAGATGACTTACCCAGATTTCACCCTGATTCCACCTGCAGGTTTAGGCTCATGAGGATTTTGTCAAGAAGGCCAAGAGGGTTGTATGGTCTCCAGATCTGTGGCGTAAGATTGTGGCAGCCACAGGAGGGACTGTTTTAAAAGATATTGGCCATAAAAAGTCCTTAAATGTGACTAAATGAGGTTTAAGAGGAAAAAGGGGGTGTAGTTTAGAAGAAAGGGCAAAGCTATTTGAGACAAAAGGAAAGAAAACATATTCACAGTTACTCTTTTATTCAATAGCTTTAGTTATTTTTGACACAGGGTTGAGCTACATACTTCAAGTTGGACTGGAACTCACTGTGTGTCCTGGGCTGGCCTTGAACTGGAACAATCCTCTTGCTTCTGCTTTCTGAGTTCTGGGATTGCAGGGGTGTATCAGCACATATGGTATCACTGTTACTCTTGTGTGTATGATAGGTACTTGTGTGTGTGTGCGCGTGCATGTGGACTGCAGAAGGCATTTACGCTTTGTATTATTTTGGTTTCTTTTTTTTTTTTCTTTTGAGGCAGTGTCTCACTGGACTCAGAATTCATTCATTTGGTCAGGCTGTCTGGCCAGTGAACTTGGAAAGTAACCTGTCTCTGTTTGCCCAGCACAGGAGATCTGGGTGCACGAAGCCACATCCAGCTTTTACATGGGTGTCGGGATCTGAACTCAGGTCCTCATGCTTATACGGCAAGTACTTCACTGACTCGAGCCATCTCCACAGTGCCTGCCACCAGATTATTGGGGGTGTTAATAGTCAATTTGTCATATGGGAATGGCACAGGTGTGCTTTAGTTTGTTTTTGTTTTAAAAAAAAAATACATAGAGTAGAATAGTTGGAGTGCTTCCACGAAAATTGAAGAATTGGATAAAGTGATCTCAAAAATTTGTGAACTCTGAGCCTCTAAAACAACCACCAATCCCAAATGCCCCTATGGTTGCTTTCTTAAACACTCATAGTCAATAGATTGATAGTTGTCATTGGACTTAACATTTCTAAAGACGTTCCCTGGTTCTCCACAAGGTCCCTCATGATCTGCCATCAGGCTTTTCTCCATTCTTCCTGCTGTCTGTAACAATCCCTGTCATGGTCATACTAAATAAAGCATCTCCCACTTGCCTGGAACTTGTGTCTCGAGTTTGGGACATGCCTGGGATGCTCTGGGCCTGCCCATATCCATGCCAGTGGGCACATCCCCACATGGCTTCCAACACTGGCTCTCCTCTTGCTTACCCTAGGATATTCATCCATCGCTGATGACAATTTCACAGAATGCCTCTGGTGTCACAGTGACAGCACTTACTAACACATTTGCCCTTATCTGTTTGCACGCATGCTTTGCTAACCCGAGTGTTCCCGCAGGCAGCGAATCTTGTTTGCTCTGTATGCCCTCATGCAGGGCACGTCTTGCGGGCCATACATTCCCCCCAAACAAGGCCGTTAGGGGTACCATGTGGAATGTTAGTAAATAATCATTCCATGCGTAAGCTGCTGTTCCTTTCACATTTTCAGTGGGATTTAGCTGCTGGCTGTAGTTGAGAACATTAAACAGGCATTTATTTTTCTTTTTCAGTAGCTTACTACTGTGTCTGTTGGAAGCATATTTCTTCTGTTTCTGGGGACACTGGCTCCATAGGCATTGGACCCCCTAGAGTCCTCCTATTTTGGCGAAATTATCTGATAATTCTTACTTACAAGTTTATGGCATAATATATTATTGCTCTCAGGAGCATTTGCGGTTTAATAGCAGTTCCTGGGGATGAAAATGTTTAACTTGAAAGAATGAATTCATTTCCACGAGTAGATTTGCATCCACTGTGCAGCTAGGGTAATTGATATGTTTTAAGGAAACAGGGTGGCACTCCATTGGCCCTAAAATCACACCAGGCATGCTGGCTGACAAGTATACATTTGCATATTTAGTGTCTCCCACTGGGAATGCAGTTTCCATAGACTGCTACTCCTAAGAAGGCTCTGCCACCTTGGATAAATTTGCTCCTATCACACTACTTGCTCCCTATTAATCTGAAGGTCACAGGGTCGTGGTGTATTTTCTAGCACTTATTCTGCCTCAGCTCCCTGGAAGTTCTTTCTCCTGTTTGGAACTAGAAATACATGATAATACAATGTTTAAGCCAGCAGCTCCTGCAAACTTGTTACTGATACGAATGACTTCTCGGCTTGATGTGTAAAAAGACAGTTTTCTTGCTGAGAGTGAAATTCTAGAGGATCAGATGTTTGAACTCTTTCCAGGGTAGATTACTCAAGAGGACACAAACAGCACGATCCTGTATAATTGCTTGTTATTTTGAAGACGGAAATGTTATGTGATTTTTTTTCTTCCCCAAGGGCTGTGTTGAGGACAGGATCGTGTTAGTGTTTTTAATGTTTGTGGGATATTGCCAATATATGGAACTGACAAACAAGTTTGGCTGGACGATGAAGCATTCCTGAAGGACTCCATTCCTACTGACAGAAAAGTCACACGGAAATTTTTAGATGAATGTATGAAGAAAAACAAATAGATCTAGGCTTGTTTTATGTAAATATGAAACCCAGCTACATCTTTGTGCATGTTTATTTTGTGTGTGTGTGTGGGGGGGCATACTCTTAACATCTTAGCTGCCCTAAAAGACAGGGCTCTTAGACTAGGACAGAACATGGAGACTAAGGGCTTGAATGTTTGCATTGATCTGTCTGTGTTGGTCTTTGCCTGTGTCCAACCTGTGTGGTGGACCAGGTAGTTCCTCGACAGGTGCCTTAGTTTCCTGTAAATAGAGACAGTGGTGTACTCCTTGTAGAGGATTTGTGACTATCAACCGTATTGACACATGGCAAAGGTTCTATAGCAATGTTTGCCGCATTTGTGGATTTAATAGATATTTGTTGGTTTTGTAAACTGTTGATAAATGGTAGAATTTCACAGTACAGAGAAAGCAGTTGCTTAGAAAATAATGGCAAATGTTTTGGGGTCTGAGGAGATAGCTTATTTGGCAAAGTGCTTACAGAGGACCTTGGTTTGGCACCAAGAATCCACGTTAAAACAAGCTGGGAGCAGTGTGTGCTTGCAGTCCCTGCTGGGAAGGTGACGATAGGTGGATCCCTTGCTGGCTGGTCAGCTCGGCCTACTTGACGAGCTTCAGACCTGGTGGGAACCTGGTTTCCCTTCACACAGACACACACAGGACACACAGACACACACATACTCTAACGTAAACATACACCTTCCCCCACAAAAGAGTAAACCTTTTGGAGCCAAAAGGTCTATTTAATATCCATGGCAAAAATGGTATGGGTTTGTGTTTATCCATGAGAAATGACTTGTAAAGAGGGAAGCAGTGGTGTGCTTTCTATAGTATCCCTTGGTTCTTAGGGTTTGACGGAACATCTCCCTTGGGACCGGATAATACCTGCTTATGGAGTGCTCTCTGCTCTGAAAGCTGGCTTTGTGTCAGGCTTCCATATTGTCTAATCCCAACTAGATGGGAAGGGCACTGGTGTGCCGATTCCCTTCCAAGAAAAACACTGGGCGTTTCAGGAAGTGGGCGGGTGAGTCAGAGCGGGCACTTTTCCTCTTAGTCAGTCTTGAACTTGCTGGAAACAGGCTGACTTTCACCCAGAGTTCTGCTTTTCAGATCGGATGTTCAATCAGTGGACACAGCACCGCGCTGACAGCGGGGCTTTGTCAGTGTCTGCACTCAGCCCACACAGCGAGTCTTAGTGGCCACTGAGTGAGTGAGTGAGTGAGTGAGTTCTTAAAAAAAACAAAAAACAAAAAACATTTCAGTTCAATTCTACACCCTTAAACTCGTTTCTTCTCCATGACAGGTTTGCTTCAAGCAGGAGTGACACTGGTGTGTATTTTAGAAAGAAATTGGTAGTCACAGTTTTATTTTGGTCGCAAAATATCCCATGGGTCTTAACACACACGTCGTTTTCTCTGCAACATTCTGGTAGCATGGGATTCGTTTTCACAAGACTGTATAAGTCTGACACACTCTAGAGTTGCATAGAAGCGAAGAATGCCTCAGAGTGGTTCTTCATAGTAGCATTTAAAAATTCTAAGTTCATTCTGTATGGTTACTGAATGAAAAAAAAAAAAAAAAACGAGGACACGACCTCTCCAAGGTAAGGTTACGAAGGTTTTATTGTAGTTATGAGGGAGAACAGTTACCAAATGACTAGATGTCCACACTGTTGAGTTGGGTAGGAAAATCTTTACAAGAGAGATGGAGAGATGCTCATCAGTTAACTTGCTGCTCTTCCAGAGGATATGAGATTTGATTCTCAGCACCCACACAGGGCAGCTCACAACTGCCTGCAACTCTTGCTCTAGAAGATTCAGTGCCCTCTGGAACTCACTGTATAGATCTCAAGCTCAGAGAGATCTATCTGCCTCTGCCCCCTGAGTACCAGGATTAAAGTTGTGTACTACCAATGCCTGGCTCTGGTCTCCCAGCTCTGTCCCAGGAAACAGCAATAGCACTCCATTGGTCTTCTAAGAGTGAATTGCTGTAATTGGAGCCCTTGTAAGGTCTGTAAGACCAGTCAGATGGGCTTGGGGCTTTTTAGGTAGTAGTGTGTGTGTCTTTTGCCAATTTATATTAGTAGATTGTACGTATGTATGTATGTATGTATGTATGTATGTATGTATGTATGTATGTATTCAATCACTTGGGCTTGCATTAGCTGGAGCCATTGATCTTTCTCTCTGGCCCTGAGTCACTGTAGGTTTTATCCTGTTTCCTCCCAGTCAGGGAACATGCTGGCTCCTGGAAGCCCTGGGCTTCCCTAAGATTTCAACAGTTGCTGCTGAGATTAAGCAGCGTTCTTGTAAACAATGTTTCTCATATCTTATAAAATCCAAATGCTGGTTTCCTAGAAAAAATTCCGCTTTATCATCCTGGAATGGAGTGGCTCAGCCCTTGGCTCAGCAGGGAGTTCTCAGCTAATAACTTTGAGCGTGGTGCTGTGTAATTCTCAGGTCTGCTCAGCAGTGGAGGTTTTTACAAAAGCAAAGACAGAATCCCCAGTGACCACATGCTTTGTGTTATAGGCTGACTTTGTGGAGACCCAGGAAAGAACACGCCTGTCTCCTTATGTTACTCCCATTCTGGAGATAAGATAGCCTTCTACACAGTGTTTTTCTCCTGCTCTACTGGCAGGTGGTCTTTGCAGGTAAACTGGTGTAACAAGCAGATCACTGGGCTAAAAGTGTGGCTTTTGCTGAGTCTAATAAAGTGCATTTGGAGGCTGCACAACACCCTTGCAGAGACTCTCGTATCACATTTGATCAGCAACAACTGGAAGCCCAAGGGTGTCTGTGGCACTTCTAACAGCAAGGATGGAGTCATACTGAAAAAGCAAGGGTAGTATTGGCTTCCGCATTCCACATTCTTTCTAACCTCAGCGCAAACCCACATTACACTGATGTCTGAGATGTCCCTGTGGAGGATAACAGGGGCCCTTCCTCATGTGATAGGTTCTGCTGGGGTGGTGCTGTCATCACACGGTGGGAAGAACTGGAGAGGGAGAGGATATAATTGCAGGAATATGTTAGTTACTCCTGAGCCACTGTGACCATAGTATCCCACTGAAACTACTTAAGGAATGGAAAGTTTACTTTGGCTTAGAGTTTCAAAGCATTTCTGTCCACACAGGGAAGGCATGCAGGAACAGCTCAGTGTGGGAGTCTGCGGCAGAGACTGTTTGTGTCAAGGAGGGCCAGGAAGCAGAAAGAAAGGCTAGAACCAGGACTAATATAACTTTCAAATGCCTATCTCTCATTACCTACTTCTGCCAGCTAGGCTCCTCCTCCTAACAGTTCCACAGCATGTTAGTATACACACCACACACACACACACACACACACACACACACACACACACACACACGCACACCACAAACACACACACACACACACACACACACACACACACACACACACCACACATAACACACACCACACACACCACACACATACACACACACCACACACACATACATACACATACACCACACACATACATAAACATACACACACACACACACATACCACACAAGCACACACATACACACACATACACACACACACACACCACACACACAAACACACACACACACACACACACACACCACACACACATACACCACACAAACACACACACACACACACACCACACACACACACACACAGCACCATCAACTCAGGAGCAGGTGTTAAGAACATGCACCTGCAAAGGACATTTCAGTGTCAAGCCATAATAATGAGTTTATTTTACTAAGGAAGGAGGCTGGCTGACAACAAGAGCAATCCAGATAGAGAGAGGCAGGAGGAGGGACACGCCTTCTGCAATATGGACTAGAGTTGATGATGCTGAGGGAGTTCTTGACTGGTCTGCTTAGCCTAGATTTTAAATGTATTCTTTCTATAAGTCAACTAAACGTTTTCTAATACACATACTTACTCTTCTTTAAAAAAGACTTACTACTTTAAAAGTATTTATTGTCTTTATTTTAATTATGTGTGTATATGTATGTTTATGTGTGTATATGTGTGTGCCTGTGTTGGTACTGGTGCATACAGCATAGAAAAAGGCATCAGATCCCTAGAGCTGGAGTCACAGATGGTTGTGAGCTGCCATGAGGGTGCTAGGAATTGAACCCAGGTCCTCTGCAAGAGCAGCCAGTGATCTGAAATGCTGAGCCATCTCTCTAGCCCTGACTTCTTATGCCATTTTAATTCAAATGTTACTAATTTCTTCCCAGGGTTTTTGTCTTTGGGTCTACAGCCTTTCTCTCAATAGCTTAGAGATGGGGCTTTGGAAACAGAAAGAAAGAAGGACTTGTCAGTCCTGTGTCCCTGGCCCTGGAGATACTTTCCACGTTTCCTTCTTCTGCTGATCTAGCATAGCATGCTTGCTTGCCCAACAAGTCCACTTTCACCATGTGGACAGGACCCACACAGTATGATCCAGGAGCATGCCTGTCTTTGTGCTTCTCTCTCTTGCTCATCCAAACACTTTTTATTTTGTATCTTTTAAAGAGCTACAGGGTGTTGTGGTTTTGCTCTGTTAATTCCAGGTTCTCAAGCTCAGGAGTTGGATTCCTGGCAAATATTTCTTGAGGGCTTATGAATTGACACTGGCTGCTGAGCAGACACGTTGCCATGAAAAATAGTCCCATTTCTGCCCAAAGGGAACAGGAGTTTGATTGTCTCCGGTTTCCTGATTCATCAGACCCAGGCGCTTAAAGTTGCTGTATTCACGTTAGTATTTCACATTTTACACTAGCCTTTTTGTCAGGGCTTCCATCTCTGTTTGCCTTCATTTTGTTGTTTATCTTCAGACAAACACCCGAAGTCAGATAAATAGCAGAGCTCTTGGTCTTAATTTTGCATACATTTCCTTGTCAGCAGAGTTTCATTTCTGTGTACCAGCTGAGAAACATCAAGAACATCAAACAGAAATACGTTCTTTATGCCAATGATTTGCTACTTACCCTGAATTTGAAATGGGGAAATTCTGTAATTTTCAGAATTACTTTCTCAGCTTTTTAAAGTTCATAGCCAGGTGAGGCAGTATGCATTTATATACTCTTACCAAGGCTAAACTTTTATAGTTCTTTTGCTTCTAAAAAAGTGAGACTATTTGTAATATTCTGTGTTGGTTTATATAGTTTATGCTGCTCTCTAACAATATCTTAAGTTCTATGAAGATAGGAGCTGTATGAGTGAATTTGCCATTGCTATAAAAAGAACCTAAGATAATCAACTTATAAGCAAGAAAGGTTGCTCTTTTGGGCTCAGAGATTCAGACCATGGTAATTTGTTTCTTTTGGACCCATGGTGCTTGCTCTAGTTAGGATTTTCACTACCGTGACAAAAGCAACTTAGGGGCAGAAGGATTTACTTTGGTTCACAGTTTGAAGGTGAGGATCAGCAGGAGTGTGAGGCAGCCGGTCACATGGCATCTGCCATCAGGAAGCAGAGAAGAGACAGACGCTGGGGCTAAGCTCACTTTCTCCTTTTATTCAGCTAGGGACCACAGCCCATGAGACAGTGCTACCTGGATTCAGTTAAGCCTTTCTAGAAATGTCCGCACAAATACAGTAAGAGGCATTGTGATTCTAAATTAGGATCAACCACCAAGCTGATGTAGTTCACCATGCTGGGAGCATGTGGCAGGAAATGACTGTCTCCATGTTGATTGGAAGCAGAAGGAAAGACAGGGAGAGAACAGGTCTCACAGTGTTAAAAAGAAAAAATCATGGGTGTGATCCTAGTAGCCCAATTTCTCTCATGTCCCTCCTCAGGTTCCTACCATCTCCTAATAGCACCAAAGGCCAGTGGCGGTGCCCCCACAAGGCTCTGTAGAGAAAGAACACTTACCTAAACCATGCAGGAACCAGGTCTGTTTTCTCTCCTGCAGAATAAACATAGAGCTGTCCCGACCTTCATGGTAGGCATTAGTCATATTAGCAATTTATATTTAAATTTAATCTAATTTGGTAAAATCTAGTTCTTCATGAACTGTGTTGAGTGGTGCTCATGTAATTCATGCATCAATTAACAGCCTGTCACTCAGGAGGCTGAGGATGGGGAATCACCTAGAGTTCAAACCCAGCCTAGTGAGTTCCTGGAGAGTCTGAGCTACAGAGTGAGACCGTCTTATAAACAGCCACAAAAACTACAACCACCACACCAACCACCACCAACCACCACCACCACACCACCACCACCACCACCACCACCACAAAACAGACAGGAGAGGTGGCTCAGTGGTTAAGAGCACTTGTTGTTCTTGTATAGGACCTGAGTTCAGTTCCCAGCAACAACATCGGGTAGCTCACAACTTGTCTGTAACTCCAGCTCCAGGGTATCCAATTCCTTTTTGGATCTATTGAGGGCACCCATGTGATGCAAGTACATACATGTGGACAGACACACATGCAAAATAATAATAAATAAATCTTTAAAACAAACAACACAACACACACACACACACACAAAATCCATCTTCTAAGACAGTTGTATTGGGCTCTGTTTGCTAGAGTTCAGATGGGCACTTCTGATGAACGAGTGAGTTACGACTCTGATTGGTTGGTGCCCATCAGTGCTCTGTGAATCTTGTTTGAGTGTTGGTTTACAAAGGCCATTTTGACTAACTTTTTTTTTCTATTGGCATTGTCCTAGCCAATGTCACAGAACTGGATTTATCCTTAACAAAAAGAAAATACCATTTTTTTTTTTTTTGTATTACTTAAAAGCATGACTTGGGTAAGGTGTTGAGTCTTAGCCCTCTGATGGAATAGCTATGGCATCATGGCCAAGTTATTTTTAACTTTTTAAAATAACTTTTATAAGCCCCAGATTCTTCAATAAAATGTGAGTAAGAAGTTTTTATGATCTCTTTAAGTTGGTAAGTATTAGGTAAAATAACAAAATTTAAGCACTTGGCAGAGTGGCTGGCATACTTAAATTTTTTAAAAAAAATGAGCATTAATGAGTTGACTTTAATGAAGTGGTGAGATGGGTCTGTGCTTACCTCAAGTCATGTATGTGAAAATTTCTATTGACCTGTAACTGAAAAGTGTGTGGAGCGGTCTATCTTCCTGCAATAAAAGGACATGCTTACTACTGTTTATTAATGAATAGAAAAATGTTCAGTAGTTAAGACTTTATTCTCTTTTTTCTTTACTTTTTTTTTTTTTTGTGTGTGTGTGGGGGGGGAGTCTTCCCCTGTAGCAGGAGTTTAAGGTGGTAGTTATGAGTCACCTTTTAGAGGTGCTGGGCATCAGATTCTGGTCTTCTGTAAAAATAGCAAGCACTCTTAACCACTGAATCAGCTTTCTATCCCCTCCTTTTCTTTAGTTTCATATATAAAGATAAGCATATGTACTTACATACATACACACAGAATGGATTGTATTATACGGGCTGTCTGTTACCGTAGTGTGGTATCCCTCCCTTTCCCTCAGAACCTCCTCTTCTCAGTGAGTCCCCCAGTGGCTATACCATTAGAGAAAATGACATCCTTCCTTTGGCAAACATGAACAGCCATTAATTCCTCTGGAAGGGTGGGGGTCTCATGGGCACCTCCGGTATCCATGACAGGAAGGTGGAGGACTCAACTGTGTACAGGTACTGTAGCTGCTGTGGGTTCGTGGTTGCGATGGTTATGCCACATCTGGACAGCAGCATTTCATGACATTTGTCTCCATCCTTCAGCTCTTAAGTTCTTTCCACTCTGTCTTTGCTATGTCTTGGAGCAGGCTAGGTGGGGGTGTGATGTATCCCGTTTTCGGGCGAGTGCTCATCAGTGACTCATATCATCACTTTGACCAAATATGAGTACCAGAGTCAACCATCACCTGCTGAAAGGGGCCTCTCTGTCCCAGGCGAAGAGCCACATTAGCCTGTGGCCATGCTCATAAATATTTAGAAGGCACTTTTGAACATGCTCAATAAATGTTGGCTTAATGGCCTTAGTTAATTTTTTCTTCAATTGTTATGGCTGTATAAATGAGTGAGTGTCGAAGGTTTTCATATGGCAATGTGAATTTAAGGCGAGCTCACAGATATCTCTGTGCTTGTTTTGGGTTAACTCACAAAGAGTGTGTTCCGAGTTTTTATTAACTCTCATGGGCTTTTCCTAATACAAGCAAGCAAACCACCAACAAACCTGATAATCAGAATGCATGAATTAGCAATTTTTTACCCAAGGGTGAATTTCAGGTTTCATTTATGCTTCTAGAATAATAACAGGCGCCAAAGCTTCTCCAAGAGCTGCCATCCCTGTTTAGCTGGGGCACTGCCTTACTTGTGCACTTTAGATTTTTCCCGAGATCTGAAAGCCATGTCTATTGACATAATAACAGAGGGTAGTTCAACATATACTAACATATCAGCTGACTCTGACAAATAAAGTGTCCTTCCTTTTCTCTGTTCCTTCCTCTGGTTGCTATGGCACCTTTATTTTTAGTATAAACTCGGACTCATATTTCATAGTCCACCTGAACTTCTCAGGTTCACAGTAGAGGTGACTTTTCTCGTGAACTTTCCATGAACTAACAGTTAATGTTTAGACTACCACAACATGCTACAGAAAAATGGGTGACTAGGGCCATAAAAATGCAGGAACCCAGGAGCAAGAGGGACCTGACAAACCCCTGGATTGTCATAATGGGTCTGGACAACCTGGACTACCTTTTGATGATAAAGTGACCCAGAAAGTTGAATAAAGATACTAGGAAATTAAAAACAAAAGAGAAAATGTAATAATAATAGGTACTTATTCCGAGAGCCTTTAGTCTGCTCAGTGGAAATGTTTAGAAAAAACACCAATGAGGAAGTAAAGAAATCATATGAAGGAGCATTTTAGGAGGAAAATAAAGGTAGGTTATTAATGATGCCTAGAAAAGCCAAGATAACATTAAAATAAAGGACACAGCATCCTGTGGGGAAGTGTAACTTCAGAATATGAATGAAATTCCCATAGGCAAGCAGACATTGGACTTCCTTTGTCTAACAACAACAACAACAACAAAAGTCTAACACATTTTTCTATGTTTCTAATTGTATTCCACAAATTCCTTTTTAATTGAGTCTAATGCAATTTTGATCTGACTGGCATTTGCTGCCTGTGGTCCTCATTCTCCTGTACCCTCCAGCCTCACCCTGGCTTGCTGCAGCTGAAGGCAGGCAGTCCTCAGGCACTGCAGTGGAGGTGGTCCAGGCCATGCTTCTCTTCTCCATCCTCCCAGGCTGACCCAGCTCAAGACTCATGGCCTGGGAAAGGAGGCTCTTCCGACCCAGTGTCTGGCCCTTCCCAGCTTCAGGGTGCTGCCCTAGGCTGTCTGCCTGTTCTGGAACTGCCAACAGCCCTGGGATGTCTCTCTCACCATGCATTGTAAAATCTTTGTCTTGTCTTCCTTTAGGTCCAAGGTCTTGGGAAGCTGTTTTGCTTCTAGATCCAATTCTTGCTTAGTTCTTGAATTTTGTCCTCTGCACTCCCTGCATTATCTATAATCTTAAAGTGTGTGTGTGTGTGTGTGTGTGTGTGTGTGTGTGTGTGTGTGTGTACGTGCATAAATGTGTACCCAGAGAAGCCCCAAAAGGGTATCAGCTCTCTTGGAGCTGGAGTTTCACACTGCTGTGAGATGCCTGCTATGGGTGCAGAATTTGCTCATCTCAAAGAATGGCTAGTGTGCTTAAAAAAAAAAAAAAGATTTTTTTTATTATTATTTTTAAATGTGTATGTGGGGGTTATTTTTTTATGTATGTGTGGTTGCAGTTGCCCACAGAGGCCAGAGGTCAGAGGTTTTGGACAACCACCCATTCCCCCAATCTGGAGTAACAGATGGTGGTGAAACACCTGATGTTTGTGCTGGGAACCAAGCTCGGGCCCTGGGAAAGAGCAGGAAACTCAGTTACTGACTCATCTCTGTGGCCTGCAGAAAGTATTCCTAACTGCTAAGCCTTTGCTCCAGGCCCTAAACTCCTTTCTCCTACCCCTCCCGCAACATTCCTTCATAAGATAAGAACATTTTTAGAGGAGCCTGTTTGCAGTTTTAGCCTTCAGTGACATGAAGGAACTACTGTCTTGGATTTGATTTGACTTCTTAGCAGGAAGACACCCCTCACCCCCAACCTAGCCAAAGTTAAATAAAGTGATTTTTTTTTCTTTTTTCCCTTTATTTAGTCTTTACCATACCAGTCTTTCTTTCTTCTTTTCTCCTCCTCTTTCTCCCTCCTCCCTCCCTCCTTCCCTCCCTCCCACCCTCCTTCTCTCCCTCTCTTTGTTTTAATACCAGTTTTATAACCACTGAACTTTGGAGCCCTCACTTGGTTTCTGTTTTAAAAAATGTAGCAAACGTTATTTTGTGTACTTGTGTGCATTATTTGTGTGCATGATGTGTGCCTGGGACTTGTGAGGCAAGCATGCATGCCTGCTAAGATGTCTATCTCACTGGCCCCTCATGGATTTCTATTAGCATTGAGACTCCTTGTTTACTGAAGATAAAGGAAAAACAACATTTTGAAAAAAGAGTCTTTGTGGATACAGTATTGCAGCACAGAATAATCTGGAAGAGGAGTGGTCAACATGATTTTAGAGTTGCACATTTTCTGGCACTCATGGATGGATGTCCATGGACTTAGAACACTAGACATGCTGAACTCAGCACACCGTGATATTTACAGCTCTGCTCACAGAGCAAGTGCTGCCCGGCATTGCCATAAAGCCCGGCATCACCATGATGCCAGCAGCTGCACCCCCAAAGCCACGTGCTGGTGAGAAGGGGCAGAAGTAGCAGTTGCTGCCTATTCTTTCATCAGAATGTTCAGTGTTTGAGAAGGATAGCAGGCAGGAAAACATGACGCTGACCATGAAGGGCATCAAATCTATGCCATGCTTTTACCACAGAGCTACACTCCCTTTTATATGATATATGAGAAGTAATTTTGGGTGATGTACACATGTGCACTAGGATACTACATAAAGCTTTGTTACCGTTTTTTAAAAGATGAAGTTTTGTTGCTTTGGCAAGTCTGTGGTCTAGTAATTGAGTTTTAAATTGAAATAACCTTAGGGGAATATACTTAGGATTTAGAAAAATGGAAAGACTTCAGAATACCAGCAGCTTAAAGGTGACAGGAGCCTCCGTAGGTTGTGATCATTTGTAAGAATATGTTGTGCAAGCCAGGCTATAGGACTTAGTCTGTGATCCCAGCAGTTGGGGGATTTCTGTAGTAGGGTCAGCGTGAGTTCAGGATTAGCCTGGGCTATATACTGTGTCCCAGGCTAGCATGGGCTATAGAGGTAGAAAAATGTTGCTTGCTTTGTGAAACATACTCCTTTAATCCCAGCACTCGGGAGGCAAAGGCAGGCGGATCTCTGTGAGTTCGAGGCCAGCCTGGTCTCCAGAGCGAGTGCCAGGATAGGCTCCAAAGCTACACAGAGAAACCCTGTCTCGAAAAACAAAAAAACAAAAACAAAAAAAGATTCATAACAATAGCAAAATTACAGTTATGAAGTAGCAACAAAATAATGTTGCTGGAGGTCCCCTCTCCCCGTTCCCACAGGCTCTTCAGCCCCAAATAAGTACACAAAGCCTTATATGAATTATAAAATTGTTAGCCAATGACGAGGGCTTCTTACTGGCTAGCTCTGTCTAAATTATTAACCCATTTCTAGAAATCTGAGTATTTCCATTTAGTCTTGGCTTACTGGAGAATACCCAGACCCATTACTCCTTTGGTGGCTACATGATGTCTCTCCGTGGCCTCTCTCTGCCTACCTTTCCCAGAATTCTCATCTCCTAGCCCCACCTATTTTCCTGCCTCTATTGGCCAAATGGTGTTTTATTTATCAACCAATAAGAGAAACATATATACAGAAGGGCATCACCCATCAAAATAATTTTCTGATTAAGGGGTTACCACAACATAACCTGTATTAAAGGGTCGCAGTGTTAGGAAGGTTGAGAACGACTGCTAAGGTCACGTAGAGGAGACAATCATGCAGAAAGAGGTAGGTGAATAGTGCTTCTAACAGCTTATGCCTTTAGATTCCGTTTAGCACATCAGGATGGGATATGAACTCAGCTCGTCAGCCTCACTGAAAAAGCATCTTCGAGCGTGCTTTCCTTCCCTTCCCGCCCTCCCTGTGTCCATCAGACCCTGATTGTTCTTTGTTTGCCTTTGTTGAGGGACAATGTTGAACTGTACAGATGTTGCCTGTGTCACTGCCAAGGAGAAGGTGGCACCTAACAATGAAAATGTGCCCTAGGAGATCCCTGGTGACATTTGGTGTGCGCAGCTCAATGGCATGAAGGTCAATGGCGCAGTCTCTGTGGTAGACCTCACAGCGAGCCAGTGAGTGCTATCCCTCCAGGCTGGTCACAGAGAGCAGAGACTGAAAAGAAAGCCTTGGGGATGCGTTGGGGTGAGTGGGGGTGATTTCCTCCCCCTACTTCTCAGTCCTAAGTGCTAGTCCTTCGTTTTCTCCTGGGAGAAGATGCCCGCTGTGAATCTCCTGCCCTCCTTGGAAATCTGAACAGAAGAACTGTTCACGACTGGGAGAGTTGAGCTTCTTGGATGAGGCTTCCTTCTTAAAATTCTGCTCGTCTCATGGTGGTGTTCGCCCAGGTCTTTTGTGCAGGATTGGGTCTTGCCCATGCCCCGGTTCTCTTCGTTGCCTTTGAAAATTGGTATTCCCTGCCTAGTGCAGAACTAAAGTGTAGCTCCGTCCCTTCCTGAGTCACTTGAAATAGGTCTTTCACAGGAGAAAAATAATTGGGGTTCCAGCCAATGAATTGGAGCCCCCTTTTTATTCATTTTTGTTGTTTCATTTTAATTTCTAAAGGCACGAAATAAAGAAATGGGAGAGAATAGAACAATCTCCCATTGAGGTATTTTAAATAACTGGTGCTGACACTCCCTCATTGAGTAGTATAATCTTCCTGCAGAGCAAGAGGGTGACTTTCTGTTGTTTTGATCCATAGAGTGAGTCCTTCCCTAGAGCCATGCAGTGAAATAGAGGGAAGACACTTAACAGTGGGAACCCAGAAAACACCCCAGTCAGTGACTGATGTGGCCATGAAAAGCCATGTCAGGCTAGTGTAGGTAGTGTTGATGTGATAAGGTGAGCCTAACATTCCATATCTCTGTGTTTCTCCTGTGTGGACAATAGGAGTATGTTCCTCATAAGAGAGTCAAGGTCATTGGTACGGGTTGATATGTTCACAACGACCTCTCTATGTATGTCGCCATTTGGATAGGCACCTTGCAGGTGTAGGTCAGATGAAGTCAAACTAGGTCAGCATGAACTCTGGTCTAGAGACTGTTCTTCCTAAAGGAAGGGGAATATTTGGACCTAGACAATTCGGAGTTGGCCGTGTGAAGATGAAGGACAGAATGCATCTCCCAGCCGGAGAGTTCCTTTGGTAGGGAAAGCCCTCGGATCTGTCAGAGGAAGTTCAGCCTACAGAATCTTCCGTTTCAGATTTCGAGGCAAATGAAGGGGCTTATGTTGTCTTAAGGCAGTCTGTAATAAGCTGTATCTGGCAGACCCAGGAGTCAAATAGAGCCTCCAAAAGCAAAGGGGAGATACCTGCCTACAGGAGCTGAAGGAAATGTAAGAACTAAACATAACAGTATAGCAGAGATAATCCTGGAACCAAGGGAGATGGCTGGTCAATAACAGAATGAGGTTTGACTTCAGTGAATAATTGACATTGGTTCACCATTTTCCAAATAGCATACTAAGGTAAATAAGGCCATGGTGCATAACAGAACTCTGTGGAGTAATGTCTTTTATAACTCTCTGGTAAAGCCAAAAGTATTTGTAACATTGAAGGTTTATTTTATAATAACAATTTATCTATACCTAGAGTAGACTTTAAGTTGGTTTTGTTTTGTTTTTGTTTCATGCTGAAGACCAAACCTAGAGTCTTGTGTGGGCTATGTAAGCACTCAGCCACTGAGTTACACTTCCAGCCCTTTACATTTTTTTTTTTTTTTTAATATTTGTTTTAAGAACAACCCAGGTTGTTCTTGAACTTACTCTGTAGCCCAGGCAAACCGCAAACTCTCTGTTTCCCTGTGTGGCCAGTCCAGGCTTCATCTTTTAAGTAAAACTATTGGGAGACAATGTCATAAGGTTTTGGCTAAAATTGGCTGGGTATAGTTAGCACATGCCTTTAATCTCAGTAGTCTGGAGGCAAAGATAGGTGGATCTCTGTGGTCTATATAGTGAGTTCCAAGCTAGCAGATATACTTTCTACTATGAATTTAACTTGTTGGTTTAGTCTGACAATAATCCCATTTATTTATTCTTTGAGTGGGTTTTCATTGGCTGAAAATTGTAATCTTTGGTGTACTGTGTCTTGCATTGTTATCTTTGCAATCATCAAAGGATGTTACTTTCTTCGAAAACAAGGAAAGTTGAAATAACAATGACTTGAGAAGAATATTTCATGGGGAAATTGAAAGTGGCTATTTAAATCCTATCCTTGCAACTATTGTAATGGGTTTCCACCATTCCTCAGTAGATGGAAATTGCAAGCCCATAAAGTGATAAAGATTGTGAAAATAAAAACAAATGTTTTCTTGGTAAGCATTGACTTCTCTCTTAACTTCTGTCTAGGTGCTAAGTAGGCATTAAATTGAGCTTGTCTTTAAAGCCCAAATGGGAGGGAGAGGGGGGGGGGATAAGGACAACACACTGCTTCCTTTGGGAGGAGTGTTCTGTGATGGCTATGTTTAGACATCTGAAACCTCCATGTGGAATGCCACCTGACCACAGTGATAAGTGAAACTACAGTGGCCCAGTGGGACGACTTTCTATATTTGAAATTCAGTTTAGCGAATTGACATTTTCTATTCCCCTTTCTAATGTTCTCTGAGGCTGACAGATCGCTCTTTTAAAACAGAACACAAGCCATGCATTTATTAGGCTCCTAGGAAGAAGCAAACACAGGAGAGGGGATGCCCAGGCCACCACTTTTCATTAAAACCAGCTGCTGTGGTTTTGAAATGCAAACCAGATCAAAATCAGCACAAGGCCTAGGGCTTTAATTTATATTCTGAATGAAGCAGGCTGCCTTGAAAGACCGTTTCTTCTTCCTTCCTTTCTCTCTCCCTCTCTTTTAAAGAAAACTTTTGAATAAACTGGTGTCTGCCTCATTTGATGTTTACACCAGCCCCATGAACTAGGAAGAGAAGAATCGCCTCTGTTTATGACAGAGCTGAGACAGGCTTAATGGACTTGCCTCAGCCCAACAGTAGGGAAGACTGTGTTAGGGTTCCAGTCTTCAGTGGCAAATGCCTGGACCCTAACCCCCTTCGCTCTAGGTCTGAAGGGTATTCCCAATCTGGAATGCAGCAGCCAAGTGTTCTAGGTGTATACTGAAAACTTCGGAGAGCAAACTGGGACATGCTGAGCACTTTTGTAAATGGCTGAATCACTGCTCGCTTGGGTGGGGATATCCCTACCGTGGAAATCAGAAGGATCCTCCCCAGATAGCTTACTACTGTACCAAGGAGGGTATCCAAGTCAAAAACTAAAAAGGGGAGGACGAGCAATAGAAACAGAGACAGCCACATGATAGAGGTATGATTTAATAAGAGCCACACTCACCTAGTGTAGATGTGAACGTTGTGTCTGTGCAAGTACATGCGTGTTCAACTACATTTGTGTGTACACGGGGGCATTTACATTTGTGCATGGCCTCAAATGTCACTCCTCAAGTACTGTCTGCCTTGTTCTGAGACAGAGTCAAGCTGAAGGGATCTAGCTGTTTTACCTCCCTAGCGCTGGAATTGTAGACATGGGCTCCTTGTCCTGCTGTTTCACCCGGATTTGCTCAGGTTCCCATGCTTGCTGGACAAGAACTATATGGCATAAGTGACCCCTGTGACCCCTGCAGGGGACCAGTGGCCCCCGTGGGGGGGGGGCGGTGGCATCCCCTCTGCTGTTTAGTTCTTAGATGAACTCTTTGCCTGGATCTTGGTACCAAATTAATACACAAGCCAAAGAGTAAGAGAAAAAATATAGTTTTTATTAGTTTTAAGGTACCCAAGGGTCTCACAAGAGAGTGGTGTCAACATAAATGACCCAAGTGTGATGCTTTCCTACTTTGTAGACAGAAGACCATGGGCAAGAACATCTGGGCCAATATTGGGGCCCTCGGCAGCAAATTCTGGTGTTGCTGAGAGATACATATGAAGAGGGTAGCAGCAGCTAGGGGCAGGTAACTGTTCCTCCCTGTTGTTCATTTAGATTCGCTGTTAAAGCCAATTGTCAGCCTCTGGGGGTCAAGGCTGTTTCCCATCTTCATATGTTAAGGACACTTCTCCCAGAAGGGAGGCCACTGTGGTGTGCTGCGTGTAGGAAAATGCAGATCTCAGGCCCTCCGTGTAGCTCGCTGTCTCAGAGGAGTGCAGCTTGTGAATCAGGGTGACCATTTCATGTGCTTTGAGATGACACACAGCTAACTGTCTCAGCTCCGTCATCTAGACACTTGTCTTCAAGCAGTAGACAACCTGGAAAATACTATCAGGGAACTGGAATTCACTCTAGTGTTTTGGGGATCTATAAATTCTAACCTTTCTTTAAGAGCAAAGTCAAGTACTGGCTCTTCCTAAAAATTTGGCTTTTCCTCCCACCAAACTCTACTGGGTTTCAAGTGGAACCCATTGAACTGGAACTTAATTGCTTAGGTCATTTGGTAGAAATGTTTCTAAGACCACATGCTCTTTAGCAAGAGGGACTTAGGCTTTTGTCTCACTCCTTGATTTGAACAACTATCTACTGGACACCTTTGAACAACAGCAGTCTCAAATGAAAATCCTTGCCCTTTGAGAACCAAGAGTGTGGGTGAAGTCAGGAATTAACTAACAAATGAGAAGCTACAGCTGTTGTCCGAACTTGGAAGGTTTGTTTGTAGTGTGCGGAGTATCTGATGGTGTGGTTCTGTTTGTTCAGGAGAGTCAATAAGAGCTCCCCAAGGACATTGTGATTGAGCAGAGATGAAAGAATGAGGAAGAATTAGCTGGATGGAAATTACCAGGCCTTGAATACGATTTCTTTAATGTCGTTTTGATCTGAACTGTTCCATTTAAGTGCACTCCCATGCTAACCCAGGAATTCCCTTCACGATAGCAACTGCATTTTATAATCTATATTTATTTGGTGAGGGTCTGCCTTCATCTCCAGACTTGTGGCCACATGGCTGAGGCTACATCTAATTTGTTCACTACAGGAGTCACACTGTCTGTCTTAGTACCTGTCATAATTCAGTACTCAGTAGCTACCTGCATCTCCCACCTGGGCCCTTGTCTTTACAGTACAACTTCGGGACATGTGTGCCCTTCCTGAAGAGTGACTGGAAATATCAACATTAATGAAAGGACACCGTAGGAAAAACAGGCGGGATTCAGGGCGGGGTGAGTGACAGAGAAGCCAGGGAGGATGTGGATGCAGAAGTGAGTAGATTCTAGTTAGCTCAGCCACATTTTCATCTTTTCTGATAATGCGAGCATTTTACTTGTTACTCATGTGTCTTGTTTGAAGACAGCTTTTTAAAAATTATATTATTAGTATTTATTAATTATTGTGTGCATGGAATAGCATTGCATAGAAGCCAGAGGTCAACTTTCTGTAGTCAACTTTCTCCTTTCGCCATGGGTCCCAGGGATAGACTCTGGTCCTTAGATATGTGTGCGACAGTATTTTTACCTTCTGAGCCTTCTCTCCCACTCATTTGAGGGAAATTTGTTCCATTTATAAAATGCACATAAAGTGGTTTCTAATACTAGGCATTGATTTTGATTTTTCTCATGAGAAGTGAAGGGATACGTAAGAAATGTCTTAGATGAATCAGTGTGTGAGAATAACAAATGAGGCATTGTTCAGTGTGCAGTGAAGGGAGGGAAAGGAAAAAGGAGAGAGGGGTAGACGTGTGCTGCAAGGCAGACAGGTGACTGGCAAAGCTAGCCAATGGTTGTGTTGAATCAAATCTGATACCATTCGGGTCCTAGCGGTTGAACCCAGGACCTTACAGGTGCTAAGCAAGAGCTTTCCGTGGTTATCTTTAAAGGCTCCGATTTTCCTCTGTGTACTTTCCTGTGTTTTATACATTTTTCATTACATATTGAAGTAATAACATCTCACGGAGCTGGCAGATGGCACGGGGCAGGCAATAGATATGCTACTCCCTTAGATGACTAAGGATTCCACTGTAGGTTTTTCTTTAACTCACTGAGTTAGCTGAGAGTTTGATATTAGTATTAAAAACCAGGTGGGTCATTATGTGTCCATGTACTCCCCTGAGCCTGAGTGCTTAAAGGTGGAGACCTTGTCACTTGCCTTCCTGGTATCACTCTGGCAGTAAAACTGAGATGCCCTGACTCCTTTATTGCTGTTGACCTATGTTCCTTTCTATTCTCAGCACAGAGGCGTGAGAGCCGGCATGAATGGTCATACGTCAAACCCTCCCAGTGGTTATGGAGTCTACCCTTCTCAGATGAAGTAAGTTGAAGGGTTCCTGTATAATTCGGGCAAGGGTTTGAAGTGGTGTTTGTTTATTTTAGTGAGATGTTCATACTTGGAAACACTGACTAGCCTAGAACTTTCTGTGTGATCTTATAAGCATTGACCTCCCAAGGGGTAGCGTTTCAGTCATGTGCCATCATGCCTAGCTAGTTTTAAACATTTTAAATGAAAATACCATTTATGTTTCTTTATGCAATCCATTCCTAATTCATTCAGAAGTAGCCTCCTTTTTATTACTAATCTATGACATTATTAAAAGCTGTTATATTTTTAAAAAGGCTAAGTAAATACCAGACCCAGGGAAACTCTCATGTACTTTAAAGATACTTGAGACTGGAATTTTACGTCTTACTGCCTTTTGTCATCAAATGTGAATCATATACTTCAGCTTTGGGTGTCTCTGGAACATTCTGCTGTTACTTGTAAAACAGCTAAGGAATGTTCATTACCATTTAGTCTACACTATATAGATAGCTTCCATTGCATACAACAACATGAAGCAATAACCAGCAGAGTTAGCCCCAAGCCTCCTGGTGTCACCCAAAGCTACAGACCTGAATTGAGTGACTGTTCTCTTCTGTGGAATGCACAATATGGCTTTCTCATATCTGCCATTGTGGCAGATATGCCACTCAACATTCTTTAGGACAGGTCATAGTTACTGCATGTAGGGAAACACATTTAATTATTAAACAGGAAGCAATAGATTACCATCTATGTTGCATCTCTGCTATTCCTCTGTCCTCTGCAGTTGGATAGCAAAGGTTTCTATTCTTATATGGTGGTTTCCAGCCTTGGTGGGTTCTCTTTGCTGTAGTTCAGAATTGGCATTGGCATTACTTGATTTATATTTCTGTTTATTCATGACTTGCCTGAGCAGGAACTTGCTCCTATTGGCTAACTCAGCTAGTATAAACTCAGTATGTTTTCAAGGAAACAGTTGGTGCTTATGGTACATCAACATTTTAAACTCTCGGTTTCTGAATTTTTGTAACCCACTATGGACTTTAACCCAGGACAATGAACATTTTTTTATTTATTATTATTACAGTGGCTACGGATCTTCACCACCCTTTTCCCAGATGGACAGAGAACATAGTTCAAAGCCCAGTGCAAAGGCCCTTTATGGTATGTATGTCTATGTGATAGGCTGCTTCCGTGTCTAAAGGCTTACAGGTCTGTTTTCAATGTCATTGTCAGGCTTACAACCTGCTGTTGTATTTGGAATGACAGAGCTAACTAGATAATGGCTACTTGAGAATCTTTACAAAACTCGGGGTGGGTGCAATGTAGTGAATAACTTAAGAAGTCTACTGCTTGGTGCTGAGACCTCAGGTGAGGTTTTTTCGGTGTGTTACTTGTAATATGTGTGCCAGCCCCTGTGGCCAATCCAGCTGGTCATCATGGGCCCATAGATGTTGCACCTTTCTCTTATAGCTATTGGATGTTTGGGGTGGTAAGTCAATATGACAACTTATCTTGATAGAATTTCTTCCTGGATTACAAACTAATTAGGCCTTCTCTCTAATCCTTCTGGGACTTCCGTTTACCTCTCTAGTTTGTCTTACATATGTGTAATTTCAGTTTTGAGGCAGAGTCTCCTGTATCCCAGGAGGCTTTGAGCTCACCATATGGCCAAGAATAACCTTGAACTGTTGATCCTCCTACGCGCCCCCCCCCCCCAAATCCTACCTGTTGCAGTCATATCTTACCATGTCCAGTTTATGCAGTGCTCGGACTAAAGCTGGGGCCTTGTGCAAGCCAGGCAAGCACTCCATTGACTGAGCTACATCCCCAGCCCTCTCTACTACTTTTGTAATAGCTGAAATACTCTACAAGTTATTAAGAAGAAATTGAGGACTCTTGAGGCATATCACGGGAACGGGGGGAAGTTACTGTCTATAGAGGATTTGTATGGCCTTTTATTATTGTATAGCAAATGAGAGAGAAATGTGATTCACAGCAAAGACAGTGGCAAGAATTCCCATGGTCAAGTGCACTTCTTTCACATAGTAGCCAAATGGCCTTGAGCAAAGGGCCTCACAGGCTTGTACCTCATTTTTCTCATCTTTACCGGGATCTTATCTGGTGATAAGAACTAAATGATATGTAGTAAACTGTTTCCAGAGTAGTGTAGGAGCAGAAAGCACTGTAAATATTCCCTTATTTATGCCTATTATCATGGTTACTATGTGTTACAGAAACAAATAGCACCTTATGAGTTTGGGAATTATTATACGTTATCTGAATTTAAGGCGTTGGTAATAAGATTTGCCAGTCCTAAAGTTTTGTGGTTTGTTTTGACCTACATTCTTAGTGAGTTAATTTTACAACTCAAATTATATATCCACAAAATGGACTTAATACCATATATAAATGTGTTTCTCAAGGGCTATGATAATGTCAGTAATGCTGTTTTCAATTTGTGTCATATTGAGACATTCTTTTGTTCTTTGTTCTTTGACAGTTTCACACATGCGTATAATGTATTCTGATTTCTCCCCCACACTTCTTTTATCACCCTCACGCCCCTATTAACACCCCCATATTCCCTTCATGTCCCTTTACAAGGCTCATGTCTTTGGTTGTTTTGCGGCCCATTTACTTTACCCAGGGCCCTCTGTGTGACCATTGAATTGGAGCAATCTACTGGAGCCTGGTGTGGTCACCACCCGTAGGCAATAACTGCACATCTTCCCAAGTTTATCAGCAGCTACCAGTTCAGCAGTGAGGACTGAGGCCCCCGAGGCCCTCCTCCATACATGCTGATTGTCAGCAGGCCCATTCCTGTGCCAGCAAAGTGTAGACATTAGCAGTTGCTGCGAGTTTGTGATTTCAATGAAGATGACATTTCCCAGCACGTCCCCCTGCTGTTCAGACCTCGTGTTCATCCCTTTCCCTCTTCCCTGATGTCCCCTGAGCCTTAGAGGATGAGGTCTGACTGTCTAAGGCTGAGCCCCTGTTCTCATCCTCGTACCCATCCTTGTTCCTACCACCTGACCAGCTGTGAGTCTCTTCGTTGGAAAGAGCAGTTTCTCTGATTAGTTGAGAATATCAATGAGAGGTTCTTATAACAGCTGAGTCACTTGTGGTTGTCTATAGAGGATGCATTCAGCACATACTTATTTGGTGAATAGTATCTACTCAAAACAGGACCCCTAAGGCCTGACACCTGGCTCTGAGGGTCTTGTAGTGTGGAGGTTGGCTTGAAGAAACTGAATAAATGAAATGGATTTTGTAAAGATAAAACAATTCCTTCAACCTTTCATTTCTAGGCTGATATATAGTAAGTCCATTGGTATGCTATATCATTGCCATTATCATCTCTATTTCTATGCCTCTTGAGTCATTTCAGAGATAAATGACAGATTATCATTGCCAGTTGAAATATGGTGAGATAGACTAGGAGGAACTATTTCCTAGCGTATGTTACCACATATCCAAGTAGATCCTAGAGGATATGAGCAATTGGATGACTTACACACACACACACACAGAGAGAGAGAGAGAGAGAGAGAGAGAGAGAGAGAGAGAGAGAGAGAGAGAAGAAGAGAGAGAGAGAGAGAGAGAGAGAGAGAGAGAGAGTGCGCGAGAGAGCGCACAATGAGTTTGAAGCAACTTTCAAGTCTTTAAGCAGAGAGGAGCCTAGAAGCATGTGGATTCATTTCTGAATTCAATTAGACCTTATGAAGAATTACCACCATGGCTCCCCACACTGCCCCCTAAGTAGAAAGGGAAGGAACCCTATCAAATTATTTTTATGAAGCCAGTGTCATTCTAATAATAAAATCAGAGAAGAAATAACAAAAATAAAAACTATAAATCAATTTCCCTGATGAACATAGATACAAAAGTTCTCAATAAGATACTTGCAAAGTAGAATTCAGCAATTCAGCAAAAGGATCATAAGTCATGGCCATGCAGACTTTATTTCAGGAATGCAAAAAGGTTTCGACATATGTGCATCAATAAATATAAAACAGCACGTGAATAGAATCAGAGTGAGAAATCATAAAATTGTGACGATAAATGCAGAATAAACCACTAGCAAAATCCACCCTCATCCTTCATAGCAAGGTAAGGTAAGAGAAAGGAGTAAAAGGATACCCAAGCAGAAGGAAGAGAGCAAAGTGTCCACACGCGTGAGAGAAGAAGGCAAGTTGTGCACACGCGTGAGAGGGGAAGGTGAGGTGTGCACACGTGTGAGAGGGGAAGGTGAGGTGTGCACACGCGTGAGAGGGGAAGGTGAGGTGTGCACACGCGTGAGAGAAGAAGGCAAGGTGTGCACACGCGTGAGAGGGGAAGGTGAGGTGTGCACACGCGTGAGAGAAGAAGGCAAGGTGTGCACACGCGTGAGAGAGGAAGGTGAGGTGTGCACACGTGGTTAAGACAGACTCTCTAACAAATGTTCCTGGGAAAACTGTATATCCATATACAGAAAAGTGTTGTAATAAAATACTATTTAAATATATTAAATATGTGCCATAAATATATTCATATATAAATAGTATAAGATATAAATAAATATATCAATAAAATGTTAATTATAGGTAAACATAATATCCACAGGGATATATTTCAGGTCTTCCTGGATGCAAGAAAGTAGTTGTAGTGGGACAGCAGTTTTGCTTGATGGGGTGTGGTCAGCAGGGGTCTCACAGGGAACCTGAGCCTTGAAGTATGCTCTGAACAGTCAGCTGTGGTTTCCAGGCACTGGGGGGGGGGTGAGAGTGTGAATATTGGAAGAAGCCGTGTGAATCGAATGTGCACAGTCAGCCCATGAAAGTGGCCTCCATTTGTGGTGTTCACTGTAGGATTCCCTGTGCTTATTGATTAACACAGTGACTCATGTATAATTTATGCTCAATAACTACTTGTAGAATGAATATCAAGAATTAATGAACTGCTGGGAGCTTAGTGGTAACTGGAGAGCATAAAGCAATGCATTCAGAAATAACACACTCCATGTTAAGAAGAATGATGAGTAACTTGGGACAGAGAGATGGCTTAGCGGATACAAGCTGCCACTGTCAGAGTAAGGATCTGAGTTTGGTCCTATGGATCCACATAGTGACTGGAGAAAACGTCCTGCAAGTTGTCCTCTGACAGTCACCTTTGCCACTCTTCCCCTTTTAGGCACACAAAATTTTTTTAAGTAATAAAAATGATGACATTATTTTGAAATAACAAGCTGCCTTTGGCATCTTTCAATTCGGAAAGGAAGGTGAAATTTGTCTTGGGTTATGCTGTGACCGAGCCAGGTGAATCAAGAGTTTGAGTAACATGAGTAGATACCCTGGCACTGGAGAGATGGCTCAATGGTTAAGAGCACTTGCTGCTCTTGCAGAGGACCTGGGTTCAATTCCCAGCACCCACATAGTGGTCCACAGCCATTCATAACAACTATCCCAGTTCCAAGAGGTCCAATACTTTGTTGTAGCCTCTGCAGGCTGGAGGCGCACATGGGGAGATGCATCGCACTTGTCTACTTATACCAGATGTCTGCTTACACCGATAAAGGACCCTTGACAGACCAACCTGGAGCACACTGCACAGCTGCAGGTGGCTCAACAGGTTGGAGAGCATCCTTCCAGGTGCCTCATTGTCTAAACCTCTTCCAGGCAGCTCAGCTGGTGTCTGCTTCTTCCAGGCAGCTGGTCTGGTCTCAGAGACTGCTTGGCTTGTCCGAGAGCCTCTTTTGCAGCTCAGCCTTGCTCCCCTGAGCGGGAATTTCAGCTTTTCTTGCTTATTTTGACAGGGAGATGCTTAGTGAATCTGGTTAGTTTCAGGGACTTCCTGAAGCTATTTAGAATTGTTATTGGTTGAAATTTTGCTGCTGTTAAGAATATGGCAATATGAAGTGCAGCCCCTAGTTTTATTTAGATCAAAACACTCTCTGCAGCTGTTGCTTGTTATGTTTTCTGTTTAATGGTCCAGGCATTAACTTTCTGAGCAAAGCCTTTTTAGAGAAAGGAAAAGTAAACAGTCTTAGCTGTGTGTCTGAATATTAGCTCTTTTAAATGTAGAACAAAGAAGGTAAAAATAAGCTTTGCCAATGCCCACTTACCTGAGTAGATGCAGTTGTGCAAACTAAACAGTTAAATGAACCTGCAGCGTAATATTTCTGGCCTCATGATTGCTATCAGTTTGTGTGAGAGTATATCAGCTCAGTGCTCAAATGATCGGCAAAGAGCTTTCTCATTGGTTATTAAATCGAATCTGTCTGAATGTGTTCGGTTCTATGGGATTAAAGCTAATGTCAATAAATAAATAAATAAATAAATAAATGGTGGGACACAAATAGTGTTACTTAAAGAAAATAAAGTTGTTCTTAGGTTTTAATGGGACCAGTGTCAGCACAAGACACCCCAAGATCACGTTCTCAGCACAGGGAGATTTATTTGCCCCAGAGAGACAAAGGGCAGGGAATAAGAGACAAAGACCAGAGGTAGACGACAAGGGAGAAGGGGGAAAGAACAAGGGAGAGGGGGATGTTTGTCTGTCTCTCTGTGTGTGTGGGCATGTCAGTGGACTGCCTCTGTATAAAGAGAGATGTGGCCCGTGGGTGAATGGCAGTTTATAAAGGGAAAGGGGGAAACCCAATGTTAGGAGGAGTTGGTTTGTTTTAATTGGGCATATTAATTGGGGCATCGAAGAAGGGGCTTTTCATTGCTGGATTTGAATACTTTCATAGCAGGACCTTGGTAGTCGGCCTCAGGAGGAGGAAGTGGCCAAATAAGGGAATAGACCTTGGTGGCTAGCTTTAGGAGTGTAATCTAATAGTTTTTATCAAGGCAGAGGGCTTGTCAGAGCCATGTTTGCCATGCTCTGGCTGGTAAGAGTCCATTCAGGTATAATTTATTTTGAGATAGAGAAAGTGGGGTGTGGGGGAGTGGGGAGAGAAAGCAGAAAGGGAAAGAGAGGCAGGTGGGTGATAGGGAGACACTGGCTTTTGTATGAGCAGTTGAAAAGCTCCAAACCCAGATTTATTCATTGATTATTTACTGTGCCTTCTGACATGAACAGCCATGCTGTCTCTCATGGAGTACACAACTGATGAGTTAGCATTGTTATGGGTTCTGGGGCAAAAGTTTGCATCCCAGACTCTATGTCACAATGACTCTGAGAGCTTTATAAATCCCAGTGGCCTGA
This sequence comes from Cricetulus griseus, assembly GCF_003668045.3. Classification (NCBI taxonomy): domain Eukaryota; kingdom Metazoa; phylum Chordata; class Mammalia; order Rodentia; family Cricetidae; genus Cricetulus; species Cricetulus griseus. The sequence goes on from NC_048601.1 coordinate 11,490,059, forward strand.
TGAACCCTAGACCAGTACATGGGGTTCTCTAGGGTGGAGCTCATAAGGGGTTTTTAAAGCCCTCAGTCATTGGCAGCCATGGATGAGAACCGTTGTTGAGAAAGTGGTGATTCTCTGTGGTTTCCTCTTGATGGCTTCATTGGAAGCCTTCTTTCATGTTTCTCATGCTGTTCTGAGGCTTGTAAGTTCTCAGCTTAGGATCCAGAGTGCTGTAGTAGCCTTCAGAGTGCTATTAACCACTGAACATGTAAGTATACAGGCTTCTCATCAAGAAAGGCACTACCATTGGCTTTCAAAATTGCCTATTAAAGTGTTAATACTGAACATGATCTCTTGACTTTATGTCACCAGGATTCTTTTCTAAGTCATTTTTATGACATTAATACATTTTCAGGGTCCTTCTAAGGTACTTTTCTATGACATATGCCTTATCCATTGTGAAACATGGTGGAGAAAGCAAGCTAGGAATAGTAGAATGGCAGCTCCCCTCCGGCAGTCCATCAGAAGGGGCAGTTGCTATCACCAGGAATCATTTTCTTCTCCCATACATTATGTTTTCCTGGGGTTGAAATACTGTGTTAGGGTTAGGATGAATTTCTACTTCTTCATTATTAAAAAAACAAAACAAAAAACCTATGTAGTATTTTGGCCTTTACCTGTGTTTGCCAATCATTTTATCTGGAAGACCCAGTCAAGCATTTGGATATGCTTGAGCCACCATATCATCTTGTCATCAGGTACCATGGCAACCACTGCCATTTCCTCTGCTATCCACAGGTCAAATTGGAGGAAGATAACTGGTCTCATGTTCTGAGGCTGCACCAGAGAGTAGAGTGAGAACCTGTGACTTTGAAGTAGTGGTTCCTTCTAGAGTGTTCTTGTTAGACATCTTCATGAGTTGTGCATTGTGGTTCATGTGCTACAGAGGGCTCCGCAAGAACAGCTGCCCCTGTGTTAGTATCCCACATTAATCCGCAGTGACTAGAAAACCACGGGTCTCTTTGTTTCATATGTGAGATACAGTCACGGGGAAGAGGTGTGCTTTGTAATACTGTAAAAAAATTGTAGGTGAAACCAGACCTTTCTTGTGACCACGTTATTTTGGTAGGAACAGACGGAGCGTACTTCTTCAGATCATCATCCAAACAAAAAAAGAAAGGTAGCCGCAGCTGAATTTTGTGGTGTGTGTGCTTTTCTTGAGTCACTTTAATGCTGCAAAAGCAAAACCAGAATAGACCGGGACAACATGAGTGACAATAAGAGGGACATGGAGGTTTTCCTGGGTAAATGTAGATGGAAAGATTACTGCTTTCATATATTTGCAAATCAATCCTTCATCAAGTTTTTAAAAACATTGGATTTTAATGTTTTGTGTCTGCCTATGTACTTTGAAGTTTTCTACTTGGTCTCCCATCAATTTTTACAGACCTTTTCATTATAGAGACATCTGAGAGTGGAAAGAAACATGTTTAGAGTTAGAAAATGCTGGCTGGTAGGAAAGCTAACACATATCTAGTGTTTGTATTTATATAGATATTTTATGTATGACAATATATATGACATATCTACATACATACACACACACACATACACACACACACACACAGGCAAACACTTAGTATGCCAAAGCTTTAAGGCTTTAAGGAATTTTACCTTTAACTTGTTTAATTAACCCTTTATTTTGCAGTAAGCTCTCCAAGACCCAGGCCATTAAGAATCTTGCCTAAATCTAGTTTCTTATTTAGGAACAACTCAGAGCTACGTTTAGAATCACAGAGCCCCCTGATCACCCACTATGTTCCTTTCCATCCAAGCAATCTGCCTTAGAAGAAATAAAACAATCCTGAATCTCCAAATAAATTACTCGATTGGAAATTTCCAAACGTTGATACTCTTGGCTTTACTTACTTTTGGTTTTGCAGCATCCTCAAAAGGAAAGGCTTCCTCTGCCGCTGAGTAGTTTGATGTAGCAGCTGCCTACCCAGCTGCCTCATCTTCCTTATCAGCATGTCTCTGCAACTCTGAATATCTCAATTGTGTGTCCTACTGATGTGTGGCAGTCGTTAGTTTGTGACAATCCTGGGGATTGAATCAGTTTGGGAGTTGTGAATGGAGGTGGTCTTTGCGGTGTCTATTACGTGTCACCTCCCTCATGTAATCCAGTACCTACGGCAGGATTTGCAGTTGTACTTTGACCTTAGTGCATCAACAAAGGAAATTTGCAACCTGTTTTTTTAAAAATCTTTTTCATAAAGAGTAGTAGGTACCTTATTTTTTAAAAGCCTATACATTAAGTTTTTTTTATTTTTTCTCATAGAATACTGATAATGTGGGGGCCGGAGTGACATCTTTGCTGTTAAGAGTATATCTTTCTCTTGTGGAGGGCCAGAGTTCAGTTCCCAGCAACCACACTGGACAGCTCACAGCTGCCTGGAACTCCAGCTCCAGATGATCAGTGACTTTCTCTGGCCCTCCTTGGGCTCCTGCATTTATGAGCATATATCCTCACAAACATAACTGCATATACATGATCTTTAAAAAATCTTTAAAACCTAGGGCATTTATAATCTTAACATTTGGCACTCTGAAGATTGCAGTTGGGTCCAAGGATTCTTGCATGTTGTTAGTCTTTCTCGTGACCTTGGGATTGCCTGTGAATAGGGAGTCTCTTTCAGACACAGGGAACAATGGGGACTTGTCAGCCTGTGTATTCACATGTGAGACAGACTAGCCTCAGAGGTGCCATGTGACTCCAACATATGAACTCAAGCCTATTAGTAGCTAAATAATGGCTTTTCAAAACTTCTCTTTCAGAGCAAAGGAAGCACTATGCCCGAGACAGCGTCAGCAGTGTGTCAGATGTGTCTCAGTACCGCGTGGAGGTGAGAAACTGCGATCTTGCCAATGCATAGGGTGACTCTCAAGGGGCAGAAACACGGGGAGCAAAATAAGAATTGTGTTTCAGTTCATTCAAATAGGATGTATTTTAAGTTGTATGGATCTTTCCTTTAGACTTTTTTTTTTCTTTTTTGTAAAACTGAGATGTTAACGTGTAAAAACTACTGGGAAATTTTATGTTCTAGTTTCATGATAAATACATTAAAATCACAACAGCCATTACCAGCCCAGTTAAAACAAGAGAAAGGCTTCCATTTTACATTGAAATTAAGCTTTGGTACACTGAGTTGCTCAGTTTTATATTTAGTTTTATCTAATGTCATGATTAGCTCTTATTAAACACTAGTTGCTTTTCAATTTCGGAGATATTTGCTCTTAGCTGGAATCAAAACGACCCCAGTCTACAGCTGAAAATATGTAAGCTGGGGCATCATTTTTAAGTTGCAGTTTTCTGCTTATCTCATGAGAGTGGTTAATTAAATGGAAACCACTTCGTTTCAGTAAAGTGGCTGCAGGAGAGGGCAAACTTGGCAGCTTCGGTAAAACAGAAGAACCAGAGCTGATGCTCAGGGGTAGGGGTTGAGTATGCCGCCGCCACTGGGAATGTTTCGATTATGCAACATTTAAATAGCTATCTGAGCAAAGTTAAGGAGTATTTGTTTTTATACCATGCTATTGTAGCGCCATGTGACTCAGCGTGAAGCAGGTTTAGAGATCTTACAAGTCAAGATATCACATTCCGTGTTCCACTCTGTCCTCTCTGTGGAGTAACTGAAGTTGTGGTGTACTGTGTTCATCCTGGGACTCGCTGCTAATTGAGTTCCATTGGGTGAATTCTTCTTCCTTCCGGAAAGGATCCACAGAGAAGGGTTTGTCTGTGTGTTAAAGTTTCTCTTTTCTTCTCTTTTTTTGCTGACCGAAAGCACCTGACCACCTTTGTGCTGGACCGGAAAGATGCGATGATAACTGTCGATGACGGAATCAGAAAGCTGAAGTTGCTTGATGCCAAGGGCAAAGTATGGACTCAAGATATGATTCTCCAAGTAGACGACCGAGCTGTGAGCCTGATTGACTTAGAATCCAAGGCAAGTGTGCGAAACCTATGTTGTTTTATTCTTCGGGAGTGGAGCATGCTTGGAAATTTGACAATACCAAACATTTGCCTTTTTTTTTTTTTTTTTGATAGAATGAATTGGAGAATTTCCCCTTAAGCACAATCCAGCATTGCCAAGCTGTGGCGCATTCATGCAGCTATGATTCCATTCTTGCCTTGGTGTGCAAAGAACCAACCCAGAGCAAGCCGGATCTTCATCTCTTCCAGTGTGATGAGGTTAAGGTAAAAGAGTGAATCAACTTCCCTGTTCTCTCTCTGTCTTTCTCTGTCTCTCTTTCTCTCTGTATCTGTCTCTCTGTCTCTCTGTGTCTGTCTCTCTGTCTCTCTGTGTCTGTCTCTCTGTGTCTCTGTCTCTGTCTCTCTCTCTTTCTGTGTGTGTGTATGTGTGTGTGTAGGTACCCAGAGAGTCCAGAAGAGGGTGTCAGATCCCTAGGAACTGGAATCATGAGCCTTAGTGAGCTGCCTGATGTGGATGCTAGGTGCCAAATTCCCATCCTCTGCAGGGCATCGCTCAGGTCCCAGGTCATCCCCCTATCCTCTTATGCAATGTTGTGCAGCTTTCAAATGACAAGTCATACAGCTATTAGGTGCTAGGGTTTAAGAGTCTGAGAATGTGATAAAGAAAACAAGTACCTCAGTGTCTTCCTTAAGTTTCCACTTGGTTAAACAAAAGAGGAAATATGGTTACTATTTTTAAAAACTCAAGGTGTGGCATAATGGCTCCTACTTGTAATTCTACCACTCAGGAGGGTGAGGCAGGATGATTATGGCAAAGTAGAGGCCAGCCTGGCCTTCAGAGTGAGACCCTGTCTCAAACTGTCAAACATAGATGTGTTGTTTATCTCTGCAAAGTATAGGTGATGTGTTAAATTATCAGGAGCTTTGCACATATAATTAAAATTTGATTGTTAAAAATCATGCTGCATAAGCCAGGCGGTGGTGGTGCACACCATTAATCCCAGCACTCAGGAGGCAGCGAAAGGCAGATCTCTGTGAGTTCGAGCCTGGTCTACAAGAGCAAGTTCCAGGACAGCCTCCAAAGCCACAGAGAAACCCTGCCTGGAAAAACTAAAGCAAAACAACAAAATAAAACAACAACAACAAAACACGCTGCATAAATAGACAGTAAATGATTATAGTTCAATTCTGTTTTGTTCTCTGCTAACCTCAGAGCTTGTATTCCTTCTGTGAGATACTTAGGATGTCCCATGGCATTGATGTTAAATTTGCCATTTAATTATGCAACTTGAAAAATTGCTCAGGATTTGTAATCCCTTTGTGCAATGGGAAATAATTGAACATAGTTACCAATAATAATAGGTTAGAGCCCCCCAAATTTATATTTAGTATATGCTATAATTTATAGATGATTATAAATTGTGGTGCTTTATTAAACCTCAGAATTTATCTTTAACATTGGATGTCTTTATTTTGTGAGTTGGTTTCTCTAAAAGAGAAATTACCTTTGGTTGATTGGCACCTGTCTTAGTTTCTCTCCTGTTACTCTGATAAAACACTGACCAAAATCAACGTCTGAGAAGAAAGGGTCTATTTGGGTTTATGGTTTCAGAGGGACAGGAGTCCGTCATGGTGGGTGTTGTTGGTAGTTTTTTTTCTTTTTTTTTTTAACTCTTTGTGCTCTATGACTCTATAGGGGACATACCACCCAGCTGTCAAATAATCATACATGGAGTCTTATTCTTACTTGTGAATGGCTGGCCTCAGCTTGACTGAGTTTTAGCCAACTTTCCTTAAATTATCCCATCTACCTTTTGCCTTTGGGCGTTTTCCTTCTGTATATCTTACTCTTACTCTGTGGCTGGCTGTGTGGCTGGCCCCCGGAGTCCTCCTCTCCTTCTTCTCTTGTAGGAGTTGGTTGTCTCCTATCATGTGAGTTCCAGGGATGGAATTCAGGCTGTCAGGCTTGGCAACAAGTACCACTGAACCATCTTGCTGGCCTAATTCAGAGGAGATGGGTATCTGTCTGTCTGTCTGTCTGTCTGTCTGTCTGTCTGTCTATCTATCTATCTATCTATCTATCTATCTATATTTGTTTATGTCCATGCTTTTATGTCATGTTTGAGAGCTGTTAGTTACTTCAGGATCATGGGCTTTCCTCTTCTATTGGACTGTGATAGTGGTGGCTCAAAGTGGATTTTCTGGACAATGCTCTGTGTTCTTAGAAAAACTCACAGCCACGTAAACAATGAAACCCAGTCACTCACTGATGTCACACTCCCTCCCCAACGCATGCTTTCCTTGCTGATTCAAAAATCTAAGTACCCTGGTATGTGATGTAACTAGTTCGTGTGTGCAACATCTTGTGCTAGCACTTTTTGAATTTAAAGTTTTATGGTGGGTTGCCACATGGTACATTGGGCTCCTTTGGGATGGTAACATTTTTTTATAGAAGTTCAAAGTTAGACACCTCCAGTTTTAATCCTCCATATAGTATAGCCTTTGGCCTTACATTGGACATCTTGTTGGAACTAAAATGTTCTAAGGAACTGTCCCTGGATGCTCCATTGCAGTGTCATCTTACTGTTAACATGGTTCAGGCCAGGCATTTCCCCTAATTTTCCTCAGAGCATTAACTTTAAACAAGGACTGGGGAAATGGCTCAGTAGATGAAATGCTTGGTGCACAAGTCTGAGAACCAAGACTTGCACCTCAGAACCTGTGTGAAGCCAGCTGTGGCAGTGTGCACCTGTGCTTGCTCCTCACACAACTCCAGGGAGATGGGAGACACAGGCAGAGTTTCTCCAACCGAGTCCAGCTGGCCCAGCTTCTGCAGTGGTGATCAACAAAGGGCTCAGCCTCAGTCATGGTACAAGATGAGGAACATTGCCTCTGACTTAATCGGATGTCCCTCCTGCGTGCACACACACATCCTCCTACCCCCAAATAGACTAGATGATCTTAAAGATTCCCATCAGTTCTAAATTTTTATACTCATCAGTGCTTACTATTGAGGAATATGTGACTCATATATCTGAGAAAAATATACATAATTACACAGAGCAAGCATGCACAAAAATAGAAGATGAATGCACGAGCAACAACCTCATATACTGTAATTACTGGCTACAAATAAATTTCATAATCAAGTAAAATTAGTAACACCTTAGCTACAAACCTAGCATGGTTTCCCAAGAAAATCTAATCATTGGTCTTGTGGGAAGAATGATGGTGGCAGACAGTTAATTTTACCTAAAATGGAAAAATACAGTGGCTATGAAAATGGATACAATCTAGAGTTGAGATTCAGCCTGTGAATGGAGAACTGTCAGGGCTTTCCATCACCACCCGAGCTGAAAAACTACCAAGAGGAGAGGTCTGCTTTCCTTGTGGTTTCTGGGATTTCAGTCCCTGGTTATTTGGGACATTGCCTTTGGGCCTTTGGGAAAAGTCTATGGCAGGAGGAAGTGTGTGGTAGAATTGCTGTTCACTTCATGGAAAACAGGAAGTGAAAAGAGGGAGACAGGAAGTATCCTGCAATCCCAATGTCCTCTTTATGGGTACCACCCAATGCCTTCTCTTGCTTTTACCTCCTCCCAATTGAGGGCTTGGGTCTTCAACAAGTGGATCTGAGGGACACTGCAGACCCAAAACATATGAGTAGGTTTACCGTTAGCTCAGGGTCTGTGTTGAACTTAGTGATTATTTCCGGGAGTTAACAGCTGCTCCTGGGGAGGGAGAAGAGGGGGAGGACCCACCAGCCACACACATCTTTACCCAATTCCTTCCTTCCTAACCGAGCAGAGACAATCACCCATGTCCTTTCTGCATTTGTCTCTTCATACTGGGCTCTTGGGCAGGAATTTTTAAGTGGAAACTGGACTTAGATTAACCTTAAAAATCAGTATTTGATTGTGTTATTATAAAATTCACCACTTAAAACCAGAGTCATATTTTTTTAAAGATTTTGTTTATCATGTATACAACATTCTGCTTCCATGTCTATCTGCACACCAGAAGAGGGCACCAGATCTCATAACAGATGGTTGTGAGCCACCGTGTGGTTGCTAGGAATTGAACTCAGGACCTCTGGAAGAGTAGCTGGTGCTCTTAACCTCTGAGCCATCTCTCCAGCCCCAGAGTCATATTTTTAAGGCTGATTTTTTTTTTTTTAAAAAAAGGTACACCAAGATACTGAACTGATGCAAACAGAAACTATAAATCTTTTTATTTTTCTGTTTCAATCTTTATATCAAAACTCAGATAAGCCTTCCGTATAACGGATCTCTCTTTGCAGGCAAACCTAATTAGTGAGGATATTGAGAGTGCAATCAATGACAGTAAAGGCGGGAAACAGAAGAAGCGGCCGGAGGCCCTGAGGTAAGAGCATTAAAAGGAACTGGTGAATGGGAATTAGAGGGTATGTCTGCTCTTTTTCTCCTGAAGGGTTTCAGAAATGAAGAGGTGAATTAGCCTGCTTCCCAGATTATAGCCTTTTGTCTCAATTCATCTGCTCTCTCTGGCTTGTCAGCCCATATGTGTCCCTTCTTGCTCTCCATGTGTCAGCTCTGTCTCCCACACAGCTTCTCATACAGGTGCAAAAGTCCCGCACAGTTATAGAAGATGTGTGGTGTTTTAAGAGATGACCCAAGGACACCCCATGTATAAATCATGTGCCCACAGGCTTTTCAAATCTCGTAGGACCTAGAGAGAAATTCACTGTGATTTCCCATAGAACTTTAATTTTTCTGTGTCTTAAGGAATTTATAAGCAGACACGATGGAGTTGGTTGGGAATCTTTATTTCCTTGACAGTTACTCCTGAGGGTAAAGGGCAAATGCCACCAGTTGAGAGAACTACTGTTACGGAAACAGAGATTGTAAAGCCCAATTTGTTTTTCATTTTTTTAGGATGATTGCCAAAGCAGAGCCTGGCATCCCTCCTCCTCCCAGAGCTCCCGCCCCTGCACCACCAGGGACTGTCACACAGGTGGATGTTAGAAGCAGAGTGGCAGCTTGGTCTGCCTGGGCAGCTGACCAGGGTGACTGTAAGTATCCAGAGCTAACTCTACTGAGGATCCACGCTGGGCTGTGGTGTCATTCACTCTTTCAAGTTCTCACGTTGGTTTAAGGGATTAAATCTTAGATATTAGAAAGTTAAGTCTTGATTGCAGTTAAGGTTATTATCCCCGAGAATTCATGCCAGCCATATAATAGGTACTCTATTTGGATTACAGTTATTTCTTTAATACCAAGAGAGGAAAATTTTACTTGACTCACAATGACAAACATGACAATAGAATGTACACTAAAGAGAAGCCAATTGGGGTTTTTCTTTTCTAAATATTTTGCTTCAGACTCTTTCTATTCATTGGATAGCTCTTATGTGTTCATAGAAAGGGTGTTAGTATAGACTGTGCCAGGGACAAAGGACCTACCCAAAAGTAAAATTTGAAATATATATATTTGTTGTATATATGTATGTGTGTGAGTGCAAGCATGCCACCGTGTGTGTAGAGCTCAGATGACACACGTGGACCTCATTTTTTACCTTCCAGTGTGTGGGTCCTGGAGACTGAACTCAGGTTGTGAGTCTTGATAGCAAACATGTTTACTGCTGAGCCGTCTCACTGGCCCAAATGTAACTTTTTAATGTCATCATATTTTACTGCAGTCTGGGAACTTTAATGACTCAATATATAGTTGGTCCATTTTCCTAATTTCCAGGAGTGATCTAGCAAATTTAAATGTAAGATTTACCTCATGCCCAGAGGGACTTCAGCTTTTTTTTTTTTAACGTATGTGTGTATGGTCTGTGTGCATTTGTGCATGCATGTTTGCATGTGTGTGGGCATGTGTGCATGTAGAGGTCAGAGGTCAACACTGGGTGTCTTCTCCTGTTCTCCACCTGATAGAGTGAGGTGGGTCTCTCACTTACACCCAGTGCTCAGCATTTCAGACAGTCTGGATCACCAGCCTGCTTCAGAGATCCTCTGCTTCTGTTTCTCATGTGCTGATATTGCTGTCCAACAACAGCCCCAGACTTACGTCAGTGTTAGGGCTCTTAACTGTGCTCACACCCATGTGGCAAATGCTCAACCCACTGAGCTACCTCCCCATTTCCCTGGCGGTACTTCGTAAATTATTTATCTTTTATCCAACCAAATATTATTCAATTGAATGGTTGATAGCCAGCAATATAAGTCATTTGTCATGATGAGTTACATTAGACTGTGAATATTTTTACTATTTTTTTTTGTTTGATGGGTTCTTTGTACATTTGTATAAGAAGTTTTAGTCATTTTACCCCTAATCTGCTCACTCACCTCCCCCCCTCTCTCACTGAAACCTTCCTCCCCCACAGTTCCTCCCTACTTCCATGTCTGTTTTTTGCATGTGGCCACTGAGTTTAATTAGAGTTTCTTGGATGAGCATAGGTGGGGGCTTCTTTGCTGGAGCAAAATGTATCAGTGGCTATACCAGTGGAGAAAGTGTGACAGCCCCTTTCCCAAATGCACTAACAGCAATGGTCACTCACGGGATAGACCTCCTGAGAGCCCCCATCCATGGTGATGGACTGTCTTGTGCAGATAATCACAGCCGCTGTGAGTTCACGAGTATGTCAGCTATGTCTTGTCCAGAAGGCATCTCTTTGCCACCCATCTCTCCATCCTCTGGCTCGTGTGTTCTTTCTGCCCCTTTGATAATGTTTCCTGAGACTTGTAGGAACCAATACATATCGTGGACCATAGGGGCACAGCCCCCTGCCCCCCATCCACTCCAGGGTAATGAAGAGAATGCCTCAGAGTGGCAGAAAAGAGTCTTATCTCAGGGTCACTAGACTTTTCTATCTGAGGGGAAAATAAACAAGCACACACTTTCCTCTGCTCGTCTAAGGAAAAAGGAACAAGCGCTCACATTCCTCTGGTAACCTTCTCTTTTACTTCATTCTTTGGCAGTCTTGACAATCTCTCTTTTTATATGAACATTTCTCTCCTGCCCAGCACATACGTTTATATTCAGTTACAGCCACAAGTCTCCACAGCCATAGCTACGCATCTCACTCACTGCTCTCTCTCTCACACTCGCTCACACACACACACTTCTGCATCGTTCATTCATTCTTTACTCATTCATTCTCTCACATTTCTCTCGTGCTTCTTCTTCAGCTCCCACACCCCTCTCTCTCTCCCATAGCAGCCTTCTCTACGTCTCTGCCTTCTGCCTCTGTTGTCTTTCACTGCTGTTCCTTCACTCTCTGCCTCTCCACCCCTCTGTCCCCCCTCACCCCTGCTCTCATTCTCTGTCTTTTTGCTCCCCTGCTCTGTCTCCTGCCTCTTCTATGCTGTCTCTTTCTCTCACAGCCGAACTCTGGACAATTATACTTTGTTTTTCAGGGCCCAACCCAAACTCAAAACACAAGTGAAGTCACATCGTTTCTCTCAGGCTAGGAATGTCACAGTGACCCTTGCACGCAGCTCTAAGTTGGTGAGGGTTCCCAGACAGAAAATGACATTGGAAATCAAGACAATTAGTTAGCTGGACCTTGAGCCTGAGACTGGGACTACGTGCAGACTGAAGTTGTTTCAAGCTCTGGCTTTGAATCAGCAAAACATCACCTGGGAGAATGACCTTGTGTGTTTGTCTCCAGGGGCAACCAGATATCGTCTCCAGGGGCAACCAGACTGCTTTGAATTTACTCGGATGTCTAAAGTTAGCTTTTTTGTGTGTGATTGAGAATACTATGTCAGTCTGAGTAATGTAAAACATCCAAGTATTATTTCTGTTCACCAATATTATACAACTTAAGCAGAAAATCATCTCTGGCCATCCACAGTTAAATGTATAAAACACGGCACCACAGCTGTTCTTATTAGGCAGGCCTACCAGTGGTACCGGAGAAAGTTCCAGGAACAGCCAGTCATTCAGTCATCAAAACCACAGCTTTGCCAAGTGGGGGTCCTGAATAACACCTGGTGAGTTGGCTTTGCCAAGCAGGACTCTCCAACAACGTCTAGTGGGCCTACTTGTTAAATACTAGTTGTCACTGCTGTACAGTGCCGAGGCCCTCTGCAGATAACAGCTGTTCCATTTAGAGCCAAGCATTTCCACCATCACTTATTCTTAGTGCTTTGGCCAGTTTTGCCTTTCTGCATGAGCCACCACATGTCACAGCTTCTCTGATGAAGGCTTGGTACACCCCTATTCTGTGAGTATGAAACATGGATATTTAGGATGCTGTTAGATAATACAGCCATTTAGCAAAACAATAGTCTTATGCTCCATACCAGGGCCTAGGACTTCCCCAGCCATGGGCGGTTGGCCAGCTTTCCAGAACCAAGTGTGAGTTCCCATCTCTGGAGCAGGCCTCATCTCCAAGCAGAAAGTGGTTGGTGACCCCTGCAATGCCTATGCCACTATTGGACTAAATGACACATTGTGTCTGGATGGTCATTGCAGCTCATAGATTCACAGCCGGGCAAGACTGTTGCACACTTCTTTCCCCCGTCAGCCTGCCTGGCACCTTCTGGAACTCTACATGCTACAGGTGGAGAAGGAGCTTCTGGCTTGGTGTCTCCATGTAGTATGACTCAAGTGTGTCGTGTCTTTAATAACAGACTTTTAATCCTGTGGGTCAAAAGCCGAGACCTGAAATAAGAACTGGATCTCTACCCATATGACCATTGTCTTTCCAGGCTTTGGCCTCACCTGTAAAGTGGGCATAATGACTCACAGGCTTCTGCGACTCCAAAAGCAAGTGATCCTGTAATCCTACCCAGCATAGGAACATAAGCATCACTGCCAAAGCATGTTATCAACTTCTGCTCTAGGAGTTACATAGTTGTCTACCAGTTCTCTTTGTGTTCAAACTGGTTTTTGAAAGATGGGTCTTAAGGTGGGTTTTGCTGGAAGGGGTCTGGATAGTTGTGTTGTTGTTGTTGTTGTGTATGTGTGTATGTGTGTGTGAGGGAGAGAGAGAGAGAGAGAGAGAGAGAGAGAGAGAGAGAGAGAGAGAGAGAGAGAGAGAGAGAGAGAGAGAGAGAAGGGGGGGTGAGGGAGGAAGAGGGAGGTGTCAAAATTGTCTGACATGAAGAGAAGACATCTTAAGTTAAAGACATCTGAAGTAGAGTTGTGGGCGCATATATGAAACCTAATATAATATTATAGTAAAAGAATTTATGCCCAGATATTTTTGAGCTCTCATTGGATTTGTGTAAAATTTTCCTGGCATTGTCACCTGTTAGAATTACAGAGATAAAGTTCAAATTCTAGCTTACCGATTGTTCAGACAGAACTTAAGACATGGTGTACAAAGTTCTGTGTGAGTGCCAAGAGTCTCACTGGGAATCCCCTGAAGGGGTTTTCTGCTCCCTCAGAGGGTTTGTGTTCAGCCCGACTGCTGCCCCTGAGAAAGCAGAGGTGGAGTGACCCTGTTTTCCAAAAGTGAGTTTACCAGAATGGCGGCAGGGTACCCGAGACCCCCAAATATTTTGAAACTAAGTGCCTTCTGCTCACTTTGCCCCCAGATGATGATGTGGGGTCTCTCAGAGATCCCTTCTCTTCCTCATTGGAGACATAGTCTTCCTGTGTGGCCCTGAGTGCTGGGGGCAGGGGTGTCGCTGTGTAGCTTAGGCTAGTCTTGAACTGATTACATCCCTGCCTCAGCTCCCAGAGTACTGGGATTGCCGGGAAGAGCCCCTACACTTGACCCTCTTTAGAGTTCCTAATGATTATGTTTCAAATTCGGTTCCTGCCTTCCGTGTTAACACTGTATCAAGCAAGCAGCAGCCCTGTATAAAATAACAGCTATCTGGCAAGCTCTGCTACACATAAATTAAGGAGCTTGAATAATCCTATCTAATAATGCAGTTTCATATGGCCTGGGGATTCCTTTTTCTTTGTGCTCACACTCCGTGTCTGGGCCTTGCTAGCGTAAAGGAGGCATTGAAATGCCGAGTTTTCCGTATGTCTTGCCAGTTCTCTGCCCTAAACCTCGTTGAATCATGATGATGTATCACGAGCTGTGTCCCCACTCCTGTGATCTATTGCTCCCGTCCCAGCCGTATACCTTTGAAATACTTGCTCCAGCTGTCAACGTTGCCATAGCGCTGACTCACCTCACGATGGGGTCCGCGATGGAGATCTCGTGGTTGAGCATGCACGTCTAAGCCGCCTTAGCATTCTGAATGCTTTTGAGAAGTGTGTTCTTGGTGTTGCAGATTCCTGAAGGCATTTATTTCAAGGCATATGATTTAAGGTCAATGAACCAAATGCTGTGGGTTTTATGCTTGCTTACAAGAATTGAGAAGTCGTTGGACTCTCAGAACTGAAGAGCTCCTTTGTAGTCACAGGCTTGGAATGTGGAGGGACTAGCAGCCCAGGCTGTGAGGATGACTCAGTTGGGATAACGCTTGCCACACTAGCATGAGGAACTGAATTTCATTTCCAGCCCTCCGGGGGGAAAAGCTAGTTATAATGGCATTTGTCTGTAATCCCAGCCTGGGGACAGGGAAGACAAGAAAGAGATCCCTAAGGCTTGCTAGACAGCCAAGCTTCCTCCAGGAAATGACCAGTTCAGTGAGAAATTGTCTCAAAAGACAGGTGGGGCAAGATGAAGATTGACCTTTGGCGTTACACACATGCAGACACATTCACACACGCACACACACACACTCGTGCGTGCGCACACGAGAAACTAGCAGCCTGTTTCACTGGAACTTAGTTCATCGCTATTTCACAAGGGATGCTTTAGGGCTGGTTTGTGTCTTCTGTAGAAGGTGGAGTGCTGAGTCAGAGCTGGCTTTATTGAGAGCTGAGATGGAGGAGAGAGAGAAGAGATTGGGTATAACCAGTGGATGAACCTCACATAGGTTGGCAGGCCAGTCGTCTAGGTTTTCCCGTGCCTCCTGGTGACTGTAGCAAGGGCAGAGCACACAAGGCCACTAGTGTCATCTTTGACCAGTTTGCTCCAGAGAGCCCCCACCCGCAGCAACTGAAATTCTTTTCTCATTGTTTTCACATTTCCATTTCTGGATCGGTCATGTTTTAACAAACACAGGAGGTCTTACAGCTCTCCTTTCTGTTTAGTTGAGAAGCCCCGGCAGTATCAGGAGCAAGAGGAGACTCCTGAGATGGTGGCAGCCCGGATCGACAGGGATGTGGTGAGTACAGGCACTTCTGTTTGGTGAAGGGGGGGGAACAGAGAGACCAAAGGGAGTTAACAAAACCACTTTGCAGAAACGTATTTTCTCTCCTTAAGTTTTTCTTCAGCCACTTGTCCTGCTCTCCTAGTGTTTAGCTAGGCTTGATCATCTGTAGAATATTAGCAACTTTGCCAGTTTACACAAGAAATGAACCTGAATCAGCAAAGTTTGGGGGAAGGTGTGGTTTTCCTTTTTTCATAGT
This sequence comes from Cricetulus griseus, assembly GCF_003668045.3. Classification (NCBI taxonomy): domain Eukaryota; kingdom Metazoa; phylum Chordata; class Mammalia; order Rodentia; family Cricetidae; genus Cricetulus; species Cricetulus griseus. The sequence goes on from NC_048601.1 coordinate 11,505,434, forward strand.
TTATGATTCATCATTGAGGTGTCCTTTTAATATTTGTTCTTTTGGTTTATTAAGATATTTAAGGCTGGAGAGATACCTGCAGTGTGAGCATGAAGACTGGAGTTCAGATCTCTAGCATTCACATAAACATCTGATGGGTGTGGTAGGCTACGGCTAACTAGAAAGAATAGCCATTTAGGTGCAAGTTCTGGGTATCTTTGAGCAACTCTGCCTCATAGTGGAAGGTGAAAGAGGAATCGGGGATGATCCAGGACATCAGCACTGGGTCTCCACATGTCCACCCATGTGCAGGCACACCCATGTGCATGTATGCGAGCCCACATGTACCCGTTTACAGATGAGCCCACTCATACGCAAATAACACACACCACATACACACATGAAAATGGAAAATGAAAAACATATTTTAAAATACATTAAAAGGAAAAACTAGGGGATAATTTTAAAGTGTAAACATGTTTTATAGAGAGTAATGTTATATTTACTTTTATTTCTTCATAGCCATTAGCTTGCAATGTGACTATGTCAATTATAGATATGTTATTTGTTTACCTTTTAAACTGTATATGTTCCCAGATTCTTTTGAAAAATCACTGAAAGGAATCTGACATTCAGAATTTAATTTTGAAAGATTTTCACTCTTAACCATGTGTATAAGTTGGCATGTGTGTGCAGGTGCCTGCAGAGGTCAGGTGTGTCCTTTAACATGAAAAATCTTTCATTTCAGGTTAGAGAAAGCTGACTGAAGTATGAAAGATGATGGAAACAGTCTTGTGTGCATTTGTTTGTTTGTTCTGCTCTGGGGAGCAGTCGTCTTAGGACCTCATGTTGTACGTGGGCTGTGTGTTCAGCACTCTCTAATGGATATGAAGTAGCTTCATCCGAGCACTTATGGGACATTTATTTACAAAACAAAAATGCCCTGTGTTCTCCTAACAAAAAGTTTCTCTGAATCCCTCCCCATGGTTTGTGTGGGGAATACTTCGAGAAAATCAGAGTAATTTAAATTAATTAATAATCTGATTGCATGCTGTGAATGTTTCCCTGATAGCATTGAAAAATGCAGCAAAATTATACTTAAGAAAGCCATAGAGATGAGATTCAGGTGTGTGTGTTTTCTTAGATGTAATGATTGACTTGATGGGGAGGGGTCATTTTCTTTCCTCATTTATTTTCTCTCCTTAACTAACTAGCGTCATGCAGCAAGAACAAAATTAGTTCGTTCTTTGTTTCATAACTTGTTCTATTATTTCTAATTCCAGCAAATCTTAAACCATATTTTGGATGACATTGAGTTTTTTATCACAAAACTCCAAAAAGCAGCTGAAGCATTTTCGGAGCTTTCTAAAAGGAAGAAAAGCAAGAAAAGTAAAAAGAAAGGACCTGGAGGTGAGCGGGCCTTCATCACTCTCGGGGTGCAGACCCTGGGGTGAGCGGGGCTTCCTAAGGCTATCAGACCCTTGAGGGAGTGTGTAGCCTTCAGTGTTGTCCTGGATGTAGATACTTGGATGATGTTCCTCTGCATGCATTCTGAAATGAAGCTTCCTCTTCTGATTTCTTTCTTTTTTTCAACACAGGGTTTCTCTGGGTGGCCCTGGCTGCCCCAGAACTCGCTCTGTAGACCAGGCTGGCCTCAAATTCTCAGAGATCCACCTGCCTCCGCCTCCCAAGTGCTGGGATTAAAGGTGTGCGTCACCACCACCCAGCCTTCTTGTGATTTCTTAATAGAGTAGCTGCAATGCATTTTATGCAGTGTACAGAAATATTCTGCAGCAGCTTCCCCAATTTCATCTGTATCCATTGTTTTAGTCACATTATCAGCATCCAGTTGAAACTCATCATTTGTGACCCAGCTTGGAAGCAGTTTTCAAACCTTAAGTGTTTTGTCCTATGAGGAGAATCAGTCAATCAATCAATCTCAGACAGTGTCTCATAGTGCTAGCCTCACCATTGCTATCCAATTAAGGATGACCTTGAACTCCTGATCCTCCTGGCCCCACTTCTCAAGTAGAGTTACTGGTGTGCCGTAGCCAATAGAATGCCTTCTTAGAATTCTAAGTTGGAGTCCTCACACTCCTGGAGCACACACAGCCCTTATGATTAAAACACCACTTCCTACCTTGACATTCGAGGTCACCTGCCATCTAAGCTGGCTCTGCCCCTCTGTTCTCACGTTTCTCTGCATTCGTGTAACTTGTTTTGTGTACATGCAATTTCTCTCTTATTCCATATATTGTTTTAATCCTATAATGTGATTTCCACAAACTATCCTGGGGGCAGCAGTGAGAGTGGGGGTCGGTGGGCAGAACTTTTCAAATCCCATTTTAAAAGTTACTTGAAAGAACTTTACAGGATTCTGTTCCCCATCCCCCAACCAGTACGTTCTCCTGCCCTCTCACTCAATTGCTAATACACCTGTTAAACCCTTCTGATTCATTTCCTCTGTTATTTTTCAGGGCCATTAAGAGCTGGGCTTGTCACTTACTCAATTTTATGGTCCTTATAATGATGACAGGAGTTCCTGAAACATAGGAAGACTTCTAGTCATATTTATAGATTTGAGTCACTAGGAGTGCCCAAGGGTAGACGGAGACACTCAACTGAAGACCTTCTGAATTTATTGGAGTAAGAGATATTGCAGAGTGAAGGTCCGCAGCCAGCATAGTCTTCCAGCTGTGGACACAAATGTGGACTTTTTTCTTCCGTTTAATAAACTTTATTGTGAATCAGTTCTCATCGACACTCTGCTGTTTTTTATTTCCTCAGAGGGTGTGTTAACGCTGAGGGCAAAACCCCCACCTCCTGATGAATTTGTCGACTGTTTCCAGAAGTTTAAACATGGATTCAACCTTCTGGTAGGTGGGCTTTATTTATACATCATTAGAAGAAACAGATGGAAAAGATCAAAGACTAGCCAGAATGTTCCTGCAAATTGAATTAAGAGATACAGCTGTCCCTGTAGATTTGTGTGAGTGTACCTTGAATGACCTTTAACTATAACATCTGATTGCAAGGCATGCGTGTGGAAGAGACTCCGTTAACTGAGAAGCCCTGCCTGTGTTTCTTAGCCAAGTGCTCTTCCCCTGGTTCTCTCCCTGCTGCTGGGGCCCGCTGAGCATGCGTGCTAGGAAGAACTATCCTCCCCAGGCTGCCTTGGACTTGGGTGTCTGTCCATCCCCGGGATGACTGCACTGTGGTAATGCATTTGTTTCTTTCTGTCACAGGCCAAGCTCAAGTCTCACATTCAGAACCCAAGTGCTTCGGATCTGGTTCACTTCTTGTTTACTCCACTAAATATGGTGAGCATTTATTAGTTCAACAAAGCAACCCATCTTAGAATGTCTGTCTTCCACCCAGGGGTCTGAATTACTTAGGTGTGTTTCTCTGATTACCTTACATGGGTCCTGTTTTCCTTGCCAAGTGTGTGAACTCTGAGAATGTGAAGTTTGAGAGTGTAAAAGGGCACACACCCCAGTTATGGCCGGGGATGGGGCAGCACATGCACGCATTATAGATAGCAATGTATTGAAACCTAGCATTGTTACAAACATCTTGCTTTCTAGGACAGCTGGGAAAGTTAGATGGACTCGTGCTTAGGAATTCACACACACAAGTACTAGGTTTGACAAGGCCAGGAAGGAACATGTAGAGTGGCTGAAAATAGCTCATTCTAACCAAAGAATAAGTGACTTAAAAGTATTTGTTTTAATTGTGTGTATTTGAGGGTGTGTGTGTGTGTGTGTGTGTGTGTGTGTGTGTGTGTGTGTGTGTGTTTTGTCTTGAGAAGAAAGAACAGAGAATCAAATCCCTAGAGCTGGAGTCAACGAGCAACCACGAGCCCCTCACTCAGGTCCTCTGGAGGCACCATCCTTGCTGTTAATTACTCAGCCATTTCTCCAGTGTGGCTGTTTTATTTTAATGGAATAACAAAGCAGCATGAAAATTGTCCCTATCATGTGATTGCTCTATCATGTATGTTATTTTCTCCCTAAAGAATAAAGATATAGCTATGCAAAATAGACATTTTACCCAATTTGATTTAGAACATATGAAAATTTGTATCATTGAGTTCTTTAATGTTAATCAAAACCAGAGAAAATTTAATATTTCTCATACATTTTATTCAAGTTTAAAAAAGAGAAAAGTCAAGAAAACAAAGGCATGAAAGGCAAACTGCCTTCCCAGAGCTGATCAGGAAAGCCCTGATGGAGAATTTGAGTCCCGCTTTGCTTTGCAAACAGACAAGACTAAGTAGCATTATCAGCAGGGCTGTAGGAGTGACTGCTAACAGATCAAGGGGTGGAAGTCTATTGTTATTGTCCAAATGACCTTAATAGTTGCTGGATGTGTCCATATATTGACCTGTATTGAATTTCTGACAACCTGGTTATTGTTGAATTAGTCTTGTTGAACAACCCTTTAAAAAATTAGAACAAGTTGATTTGGTTAGGCAGTTTGGAATTCCTAACTCCAGAGGCTAAGGACATGGAATCAGGAGTTCAAGGGCAGCCTAGGCTACACAGTGAGTTGAGAGTCAGCCTGGGCTAAACAGCAAGACCTTACGTCAAAAAACAAAAGCAACAGAAACAATAAAACAATGAGGTGCATCTCATCCAAATGGGAAGAAGTCAACTGGCGCTCACTAACAAAAATATACTCTTTAAACCTTTGATGCTATCTTAGTATCATCACCTGCTTAAAAAGCAGCTTTTATTTTCAGAGGTCTCAAATAGGTATCTATTAACCACCTCAAGTCATGTTGCCAACTCACAGTTAGCCATTGTGATGAAAACATCTACTCACTTTATATTTACCTTTCTCCAAAAAGACAGCTTACCAATGTTCTCGCCATTCGTGCAGGGCTGTAGACATCTTACATGGTGGGGACCTAGGGAAAGGACATTCATGTAGGGCTTCCTGTAAGCCAGACAACATTGAGTGTTTTGCTTGCAAGTCTCTTCCTCACCATGTTCATTGTGCCACAAAGACATAGCCATAATGCATGGGTGTGTGTATGCATGTCTGCTGAATCTGTGAAATTATGGCCTGTTGCACTTAACTCTTTCCCAATCTGTTTCCTTTCCCCTCTGCAAACCCAGAGGGCATAGCAGTCCTACTCTTTCTCTCCTTTAGTCACCTCTGTGTGTTTTCTGCAAATGCTTATAGGGTTGGAAGTTTAAAGCCGCAGTGCCAGAGTTGGGTGTGGTGGTGCCTGTGCCTTCAGTCCCAGCACTTTCAAGGCCTGGGGTGGATTAGTGAGTTCTAGGCTAGCCTGAGTTACATGGTAAGACCTTGTTTTGAAAACCTAAAACAACAAACCAAAAAGAATTGAACCCGCCATCTTGGCTCAACACCTGGTACACCCAGCACTTGGGAGCCTGAGGCAAGAGGATTGCGGTGAGTTTGAAGACAGAGTGGACTCCATACAAAGTGCAAGATCAGTGTAGACTGCAAAGTGAGACCTTGTCTAAAAAATCCAAAGACACAAAACAGAGACTTGTAGTGCTGGCTAATCAGGGTGGGTTGTGTTCACAGTAGAACTGGCCCAAGGCTTTCACTCATAATATTTTAATATTTGCATTGATTCCCCCAGTGTTGTGTCCTATGCAATCTGAAGTCAGTTACATCAAGAGAAATTGAAAACTAAGCTTTATATTACAATGTAGTATGTCACTACTTGCACAAATTGAGGACAGTGGGTACCTGGTGAGGCCTGTATCAGAATCATGCTGGCATTAAGGATTCCCAAAAGATGTGGTGCCTGCCTTGGATTCTGGGTGATAGAGGAACTAGAAAATCCTGTGTTTACCGAGGCACAAAACAGCATGGCCTACCCAGAGCCCTTGTCCTGAAAAACATTGCCTCAATCTAGAGCCATTCAAAAGGATTTGAAAAAAAAAAATAAGAAAAGGAAACAAAACCATAAACAACCCTTTCTTGTGCAGCACATCTCTGAGAAGGCCAGATTCTAACAAAGTCTCTATCCAGCCTGTCTGCTACAAGATAAGGACCCTCCCTCAGCCAGGACAGCCTCCAGGGAGGCAGATGTGGAGTTGTTTTCAGACACACACTTGTCATTGTTTTTCTTATCAAAGTGTGCACCTGCTTCCCGCTGACCATTAAACTGTCCATATCAAATCAGAGAAACTTACTGGAATTGAGTTCTGGGGAGTGGTGGGGGTACCTCCCCTCCCCTCCTCTCCCTTCCCTTCCTTTCTCCTGCCTTCTCCTCAACTCTACCCACCCCCCCGCTTCCCTTACCTCCCCCCCCTCTCTCTCTCTCTGGATCCTTTTCAGCTTCATACAGCTCAACAGGTATAGCATAAACTGCTGCCTGGAGGCTTCTTTCTTTCCCTCTCCACAGTATTCCCTCTGGATTCATAGTTTCCATAACAGATTTGCCATTTGCAACTGCTATCTCTAAAATCAGAAGGTTATAGAAGTTCTAGGTGGTTATGTCAGCAGATAAGGGCTGTCTGCACTGCCATTAGTGTTTTGCAGGGGAAGCAGTAGATGCATATAGCCAGTACTTGGGTGCCCTAAATGACCTTAAACTATACAAGTTTCTACAGTAATACAACCTTGTTCTGGATAAGTCAGTTTGAGAAGCTGTTTTTCACTCTCTCACTTTTAATTTTAAAATAGCAAAACAGTGCTTAGTTTTTGGAATTGATTTTGTGCATGAATTTTAGAGTGTACAAATAATTGTTTTCTTGCTAATAAGATTTGTTCTCCATCTAGGTGGTGCAGGCAACAGGCGGTCCTGAACTGGCCAGTTCGGTACTCAGCCCACTGTTGACGAAAGACACAGTTGATTTTTTAAACTATTCGGTCACTGCGGATGAGCGGCAGCTGTGGATGTCACTAGGCGACACTTGGCTGAAAGTCAGGTGAGTGCATGAAAGCTCAGTCCTTAGCACAGCATAAGGAGCAGTGATGTTATAGCACTCTCTGTTGCACTAAACCAGGGAGACATTTATGTAAGATTCTGTGTGAAGAACTACATGTCGTGGGATTAAGATGTTGTTGGGAAGCTTGTTGTTGCCAGGCCATGGTGGCTCATGCCATTAATCCCAGCACTGTAGCCAGGGCTACACACAGAGAAACCTTGTGTCAAAAAACCACAGAAACAAAAAAAGAAAGAAGGAAGGAAAGAAGAAAGGAAAGAAAAGTTGTTGTCATGTAGGGCCAGAGAGATGGCTTATCAGGTAAAGATGCTTGCTGCCAAGGCTGACAGCCTGAGTCCCATCCCTGAGGGTGGTAGAAGGAAAGAAATGACTCAGCATAGCTGTGCTGTGACCTCCAGATGCATGCCATGGCATATGTACACTCTCTTCAACACACACACACACACACACACACACACACACACACACACACACACGTTGACTAAATAAATATAATTTTAAAGTTTTTGTAAAAATTAAAATCATGTTGCCAAGTATGTAGAAGTACACTGTGACCCATCAGCCTGGTGGGTGATGGAAAAGGTTTGAGAGAAAGGGCATCTGTTTCCAGGAAGAGCTGGCATTTCAAGCCAGCAGCTAACAATCCAAATGGGAATAGGTATATACACACACAGTGTGTGCTCTGTGTTCTCCCATGCGTTTTATAGAGATGTGGTTGTTATTTCTGTTCCATAGGTACACACCCACCCACCCACCCACCCCCCCCCCCCCCCACACACACAGTGTATGCTCTGGGGTTTATAATTCTCTTGCTAGTTGGCCCTTCAGTAGGATGTGTAGGGTTTCTGTAACTATAGAGCAGTTGACAGAAAAGCACAAAAAAAGACAAGAGGCAGTGAGAGTTCAGAGATGAGGGCGGAGGGACTTCAGGGAGCTTCATGTCGTGCATCCAAAGTCAGCTGGGTGGGTTGGGACGGCAGTTTTGGAGGAAGGTAGGAATCTCTCTCTCTCTCTCTCTCTCTCTCTCTCTCTCTCTCTCTCTCTCTGACTTTGAGACAGGTATTTGCTAAATTGCTGAGTTATCTGCCTGGACTAGTCTTGAACTTGTTAGCCTCCTGCCTCACCCTCTGAAAGTGCTAGGATTACAGGAATACACTGCCAGACCCCATGCAACTGTTTTCAGAGATCAGTCTGCTTGCTGGGGCCACCATCGTCAGGGACAAAAGTAGCCAGAGGCAGAAGAGCAGGGATGAGGGGTGGGGGTGGGGGGATGGTGGGGTTACTGGTGCAGCACTGGCTCCTCAGAAATCAGCTCTCTCTGGGGTTAGATGTGGGGCTAATTTTAGAATCATCATCACTGTCGATAAAGAGATTGGGAAGGGCAGACTGTTAGCAACAACTGACCTGTGCAAAGCAGGGCTCTTCATACAGCATTTCCAGCCTCATGGGATACCCCAAAACTTTTTCTTTTCCTGTGCAGAGCAAATAACTCAGTGTACAGACCACTATTCTCTAGAAGTTTGTCCTTGCCCCCCAGGAGGGCCAGTCTAAAAGATGTGGACCAACTCATCACTTTTTTCTTTTATTGAAACACACAAGACAGTCTCATTTCCTTGCTGGACTATGGCTGCTGTGTATGTGGGAATATAATCTATACTCTTGTTTTCCCAAACTGAAATTCCTTAAAGTGCTATGCACTGCTATTCATGCTGTAAATACTGCTTGTCTTTGTGTACTTATTTATAATATCCATGCATCAGTAAATCATGTTCTATAGTTTTCGTGTTATTTATATCTTCATTAAAAGACTTAGTAGCATTTATTTTATATCTCTGTGTGAGTACCTGCATGTATGTATATGCACTGCAGGCTTGCTTGGTACACATAGAGGCCGGAAGAAGGTGTTGGTTCTCTTAGAACTGAAGTTACATGTAGGTGCTGGGAACTAAACCTAGGTCCTCTGGGAGAACAACCAGTGCTCTTAACTGCTGAGCCATCTCCCCAGTTCTTATTTTATCTCTTACACTGTTTTGAAGCAGCTTAAATATATTTGTAAAATGTTAGGTTTATGCCGGTTGGGATGTTATGACCAGCCTAGGCCAGGTTTAGTTTTTTTGTATAAGGCTTATTAAATGTCACATCTCACAGAATAAAAAAATAGCTTAAAATCTTCAGTGACTTGTTTTCAGCCCTACCACAAAAATCAGAAAATGTAATGATGGTTTAAATAGCTGCATCACTAGGAAGGCTATCATTAGCATTTAACATAGGAAACAAAGGGTTACTTCAGGTCCTCATTAAGGGATTAGGCAATAAGTGTGGACTTAAAACTCATAAAAAGGGAAAGGACCAAGAAGTCACCAAATAATTTGAATAAAATGCTCATTTCATCATAGTAGAACTGTCATATAAGAACACATCACCTGCGGAGAGTAAGGCAAAGTGCACGGTGGAAAAAGCAAAGCTATAATCTCCATGGCAGCATCTTCTGTGATTTGAGGTGAACAGAGCTGTGTGAGCAGGTTTCTCAATGACATTAGCTGATGAGTGGGTGTTGATGCTGCCCACAGAGCAGTTGACTTTCCTGATTAAAATGAAGTTGGTACTCTAATTTGTAAAGTTGGTCTTCTGCTTCATTTTAGGAAATTTTGCAGTTAAAAAAAAAAAAAATCATGAGCCTGCATAGCAGTCTTAGGTGTTTGTTTGCAAAGGTACCTTGACCGTTTTGAAGGGAGAGATGCACAGAGTCCCATGCTTTAAATATGACTGTATTTCTCTTCTCATGCACAGATGTTAAGAAACTTGCACCCATGCTGAGCATCGGGCTTCAGGAAAAGCTAAGACAAAGTAGAGAAACAGATCATACAGCAGAATCAGAATCGCTCTTTCATTTCATTTGTTTGCACTGCTGGCATAAATAGGTTTTCTTTCCACTCCTGAGGAATAGAGTTGTTTTGGTGCTTGGCTAGCCGCATAGAAAAGAACTGTGACTGAGAACACATTGTTTAACCTGTAAACTCGATGTCATCCCACAGAGCAGAGTGGCCGAAAGAACAGTTCATCCCACCATACGTCCCGAGGTTCCGCAATGGCTGGGAGCCCCCGATGCTAAACTTCATGGGTGTTCCTACAGAACAAGACATGTACCAGCTGGCCGAGTCCGTGGCTAATGTAGCAGAGCACCAGCGCAAACAGGACAGCAAGAGACTGCCCTCAGAGGTCGGCATGCCTGGCGTGTGGTTTCTGTGGATGGTGGAATGGTCCCTGGGAGTCATCACCTAGGGACAGTGACTAAACGCTACCCTCCCTTCCTGCTGCTGCTCTGAGTTCTCTGCAATCTTTCTTGTGTTTATGAAGGTCGCTAGGTGCTTCTCCTTCCCTGTTGCACCTGAGTCACACTCTGCTAGTTCTCTGGTCTTCGGTCTCCTTGTCCCTTTTCTCTGTCAGGAGCTTGCCCTCAAGCATCATTTATTCCGTTTATGTTTTCCTTTTCCACCTATAGACCCTTAAGGCAGTTAGTTCCCTGAACCTAGATCCTGTTGATTCTAATCAACTCTTTCACAAATCCCATAATCCCTCCCTCCTCCCTTCCTCCTCAGCTCTCTTCCTCCTCCTCTTGCTGTCACACCCCTCCCCTGTCCTGGCCTCTTCTCTCCTTCTGTCCTGCCCTCCTCTCTCCCCACTCTGTCACTGTCCTCCAGCGCTCTCTTCCTGTTCTAATCTTCACAGGCCTGTGGAGGAGGGAGGTTTCCGTGGACCTTAGTCTTCTGACAAATGACCATGACGATGTTGTATCTGCAGAAGACCATACCATGGATTTTTATCTTTCAATATTGACTAAACTTTAGACTATAACCCTGTTTGAGGAGCAAATGAGAGGAACAAAATTAGGCATAGTTGATATTCTTGAAAAATGATTTTTCTTCCCTATTGGAAGGGAAAATTGAACACATTTAAAGCTGACCCACGTACAAATGGGATGCTCAGAACCCTGATAGCCAGGCGGGTAAGGAATAACGTGAAAACCCAGCAGTGAGCGGCAGCTAGATGCCCCTGAAGTCCCAGACCTTCTTGTAAATTCCTTTGACAAGTGGGTCTGCAGTTTGGCAAACACGGTGTGAGGAAAGGCGTCAGCAAATCACAGTATCTCTGACCGCTTTTAATAAGCAACATGCATATAAATTGCATCTCTTTTAATTGTTCCCTTGGACAGAATTGTTCTTTGGACAGGGATGTTTTATAGGAAATGTGTTGTGCTCTGTGGGCTGGAGAGACGGCTCAGCAGGTACAGAGCCTGTGTGCAGGCAGGAGGACCCTTCAACAGCCCCAGTCACCCAGCCGTCATGATCAAGTCAGGCAGGGTGCTGTGTACCTGGAATCCTAGAGGTGGGTAGATACAGGAGGATCCCTGGGGCTCGCTGACTGGCTAGTCTTACTCCATCAGTGAGTTTCTGGTTCAGTAGGTGACTGACCTGGTCTCAAAAATATAAGATGGGAGCAATATAAGAAGCCATTGATGTCAACCTTAGGGTCACATATGTGTACACACATCACACACATGCTGAACATACACAAACAGGAATTTTTCTCTAAAAGGCAGTCTGTCACAATCCAGAAAAAAATTAAGACTAAAGGTAACATACTTCTTTGAAGTCCTCTTTCTGTGAATGTGACTGTTTTCCCTCTGGCTGAATGAGAAGGTTGACTAGACTTCATACCTGGCCCTTCATCTAAATACCTGAGACAGTGACATCATACTCTGGTCACTGATTGAGTAGCATATGGCCCTGCCTGAGTTTGATAGTTTAGACCTTGTGACTGTGAACTTCTCTTCCATTTAGAAAGCAGCTCTTGTGTGTGTGTGTGTGTGTGTGTGTGTGTGTGTGTGTGTGTGTGTGTGTGTGTTGGAGGGGAGGTACAAGCAAACAGGAAATGGTAATTCATTTGGTGTTGCCATAGTTACAGCTATTTTCAAGTCACAGAACTGTCCAGCTTACAGTGTTCTTATCTTACACAAGAAAATATGCCACTTAGTCATATGTGCCTTGGGAAGTCACACCTTTGGGAGTCCTTTCACAGTTCCTGTGTTTAAAGGGGAACAGTATGTGTGTTCTAGGCTGTGAGTGTGTAAGTCTGTCTGCTCTCAACACAGGATTTTAAAAGAATTGTTGCGGGTCCTCTCTTGGCATGCGCTGTCATTTTCCTGCTGTATTTTCCATTTTATGATTTTATGATTAAGTGACCGTGCAGAGCCTTAAGAAGATGAAATGAGAGATGCCTGCCTGCTAGATGGAGACTTTGTGGGAAAGGAGTGCAGGGGATGGTGACTTAAAGCTCTTGAGAAGTACCAGCTTGCCTCCTAGGCTCTGCTGTATTTTATCACTACTGTAATAAATGCACTTACAGCAAGCCTTGAGCAATTGAGCATCAGGTGATTCTGTTTAGAATTGAAAGACATAGGTGACATCCAGTGAGGAGAGTGGGTGACACTATCAACTTGCCTCTTCCTCTGAACCCTCAGCACCCTCAGCCCGGCCATGTATAGGCACATAGTCACTTGTCCCCTGATCTCCTCCTTCTTGGCATGCCCACTCACTCTCAGGACCTGTGACTTCACACTGGCCAGGAACTGTTCTGTCTAAGAAATAGGCAAAGGGTGGGAATGACTGTAGCAACTTCTGGCCCCAGTTGTGTGGGCCTTGAGGTTTGGGTTTTTTTTTTTTTGTTTTTTTATTTATTTATTTTTTTCAAATGAGCTAATTGAATTCTACATCTCTGCTGGCTCTTGGGGAAATGATTAGTAGAGTTGACTGATCCCATGCATTTACATGGCTGGAAAACATCTATTTGTATTTTTTTTTTAGAGCATCTGCTCCCTACTGTATATATCTTCCAGGTGGATATGTAGTTGTGGTTTTGACATCCGCACTGGTCCACGGGAGACGTTGCCTGTGGATGAACTCAGCCTTCTTCTTCCCAGCCTTTTCATTGGAATTGGGGGCTTGCCTATCCCGCTTACATGCTCCCCAGACCTTCCCAAGTTCAGAACGTTTGCCCCAGTGAACCCCAAAATAACTCAGCTTCGGGGAATTCTGCCTCAGCATCTGGGACAGTCTTCCGCATTTCTCTTTACCTATGGAAACCCTGTAAAATCTGGAGGTGACAAGGGTTAAAGGTCATCTTCCAGTTTTATTGTTTACAGTGTTAAAGTCCAAGATCATAATCATCTATTGCTAAAATTCCTCAGGAAAGAACTTCCTGCCTTTCTATCTAATATTTTCAGAATTCAGGTTTAACCTGTACACTGATGATAAAAATGAATCACCCTGTGTCATACCCTAATAGCACAGTGAGCAAAGCCACAACAATGGGAACGAGGTACAGTTTAGGGCAGGGTTCAGGTTGACTGAGGGAGCTCATGCCAGCAGTGCTTGGTGACACTCCAATGTAATTGTCTTCCAGCATTCCAGTGTGTCCAGCTATTCTCCATCTGATGGCTATGCATTCAGTAACAGCATGTACAACAGAGGACCGCATCTGGACCAAGCAGAGGCCATGGCTTTCAAGTCAATGCCCAATCGCCATGCAGATAGGTAACACTCAGCAGATGCCATCTGGAGCTCTGTGGGTAGCCGTGGGTGACTCAGGCTAATAGGGTGTGAGGGTGGAGGATGGGTGGGTATGATCAGGGTGGGGCTTTGTCACTTAATGGTTTGGTAAGGTTTCCATAGTTCCTTACAGAACTGGCTTTGATGCGCAGTAGAGTCAAGACCTCTAATCTGTCACTCTCAGTGGGAGTCCCACTGGGTGACTTTTGCTCTCTTAGAAAACACTCCGACTATGATCTGTGTAGTATGAGGAAAGAATCATCTTTAAACTTAGCTGGTTGTTCCACTAGTTTCTACCAGATAGTCTCTAAGAGCTTTCTGGGGGGCTAAAAGGGGAAAGGGCAAGGGGGACATCACTCACGTACAAGCGTGAGGGCCCAAGTTCTGATACCCAGAACTTACATACCCTAGACATATTAGCACATGTATGTAAGCCTAGAGCTCCTTCAGTGAGGCAGGAGGATCCCCTGACTAGCCTTGTATGCATCGTGGGGCAAGAGACCCTGTTTCAAACAAGGTAGAGGGCGACAACTGACCTCTGCATGCATGCCACGCCCACTGCTCATCCACACTCACTCCTCTACAGTGAGATTCTTCAGAGTTCCGAGCTCAGTAGCCTATAAAGGAAACAATTCCTATCGTTTTCTGCATCTGCCAAAGACTAAAAACAAAATACAAAACCTAAAATCCCCTCCTGTAGATAGAATATTAGACTCATTAGAATAAACCAGGTATGGTGGCACATGCCTGTAATTCCAGCACTTGTCTTGGCTGAGGTATGAGGGTGGTGAGGTCAAGGCCGGGTTTGGCTACACAGTGTGCTCTGGGCTAGCCTGGTCTATGGTGTGGGACTGTTTCTAGCCTATTCTCTCCATCTGTCTGTCTGTCTGTCTCTCTGTCTCTGTCTCTATCTCTGTCTCTCTCAATTTGTATTAGAAATAACTGTTTAAATAGAGGCCATGCCTTTCTATTCTTACTGTTTCCTTGTATTTTTATTTCTTAGAGTTTTAATTTAGCCAAACAGGGAGAATTGGAAATCTAGAAGAAATAAAAGAAAAAATTCCATGAAGTTCTTTTTTTCACAAAAAAAAATGTTTTCCAGCAGTTAAGGTTACATGAACACCAGCCTAAACCAGAAAAGTAAGAAACTGTGGGGTGTTGGTATCAGAGGCAGAGAGGGCTACACATTCGTTTCATCTGGGGAGCATCCCAGCATTTCTTTCTCCGTAAGGAGTTGCTTTTCCAATATATTGTTTACATGTAGAGTCTGAGAGCTAGGGATGTTGCTTACGCCGTTCATTTTTGCTTGCACAGCATGTGTGAGTCCTGGGTTCCATCCTCAGCACCACAGGAAACCATGACGGTGGCATATGCCTGTTACATCCTTCACTTGGGGGTGAAGACAAGAGGTCAGAAGTTCAAGGCCATGCCAGCTAGTGCCAGGCTAGACTGGCATGCATAATACCCTGTCTCAGAGGTGGGGGAGCTTTGTTAAGGATGACGGAAGGTAATCCAAGGAAATTGTACAGGTGTTCCTCTAAGGGTACCAGCAACCTATTAAATTGAGTTCAAAGGAAAGTCAGCAATGAATAATGTATTTTGAAAATGCCAACATATAAGTGTGAGTTTTAATTATTTAAAAAGTGATTAGTGAGTGGGGAGATGGGTCAATGGATAAAGAAAGCACTTGCCCTGTAATTGTGGGAAGGGTGTTTGGATTCTTAGAACTCATCCAGAAGCTGGGTGGACATGGAGGCCACTTATACTGACTAGCATCTGGGAGACAGAAATGGAATTCCCCAGAGCAAGCTACCTAGCTCCACAAGCCAGACTCGATGAGCTCTGGGTTCAGGGAGAGACCCTCCTTCAATGTGTGAAATGAAAAATGATAGAGGAGGATGCTGGATATCAATATCTATAAGCTTGTACACACACGTGTGTGTAGCCTTTTATATACACATGCTCACTAGGTAAGTACAAATTGGATGGACTGGATGACTAAATGGTTGTGTCCAGCATTTCAGTCTTTACGTGTCTGCAAGGTCACCTGAAACTGTGAGGTACAGTGTTACCCATTACCCATGGCTTAGCCTCTACCATCGACTGTGGCAGTGTCTTTAAAAGCTTACCTTGTTCTGTGTGATCTTTATAGGCTCTCGGGGGACTTCCATTTAGTCTCTCAACCATATCTTTCCAAATTGACTTAGAAAGTTAAAGTAATGATGTTACTGTAATGAGATAAAATATAAATTTGGAAATCTATGACAGATAAGAATTTTATGAACTGGAAGGACTAACATTATGATTGAACTTCAGATTTGCCTTTGAGAATGTCTGATGTCAAGGCTGGTTTGGGATACATGATGAGTAGCAAGACCTTGTCTTAAAAAGCAAACCAAAACAGCAAAACTACAGATCAGAGGTAGAGGCAGCAGCAATCTCAGGGCTTGTCTGTGTAGCCAGCCATACCAGCTAACAGTAAACCATAGTGTCTCAAAGGTAAAAATCAGCTACCTCACTGCATGACGGTTTGACAGAATAATGGATGCATTTCACACAGCACCTACTGCAGTTCTGACATGCAAAAACAACTGCATTTGATCATAATCATAAAAGTAAATTCAAGACCCTTGTGTGTATCACATCAGATGAGGATTTTCTGGTGGCTTTTGCAATAATGACACATTTTCATTACAACGTAGAAAATCAGTGATCCCAGCCACTGGCAACCATCCAGTTTACAATGATCTCAGCTGAGAGATGCCATCTGTCAGGACACCCAAGACAGCTCAGTTGCTGTCTGTCTGTAAATTCTTCACCTGGTCCAGTGTAACCCCTCTGAGGCTGCTGTCTCCACCAATGCACTGCCATAGCTGGCTACAGTTTTTTAACATACGGATGCAGATACATGCAGACACTCAGTTGCAGGACATTTTCCAGTCTTTCTTAGAATACAGTTCACTCCTCCTTATCTGTGGTGATTCTTTTGCAAATTATAGAAGGGAAAAATGGGAAGAAAGAGAAAGAACTGAAATTGCTATTTTCCTAACATTTGGGGTGGGTGGATCTCTTTATTCCCATATTTCCCACATATATTATAATATGCCTAATCTTAATATTAATATAAATATATAATCTTACATGTTATGTATTATATAACTAAGTTATTATATAAAGCATTATATAATATATAAGCTTTATTGTATATAATATAAATATGTTATATAATATAGATATACATTAGTAATCATAATATAATATAAATATTTAAGCTATAAATATATAATATATAAGTGGCAAAACTACCACAGTGGAGGTAGTGATATAGAATTCAAGAATAACAGGCCTTAAATATGATTATTCATAACGTATTGATACCAAGCCAGGTGTTGGTTAATGCCTGTAATCTGGGCACTTAGGATTCTGGGACAATGCATTTGAGGCCAATTTGGGCTGTATAATGAATTCTATACTGCCCTGTACTACAATATGAGAGCTTATCTGAGAAAGCAAAACAAAAATGTATAATGTGTAATAATCAATGGCATAATTTTACTTTTTATTTTAATGTAGTGAAAATGGCTTGTAGTCGGTACAGCTTACAACAGTTTCTTTGTACTGGTCCCCCATATCTGATGGGACGAGAGTCTGAGAGACAGTAGGTCTGTGATGAAGGGTCACCCTATCTCTGCATACCTGGCCTCTGAGGGCCCAGGTATGACTCAGCATGCCCAAAAACCGGGATGGATGACCATCTTTGGTCTGTGTCTGTTGACTTTTTTTGTAGAGATTTGTGAGGAAGTATAAATAGGTGATTGGAGGAGGTTGGGAATAAAATCGTTCTGACTCAGCATTATCATTTTATTGTCGAAACATTATTCCAGATATGAAGGAAATAATAAATACTATTTAATGCATCATTCATCTAAAAAAATTTAAGTGCATTGTTAAATCTGTTAATGCTGAATTATTTGATTTTCAAAGAAAATAAACTTAAAAAAATAGGCCCCATATATCAGTTATTATAATTTAAAAAGCTTATGGCAAAATAAGTGTGTTTCCTTCTTTGCTTGAGAAGGCTGCTGGCTATATACTTGAGGGATCCCTTCCCTTGTACTTTTGGTAACTAAGCAAAGGTCTCCTTAAAATGGTCCGTAGACAGAATTTTTAATGTGTTTAGTTGGTTTTGAAGTGTTGCTTGAGTAGCTGAAGTTGTGCTGTGGGCATTGTCTTTCTTCTGTAAATTCCACTCATCCATTGTCACTCTCTCACGTGTGCACTGTTTTCAGTCTTTCTGAAATGGGATTTCACATCGTCTATGCTGGCCTCAAACTTGATGTGTCATCCAAGATGACATTGAATTCCTGGTCCTCTTGCCTCAGCCTCTCACATGCTGGCCTTCTAGGCATATATCACCATGTCTGACCTTAATATGTGTGTTTAATAGATAGCGTCTGAGGTTAGAGTCTAGATTTGACTCAGTACCAACCAGTACCTTGGAATCATTTTTTTTTTTTTCTGTGCAATAGTTTGTTCAAAAAAAAAAAGCAAAAAACATCTCTCCATCTCTATATGTGTGCCACATGGAAGCCAGAAAGAGATGTTGGGTCCCTTGTAGTTGGAGTTACAGGTGATTGTTAGCCCCCAATGGTACTTCGAATGGAACTCAAGCCCTTTGCAAGAGCAGTGTCCTCCCTTCCTGAGCCATCTTCCCAGCCCCAGTTTGTTCTTTTTTAGTAGGAAGAACCCCATGGTGCCTTTTAGTTTTCCTACCTTTGAAAAGCGTGGACTGGCCCTCATGTTTACTTCTGTTCTCAGGCTTTAGAAAAACTGGTGGAATGACAGAGTTCTTCCTTTCTTTTTCTAGAAGTCATGACTCAGTCAAAACACAAACTAAGAAATATGCCAAATCCAAGTATGACTTCATGGCAAGGAACAGCAGTGAGCTCTCGGTCCTGAAGGACGAAGTTTTAGAGGTAAGCGATTTCACCTCTCATTCCTCTGAGACAGCAAGCTTGCTGTATCTTCTAATGTGTCTCCGAACCCTCTGAAAGAAAAACCAAGACCAAGAACTCTCTCTTTGTACACACCGCACCCTGGGCATCTGTATCTCTTTAGAAGTATTAGCTACTTAGTTTATGTGACCCCATAATAGTGTTGAGCATTCAAGTAAGAGACACATAGAGCACTATGGAAGAGGGAAGTGATTTCTTGGCTTGCCTTGTTGTCTTTCTTTGGGGTTTATTCATTTTGGAAGCAAGGCTAATTGTAAATTCAGTGGAGAGGAATCCTGACAGTTTAGTCAAAGACAACATTTCCTCCTCTCTGAGAATTCTTGCACAGACATCATCATGTCGAGGGTAGTGTTTCTTAGGCTAAGTTTACAGTATATTTCCTTGCATAGATACAAAGCATTTTGTTAAAAATAGTTTTTATATTTTCCCTTTTGTGGAAACAATAGACCTTTCCAGAATGACCATCTTATTGCTCTTTGAGTACCTCAAATGATTCAGGTACATTTCGAGAACAAAGTATATACTTGGGGCAGATTTGTCAAAGTCACTTTTTTTTTTTTTTGGTTTAAAAAAAACTGTTATTTTTATGAACTACTTATGTATTGTGAGCAAGAACTTTATAGAAAAATAATAGAACATACACTTTCAACATGGCAGTGTTGCTATATTTAATGATGTTTTATAAACAAATTCCTAATTATATTATATAATCTTATTTAGCTTCTCCTCCCTTTTTTGTTTTTGTTTTTGTTTTTTCAAGACAGTGTTTCTCTGTGGCTTTGGAGGCTGTCCTGGAACTCACTCTTGTAGACCAGGCTGGTCTCGAACTCACAGAGATCCACCTGCCTCTGCCTCCCGAGTGCTGGGATTAAAGGCGTGTGCCACCACTGCAGTCATAGTCACTATTTTATGCAAATATCAATAATTATAAGGCTTCATGTTCTTCCTAAGAATTTCAGTCTCATGTGTTCATACTCAGGTCATTATCAGAAGTCAAAAGATTGAGAAATAAATTTGAACTTTGCCCGTGAGTGGGTTTTGTTACCAAAATTTCTCTTTTGTTCCTTGCCTAATGACAGATACTTGATGATAGGAAGCAATGGTGGAAAGTTCGGAATGCCAGTGGAGACTCTGGGTTTGTGCCAAATAACATTATGGATATTGTGAGACCCCCGGAATCCGGAGTGGGGCGTGCCGACCCCCCATACACACACACCATACAGGTAACTTGGGTTCTGAGCAAAAGGTGACATTCACAGATTTCCAAGAACAGGAATCAAGTGCCTTTGTGTGTTAATCACTTGGAGACTGAGCTGGTTACATTTTTGAGAGCAACTGAAGAACAGCGTGGAGAGAGAGAACTATGCGTGTTTTCTGATTCATTTCCTAAGGAATCTGTTACGTGTCCACCAATAAGTTATTGTTCCTCTGAATGCTTTTTTATACCAATTTATGGTATTTCTGACAGATACAATTTTTTCTCCTTGCCCATTGACGTGGCCCCAAGACCGCCGGAGGGTAGAACTCCATCTTTGGCAGCCCTTACCTTCAGAGTCTAGTAACTGTTGAGTCTCTGGCCAGCCTTGAGTTCACATTCAGCGTTCCTGAGCACAGGCATGGCTGTGTGTCCTGGTGTTACAGTGGTTTTCCTTTCCTTGTATTAAGGTTAAAAGTAACTATGATGTAGTTGAGGTAGATCAGGCTCTTCCCAATGATCACTGAAGACTTCCTGAAGCCTGCACACACCATGGTTTCGGGATTTTAGTTGCCTGCCCACTTTACCCATTTTGGCAACTGTTTTCTCATGAGCTGCCTCTCTGGAGCAAGTCCTCCAGCAAGGATGGACTCTGTCACATATAACCTCAGAACCCTAGTGCCTTCTTTCCCGTGCCTTAGGGAAGCAGTCTTTTCATTTTCAATCTTGAGAAAGACACCGTTCCTGCCATTTTTATTGCGATTTCATTGGTATCACTGGCTCATGTAGTAACTTTATGAAATAGACTGTGAAGCAGTTTATTGTTGGTCAGATCTAGGCTTGAAGAAGACAAAGAATCCAGGCCTTACATGGAGTTCATTATTCTGCCGCCACACTGAGTTATCTGAGCACTTGGAAGTCCTTGTGACACTCGAGTCTCCAGTAGATCCTTGCCCCTTCCAGAGGGATTTGGCCTTATTAGAAGCCACACGAGCCAAACAAACACTTGATATTGAGAATAATTATCCTTCTGTGTGGAGACACATACCCATCTTCCCAGAACTGGGGGGCGGGGAGAGGCTGGCTCGTCAGGGATGTGATGTCATCTTGGGATAATACAGTAAAACTCTGCCTCAAAAAAGAAAAAGAAGACAAAACATTGGTGTTCTATATCTCATGGTGTGGTGTAAAGTGATGGAAATAGAAGCCTGTTTCCTGTACGTGGTATTTCATTTTGTTTTCCCAGCCTGACATGACCTATGTACTTACTTATGCCAATCATTTGTTGTTAGCTTTTGATGCCAAAGAAGGAATTTGAATTATTCAAGGTATGGTCTGCTGTTTTTCCCATGGGCTTTTGCAGTGAATTTTCTAACTTCATTTTCCATACTGCTTCCTTTCTGTAAGTTCTTCCATTTCTAAGTGTGAGATGTGGTCACTGGCATAGTGACGTAAGGCCTCTCCCCAGAGGATGAGTGCCTTTCGTCTGCTTTCTCTCCTGCAAAACAGTGATATCCTTGATGCTTGTAATGTGTGTCTGCAACCCTAAGGGGGAATATCTGCCCTTTGAGAAGTATTGACAAAGTGTAGCACTAGCTATTCACAAAGGATATTCTTCAGCCACATGGGCAAACAGACCCAAGAGTTTCTAGGTTTACATATTAAAAACAATTACTCAAGTTGAATCTTGCTTGTGTGCATGATTCCTAGGAACCAATAAACTGAAAAATAAGGTAACTTTAATTAAACTTGCAAATAATGTGTGTTCTGTGTATCTGTCTCCACTTGGGACTCCTATTTCAAAAGGACCCTAAAAAGGAGTCTGATTCCCACCTCTACCAGCTTGCTTTTTGGTCTTGCCTTTTCCTTCAGCTGTGACTCCTGGCCTGAACTATGTGTTGACTTTCCTGTTTCAGGCTTGCCTCTGGCTAAAATGATTAGTATACCCCACAGGCAAAAACAGTCCTTGGAGAGAACACAACGCCCACTCTCCCTGGTTCTGTTCTTTCACAGAACCTCATCTTATATTTTTGCCAGCTTTGGCACAATCAAGAGTTTGTTGTTGTTGTTGTTTGTTTGTTTCTTAAGTTTTCACAAGTTCTAGGAGTCTATGCTGAAACTCTGTGTAAACAGAGATTTGTAGTTGCTGAGGAGGATTGCATGTTTTGGCTGTTTGCACGGTCTCACTGTAGAAATGTGTATGCAAGAGTGGGTGCGTGATCTCCCTCTCTTCTCCCTCCTCTCCCTGCAGCCTCCCTCTCCTCTTTCCCCCTCCTCCACCTCTCTTTTAGAGTTTAGGGTGAGGGCCTACCTTTGAAAGGTATTGCAAACTCTCTACCCCTTGAACACCTGGAAACTCTGGGCTGGATGCAATAAAGATCTCGCAATAAACAGCCTACCTACCTGACTCGACAGTAGTGTGTCCTGAAAAGAATGGAGATGCACAGGAAAGAAAAACCCTCAGAATCATATCCCAGCCAACTGTCTGTCCCTGTGACAGCAGCACAGACACCTTTATCTGAGACATCTGAGAAAAATGAGCAGCTCACTTCAGAATGACAAGGTCCCTACCATGTTAGTACAGTCCAGGGATACTCACGTCCTCGCCATGGAGAACTTGAATACCTTTCATTTCTTGTCTTACTATTTGCCATTCATGAAGATTCATTCATTCATTCATTCATTCATTCATTCATTCATGTATTTGTTCAGTGCCAGCATCTTGATATTGGTAAGAAGAGTAATAGGAAGGCTGGCACTCGGTGGCTTCTTTGCAGAAGCCAGCAGCACACGTGTTTCCAGGGCACCTGTTGTTTTGCTGTGTCCTTGGTGCAGCTGTGTGAAGAACAGTGACTTCCATCCCATCCGTACAGGTCTCTTCTCCCTTCCACCCAATCATGTCAAAGTTTTGAAGCAAAGCAAGATTTGGTGACTCAAAACCGTCATCACTACCCCTGGGAGGCTGAAGCAGAAGGATTTCTGGAATCTGAGGCCAGACTATACTACAAAACAAGTTCTGGGCCAGCCTGGACTACAGTGCTGTGCCACAGCATGATACCTGCTGATTAATCAATAAAGCCAGCTGCATAGTGACAATGAAGCAGACAGAGCCAGTGGGCAGTGCCGTTCTGAGCCCAGAATTCTTTAAGCTGTGCACACGTATGCCTCATTCAAGTCCCACAGCAACCCAATGATGTAGGTACATGTCACATAGCAAACTTGGGCACAGAAGAAATGAGAGTCTCAGAGTTACACAGCAACACGAAGCCAGGACTGGGACCCAGCCGTGAGGGTCCAGAGCTGGTACCCTGCTAATACGCTGTTACTCCAGAGAGGGTTCGGGAAATGTCACCATCTCTTTTCATTTAAGCAGGGTTCTGTTGTGTGAATATTCATAGGGACACGATCTCTGAGCACCTCTCCCATACGTTGTACCTTGATTACAGTGGATCTGACCGGTCATCAGTCTTAGAATGTTTTACCCCACCCCAATGAGTCCATTTCTTGCATTTTATTATGTCCTTTCTTTTTTTTTTTAATATACTTTGGGAAAACTGTGCATACGATATGATGGATTGGCCAAGTGGGCTCTCTGTGTGTGTCAGAAAGAAGGAATGGCAGGCAAACTGCTTCTGTGCAGCCTCCCTGACTCACCGGGAGTTTTTAAAGTGAACACTGCCATGCTTCTCCTTTCCATCCCCTTCCATTTCTGGTCCTGAAGGATCCTGGGGGAACAGTTCCTAGAGAAGGCTCAAGCACTTGTCTGTTGTGGCACATCCTCTGTCTGGGACTCTGTTCTAACAGTAGGACTCTGTTCTAACACCTGAACCAGCCAGGACTAGGTGTTGAGTTGTCACCTGAAGTCCCTGGGAGTCGAGGTTATTTAATAATCCTCACATTTGGAGTGATTTTCACAGCTCTCTTACGCAGGTTCCTCCCCATGGCTTTGGCAGCAGCTTAAATATTAAAGGAAGAGATGTGATAGAGAATTTACCAAAGTGTGTATGTGTGTGTGAGACAGAGGGGGGAGTGTATGTTTATGATGGTGTGTGTATGTGTATGTGTGAGATGTGTGTGCGTTTGTGATGGGGGGTGTGTGTGTGTGATGGGTTGTGTGTATATTATGGTGTGTGTATGATGGTGTGTGTTTGTGTTTGATGGTGTGTGTGTGTGTGTGTGTGTGTATGTGATGGTATATTTATGTGCATGTGATGGTGTATGTGATGGTGTGTGTGTGTGAGTGTGTGTGTGTGTGTTTCAGTGAAGCCACAGGAGACAGGCGTAAATGCTTTTGATGGACACAGAAAAGTGGTCTGGCTTTCCATTGAAATGTAGCCACCCCCACCCCTACCCCACCCACCCAGGGCTTTGCAGTCTCTTATCTGGACCACAGATGGCCCCCAGGTGCTTTCTTTTCACCCAGAATCTGCTGCCACAGAAAGTTTTTTGTTTGGAGTTTTTGTTTTGTTTTGTTTTTTTACTGATTCCCAGGCCAACACTGGCCATCTCCTGGATAGACTGCTTCCCATGGATCCCCTGCTGTGTGAGGAGCAGAGCTACTTCCTCCCTGTCCTTATTTCTATTGCCACCACAGCTGGGCGAAAGAATTCTTCTGTGTATTGTTAAATGTTGGGTTTATGTGTTTATTATTCCTGTAGTTTTTCTTACTCCACCAAGGGAGGAAAATCAGATAATGACCAATGTCCAGCCATTGCTGGGCCTGGTGACTCCAGCACCACCCTCTCTGTCCTTCTTGGCTGTCATGGAATTGTGTGGAAAGCCTACTCTGGTGGCACTTGGTGAGGATTCTGGCCTTGGTTCTGTCACTAGCCAGCTGTGTGCCCTTAGAGAAAGAATCTTGTTTTTCTCAGTTCCCATGTGCTTGACTATGAGCTACAAGTCTGTCTCTGTCACCAAATTCTCTTACCTTCCATGTCCGTGTTTAAAGAGCCCAAAGCTGAAAGTGGGAATATTTTCTAGAAGTGACTATTAAACCACCAACAGTATTGATCTTAGCCCATCTTATCCATGCCTTATTTAAACCCAATCCAGATGTTGAAACAAATGCTGGACAGAAAATGGCCATCTTGCTAACATCACCTTCATATTCTTCAGCCATGCATACATACACAAACGATTTTAAAAGTGCATATACAGTAAAGTAAAATTATCACAAAAGTAATAGAATGAACATATCATTTCACATAGCTGCCCACTCCCCCCAACAAGAACAGCCATAGCCTGCTCATTTAGCAAACCTAAATCTAATGTGCTGTTATCAAGTATGACTCTCATACTCACATTCAGTTTTCCTGTTCACACTCCGAATCTGCTACTTCCTGTCATAGGACACCTCCCCGCCCATGTTCTGTGCCCACCACCCCAATCCTAGTAACCACAATCTCTCTATGTCTGTATGTTTGACTCTGAGTGCATTCTTTATAAGCTGTGAATAGAACGAACCTGTATCGGAATCTCTTCACACAATGCTCTAATGCTCGAAGAGGTTGTTACTGAGATGTTCTGACTCAAAGCTGTTCACTCTGTGTGTTGAGCTGGGAGATGGGTAAAGAAGTGTGGGAATTAATTATGTATTTACAAACTCCTTTGGTGACTGACTTGTGGGTAGGTAATTTTGCTGTCAAAAAAAGTTTGTTCATGTTTTCTGTTATTTGGTATAAATTATAATTAATATTCTTTCAATTCCATCTCCTGTGTTAATTTAATGTGATTTGCTCCATCCCCTAATAGCAATTACTTGGCGAGCTGTCAGAGGTACTCATATCCGTTCCCTCCTGGCAATTCTTCTTCCTGTAATTTTTTTGGATTCTGTTTCTGGACTTAACACCCTCCAAATATTCCAGCTGTTCTGTTTTCATTGCAGAATTTCAGAGAGGCCAAATTTAAAGGGGAAAAAGTACAATTTGGGGTAGGACAAAATTTGAAGATCGGTTCTCTGCCAGTGCTTGGTTGGCTTTTACTTGCATAATCTCCTCTCCAAAGCAGGGCTTTTAGAGAATCAGGTACTTGCCTCTAATCACTTCAATGCTCGAGAATTTTTACTCAGTTCTGGTTCCTGAAGAAAAGTGACTCACCCCAACTTAATTGTCAGTAGGAAAGTACATTTCTTAGGAGACAGAGCCATTCCCTCTTCCTTCAGAGAAACACACAAGGGTGCTTTGTTTAAGGTGGAGCTTGGCACTCGTGAGAGATGACGGGTGGGACTCGGAAGTGACAGTTTCATACGGAAGTGGCTCCATTCCAGGCGACGCAGCTGCCGAGGAGTGGGAGGCTTGTGAGATGTGGCACTTCAGTGGCATTCCCTGGGAAAGGAAAGAAAGGCTCCAAAGGAGCTATGCCCAGGAAGGCCCTCCAGGGTTCAGGTGTGCTGGGAGTCACTGGGTGTGTGCCTCCAACCAGGAAGAGCCAAGCACAGGAACGTGAAGGAAGAACAGGCTTTGGGCAGCAGGTAGAGAGGACAGAGGTGATGGGAAGGACTCAGAGACGAGGTTCCCGGGATCCGTTCTGACTCAGTGACTTTCAGAAAGGAGTCCCACTGATTTGAGGGTCTGGTCCTCTTTCCCTTTTCGTACCAGAAGTTGAAGGCATGAGGCAAACACAAAAGACTGAGTGGAGGGGGAAATATGCAAGTAAATAGAACTCTGGCATAAATCATGAATCTGTGTGGCTTTGGAAACTTGGATTTGGTTTCAGTTTTTGACCTATTGTTGAGTGAGGTCTGTTGTTGCTGTTGCCTTGAGCAGCAGAAGCAGGTAAATGAACTGAGACCCCAACACTTGGTGAGCCTGTCTCTGGGCTTGACTGTGACACTCGTAGTGTTTTGAGCTTGTCACAGAATTATCCCACAGAGAGAAAAACACTAGCTGTTCTTGTTTTTATGGAAGCAGGGGAAAAAAATGAATCATACTGTGGCACTCGGAGCTTGTAGCTTTTTTTTTTTGGCATAAGCTTTAAAAACAATCATTTAAATTCTGACACTTTTGAGACATTGACATGATTTCATTAAACCACTGAGGGGCACATTTGTCTAGGGAACAAAACATATATTAAGTGGCTTTGGTGTGTGCTAAGTAGTATTTGGTGATGTGTGCTATGTTTTGGTTGCTGTAGATATTTTTTGGCCCAAATATAAGAGAAATATCTTATGGGTTTCTTAATAATACAGCAAAGATTTCTGACATTATTACTGAATATATTAGAAGTGTCCCTAGGGCTGGGTGCTGGAAGGTCCAGAAATCTGTTCCTCTCCAGTTTAACTTTGTGTCAATTACCCATCTCGGGCTCTTCCTGCCTGCCCCTGACCTCATTGCTTTCCTCCTCTCACTATCTAGCCCTCCTTCGGTTTTGTGCCCTTCCCAGAATGTTACCCCTCCCATCCTTAACCATGGACTGGTGAGTGAGTCACAGCCCTCCAGAAACAGCAGCAAGGGCCAAGGGTCCCTTCCCACTCCCCACAAAGCTTTCCACGGGTATTAAGTTCTCTTCCTGTGAAGGCACCTTGGCGGTCAGTATGTTGTTTTGTGAGCGACAATTTAATTTGAAAGCAATGTGTGGTGTGTGTTTTTATGCTTTTGATCTCTGTGGAAACCTGGGAGGACTCGCTTAAAAATCAGGGCTGCCTTATATTTGGGCCAATTTAGAAGTGAAAAGCAAATACTGCCTTAACGCAAGACCCGGATTTCCAGAAGGTTTTCTTCTGGATTTTCTCTGCTAACCTTAATTTTAACTGGGATTGTGCTGGTGCAGTATTTAAGCTTCGCCTCCCTCATAACGCTGCATCTTTACTCTGCAAAGATGTGCCTCTCGAGGACTCCGAGTCTTTTTCACGTAGTTGTCTGTGAGATTGTTTTACCTACACTTACAGTTTCAGGTATTATGTTTAATAAGAAATACACCCGATTATTGTCTTATGATACCACAATTGTATAGCTTACCACATCTTCCTTTTAAAATATAGATCCCCACCCAGATGCCTTCCCCCTTCCCTCTCCTACTTCCTTTTCCCCCTCTCATCTCTTTTTGTAGGCCTGAGGGTGAAGCCAGAGCTTTGCATGTGGGCAAATGCACTACCATGCATCTGTGGCCGCAGCCCAAAGGACCGACAGTGCCTTTCTCATCAAAGCCATTCACCCTATGTATTCCCATTTTTAACAAAGAAAATTTCTAACGTGTCTAAATTAGCAAAAACACAGTGGTGGAAAGGGCTATGCCGTGAAAAGTTAATTGTCTAAACCTACTTATTTGAAAAACATAGCCCCTTTACTCACTAAATCAATGCATTGCTCCTTCAAAACCTCCTTGTAAATAGCAAGGAGTAAGTGATGCTTCATGTTACTGACTTTCAACTCCATCGGAATTATTATTCATTTAAATTATAAAATAATCAGAGTATTTTAACCTATCATGGTCTTCTGTAAGTTTAAGCTCAAACTTAGTTCTTTTGTCCTCTGTTATTATATTATTTGCTCTTGGTGTGAGCTTGTCACTCTTTAAACTCACACGCTGACTTTGAGCAAATATGTAGAGTACTTAAAAGATGGTTTCAATGACTGTGATATACTGGATTAAAATTGCACACACACATGTGTACACTCATTAAGGAATGGCACAGGTAACTTTACAAATAAATAGCCAGTGATGTCAATTTTTACCTCATTACACACACACACACACACACACACACACACACACACACACACACACCACTCGTATATATTTCAGGTTAATTCTTGTCTGTTTGTAGAAGCAAAGGATGGAGTATGGTCCGAGCTCAGCTGATACTCCTTCTGCCCCGTCACCGCCTCCCACACCAGCGCCTGTTCCGGTCCCCCTTCCACCTTCTGCACCAGCACCTGTTCCTGTGCCCAAGGTTCCAGCAAACGTCACCCGTCAAAACAGCAGCTCCAGCGACAGTGGGGGCAGCATTGTGCGGGACAGCCAGAAGTACAAACAGCTCCCAGTGGACCGTAAGTTTCCTAGGGACCAAACCCCGTTCCACCGAGTGTGCTCATATTAAATGTTGTTAGATATAAATAGTAACCACTTATACTTCATGGATAGTTCCTCCTGACTTCCTGATCTCTGAGTATCTCTGAGAGGCAGGCAGTTTTCTCATCTCCCTAAGGTGTGTATTTGTGCACATTCTCATGTGTTGTGGCTGTTGAATACAGACTTGCCTGAGCCAGATGTATGGGATTGGCTCATGGAAGCCACCTCCTGCCTGCATATTCCAAGGCTTTAATGAGCTTCTATGTGTTGTAGTGTCTGGAAAGTGGAGGAAACACAAGCAACATTTCCTCGGACAAGTGTGAAGATTTGAGATAATACATGCAAAGCGTTCAGTGGGGGTGGTGGTGAAGATGGGGTTGCTCAGTCTTCCTCTCCATGAGGACTTTCTTTCTTCCTTATTTATTTATTTATTTATTTATTTATTTATTTATTTATTTATTTTGGTTGTTACAAGCTACTGACATGTAAACAGAAGTCAGGGGTGTTTGCTGATACCCTGCATTGTGTGGGCAGTTGGAAATGTCAGCAGTGCAGAGCTTGAAAACCCTGATTACTTTTGATTAGCGTAAGCGGTCATTAAATGTCTGCTACTGTCATTGTCATCTCCTCCTCTTTCCACCTTCCTCTTCAACCTCTCCCTAGTGTCTGCCATTCTCAGATCCATTCACAATCGCATTAACCTTACATAACCGCCCACCAGCGTCAACCCTGAATTGTCTTCCAACACAGAT
Organism: Cricetulus griseus; assembly: GCF_003668045.3. NCBI lineage: Eukaryota > Metazoa > Chordata > Mammalia > Rodentia > Cricetidae > Cricetulus > Cricetulus griseus. The sequence continues at coordinate 11,534,921 of NC_048601.1, forward strand.
TTCATGCGACTTGAACTTCATAGTTTTGTGAATTAAAATAATTTTTATAAGAATGGATTCTAAGAGAACCACAGTAAAACAGGATTAAAGACATTATGATAACTTTGGGTTATCTGTTTTGTGACTGGGGCAGAGCTGTGTAGATACTTAGAAAGCTAAGGTAATTCCGAGAGTTCTCGCTGTACCTTGTATATTATATGTATCTGTTTCATGTCTAATTATGTTTGTACAGCATAGCAAGTCAATTTGCTTGACGATAACTCATTATAAAAACTTGGAAAGCCAAAACCAGGAAGACATTTCCTGTATCTGAAGCTTGATAAAAGTCTGTAAAGGGTTAGTGAACATGTTGTATGGAAAACATAGCTACCATTTGGTCTCATGGCCCCTCCCAAGGTTCTGCACTTTTCTCCCTTTATAAATGACTTTTACTATAAAGGATCAATCTGTTTCCATTCCCTTCAGTACTCTCCACGTTGTCAGAAAAGGGGTGATCTGCAGCTTAGTCTTACCACAGAGCTGTACCTCTGGTGTCCAGGTACCTGTATCTAACTATTAATCTCATAGCTGACATCTTAGGCCTGAGGCTCAGGTTCAAATACATTCCTAAGTTTTCAATGCCATTTTCTCCCAGTGAGTCATAGCTACATGGGCCCTTTCATCGTCATTCTCAGCCTATGAAAAAAGAATAAAGGAGACACAAACGTATTACTCTTTAACTGTTATGGAAATAATGGATAGATGTAATACCCATGAGTCTATTATATGCACGATTTTCTCTCCTGGAGCATGGATGATTCATACCACCTTTTTAGTCATGTCTGACCTCATTAGAATATTACAGAGGGGCCAGCAAGATGACGCAATAGGAAAAGGTGCTTACCACTAAGCCTGACTGAATTCAATCCCTGGGACCTACATGGCAAAAAGAGAGAACCAATTCCCTTGTGTTGTCCTCTGATCTCATACCTACACACACACACACACACACACACACACACACACACACACACACACACACACACACAAGAAAAATAATAATAATAAAATAAATGGAAAATGTTTTTAAAAGAAAGTGAAAATTTAGAAAATCGGCTAATTCTGTATCAAGAATAACTGCTTATGAGTGCAAAAATATGTATAACTCTAATTAAATGTACTACAAATTTTTAAAAATGTGTGTGAGCTTTAAAAAGGGATCTTTTCCAAAGATACCAGAGAAATAGTTTTCAGATGGGAAAATTCTATGTGTATATTTCATTTCCCTGGGGAACATTCCCTCTGAGAAACAACTATTCTTTTCTCCTCTCTTCCCACAAATTAACACACATCTCTGTCTGACACGTCAGCACCGTGATCTCTGACATGGTGGCAGTCTGTTCCAGGCCTGGGGTCAAAGTTCAGAGGCATCCAGTCCTCTTGGAGCAACACGTGGCCTGGAATGGCTTGTTCTTTGTCCCACTTGAAGAAACCCAAGAACCTAGTGGGGAAGAGGCATAGTTGAAATTCTTTTATGAGAGCGAACTCTCCCGATAATGGAGACTTATCATTTCCAAGTCTGCTTTTCATACGTGAAAAGGTCACGGGATCTGTAAGACAGAAAAGCTCTCACCAAATTAGCGCATGGGTTTGATTCCTTAACATAATTCACTCTCATAATTGCTTGTGTAAAATTCCTTTTTAAATTATCTCAAGAGTGTAGGTTGCCATTAAATACATTTATTTCTCTGTATAAAATGAATATTTTTTGGAGCAGTTTTTTTTTTCCCCCCTGAACAAATGTCAGGGCTGTCTCATGGTCATTTAGAAGATGGCATAACTAAATGTGTGTGTTTGAGGTCCATGTTTCTCTTGAGATAAGCTCCTTGCACCCACATTCTCTGTTCATTCCCCAAACTCTGATAAAAATAAAATGCATAGGCTTAGAAAGTGGGGACTTATGCAAATGTTATGGCTGCAGTAAACAAGGACAAGATGTCAAATGTCTGTTTTAAATTTCAGCAAAGGGCAGGGAGATGTGTTTGGGTAGAGTGTTTGCCATGCAAAGTGAGAATCTGGGTTTGGATCTGTACACCCGTGTGAATAGCCAGGCATGGCCATCAGCTTTAGTCAGGGCAGTGACAGGCGCGTCCTCAGCTCGCTGGCCATCCAGCGATGACAGCAAGCTCCAAATGCAGTGACAGACCCTGTCTGAAAATACAACTTGGAGCGTGATTGAAGAAGACATCTGACCCTTGCCCTGCATAGGAACATAAACAGGTACACTCTCAAACACCACAACACACACACACACACACACACACACACACACACACACACACACACACACACACACCACACACTCTACAGCTAATGGAATGAAGCAACTTTTGCTCCAGTGGCACTTGCCCTCTGCTTGGGCCAGGCATTGTGTAACCTGTTCAGGTTGGTTTAGCAGAGATCGGGGAAGCATCTCCTCTTGCTGCTTTTGAAGATGCCCACTTGTTAGTTGCTCTGCCTTTCTTCCTCGGTCCTCGACATCCGAGCCCTTTGACTTGAGCTCAGTCTTTTGTAATCAGAACTGTCACTGTGGGAAGGGGTGTGATGTTCGTCTGCCTTGTTGTTAGGAGAGAACATTGAAAGTGGAAACCAAAAGCCAGGAGCATTCTAGAAAGAAGTCTTTCTGCAGTGCCCCAGAAGGGCCACCGTGGTCTTGAGGCCTCTTCAGTGGGTAAGAAGGTGTAGCAGTATTTCAGTGTAGTGGTATTTCTCTTCTTCACTTTGAGGCAGACCTGCTGTCTGCGTGACAGTCTACTTAGTGATTTAAAACAGTTAGCTACTCAAGTGCAGATGGTGTTTACTTATACATCAACAGTATCCCTTCCCTTCTTCCTTCCTGAATTTTTCTTTGTCTCTCTCTTTAATTTCTTCACCTTCCCCTACATGGGGAAAGGGCCCTATCTCCAAGAGGCTGTGGCACGGGTGGCTGCTGGGGGACATGAAATCATTGTTTTTAGAGTTGTAACCACCGCTAAGTTACCATGGGCTCCAGGGGCTAGCTTCACCCTCAAGCCCATGTGAGTGGTCCTAGGGAAACCCAGTAGGTCGAAAAGCAAAAGCAAAATAAGAAGACCTGGAGGTAGGGTGGCTGCAGGAGTGGGGGATGGTGACAATGAGGATAGGAGAGGGTGAAGGGATGAATGTGAACAGAATATATTGTATACGTATAGGAAGTTGTGAAAGAATAAAACTAACTAAAAATAACATTTTGCATACTTGAGGCCCTAGTACAAATTAGACTCTATTAGCACTAATTGTTTCACAGTTCACTTCCCAGAGACACCAAACACTTTCTCTGAATGACATTAAAAGCTCCCTCAGTAGCAGGTCATGGCCACATGACAAGTTAATTAGTCAACTGGATTTTAATATCAGTTCTTGAAAACCATAGCAATATACCTAAATGCACACATGTATTTTTTGATATATAGAGATTCTATTTCACTTCTTTGCCATCTCTCTCATAACACTATGCTCATTCATAAGCACATGACAAGGAGTGAAGGATTGTGGGAAAGATCATTAAGGGAGTTTGAGGGATGTGCGTGGAGAACAGCCCTGGGCTGGAAGTCAGACCATCTGGTTCTAGCTAATTTCTACCTCTAACTGACAGAGCCACTTAGACAGATCATTTCTCTTTGTTCTCCATTTCTTGACCTGATTATAACATTATGGCTGTCACGGTCTCAGAGAAAAGGTCAGAAGACAACCCCTCCTCCCTTTCATTCAGATCTGTTGGATACAGGAGCAAACAAAGCAGAGTAGAACCATTTTTTGTCAGCAGGCTTACATTCTCATGAAAGGGCAGGTGAATAAATGTCAACAGTTTGGAGACTAACATAGCTATGTAGATTGGAAGTGCTCCGGGGAAGAAATTACAATTTTAAATAGGGTTGGAGAAACTGAAGGAGCCTCATGGTGGTGGGGGGGGGATAGGGGTGCTATTTCCAGGAAAAGAGGCTGGAACGGCCAGTAACTTTCGAGATACTGAGGAAACACACCCCCTCAGCAACCCTCTCCCTTGGACACCCCATTATTGACCACCGGGAGTATGTCTAGACAAGCCCCCTGATGGGATCTCACTGGTTTGAAGCATTGTTGAATGGTCATCGGGGCATGCACGGCCTAGTGGGAGTCCCGATCATTCGTCAGACATGAGGCGTTCAGCTGCTGTCTCTCGTGCGGCTGAGCAGGCGCAGGCACAGCAAAGAGAAGGGTCAGAGAGTCACTTTAATAACCCGTCAGGTGATTTGTATCAGGTTGAGGTACAAGTGAGGGGGGCATGGCAGGAAGCATCAGGGTGGCAAATCCCTCAGGGGTTGGGGGACGGTTAGGGAGGACGTTCTAGAGGGAGCATCACGTTCGAGGTCTCTGACAGGTGTGCTCCCTTTTGGTGCTCAGGAAGGAAGTCTCAGATGGAAGAGGTGCAGGACGAGCTCTTCCAGAGGCTCACCATCGGCCGCAGCGCCGCGCAGAGGAAGTTCCACGTGCCACGTCAGAGCGTGCCGGTGATCAATATCACTTACGACTCCACAGCAGAGGAAGTAAAGACCTGGCTGCAGACGAAAGGATTTAACCCCGTGTGAGTGTCCCGGGTGGCTCACAGGCCCGCCTACTCAGCTGGGTCACTTCCATGCCACCCATGACTCTTAAAAGTTGTAAGAGCCCAGGTGGCATTCTTTGTCCCGTATTCAGGAAACGGTGGCTAGCTGTTTAAAAGCAATGAAGAAAAAGGTGGGATCGGGGAAAACAGAAGTGACTAACGCTCGTCTGTCTTCCGGGCAGTCGTTTGTATTTTTCACCAGTCTCTTGAACAGTTGTCACCAGCTGTGAGGACTGTGGGCACTTTGTTCTTTCTCATCAGTTTTGCAGGGTCAAACAGTGTTATGCAAGACCATACCATGCGGATGTGTAGCGTAAGACTTCTTGCTGCGGGCTAGAGTGTCTCAAGGCTGTAAATCAGAGAAATCCTTACTGCTTTATGTCCCTCTGATCTAAAAGGCTGTAGATGTTTCCTGTATGTTTGCCACCATGAAATGTTTGAACAATACACGTCTGAGGAATCTGAATTTAGAAACTCACTCACTTGGCATAATTGACAGCGAAGTGCAGTTGTCAGTCAGTTGCCATGTTACGAGAAAGCTATCTGCTGCTGCCGGAGACAGGAAACCTGAGGGAGTCGATGACTAGAAACCCCACCACATCCTTTTAGATGCTTGGTCACTAACCGTTCTGCGTGAAAGGAACCTCTGGGTCGTGGTCACGGATGCCTCTTGGCATTCCTTTGTCTCAGCACTGTAGTGCTGTCTTAGTGCATGGAACAGACAATAATGGGCTGTGCCTGTCAGCCCACTCTTGGGAAGTAGGGATGGAGGATCTGCAGTTCAAGGTCAACCTGAGGTACATAGAGAGTTCTAAACCAGCCTGGACTACATGAGCCCCTGTCTCGGAAGTGAAATAAAGTGAACGCTCAAAAAACATATAGATAGATAGATAGATAGATAGATAGATAGATAGATAGATAGATAGATAGGAGATAGAGTAGGTAGGTAGGTAGATGATGGATAGATTGATTGATTGCTCAATAGATAGAAGATAGATAGATAGATAGATAGATAGATAGATAGATAGAGCTGGAGAGGTGGTTTAGCTGTTGAAGCAAGGCTCACCATTTTCCCTTGCTAGCATTTACAGCACTCTGGTAATTCCCTCCTGCTCTTTATTTCAGGACTGTCAATAGCCTTGGGGTGTTGAATGGCGCACAACTCTTTTCTCTCAATAAAGATGAGCTGAGGTCTGTCTGCCCTGAAGGTGCCAGAGTCTTTAGCCAAATCACCGTTCAGAAAGCTGCTTTGGAGGTAAGGCTTGTGGAACAGAGCTGGTGTTTGTGCTCAGGAGCGTGAGGGCTAGCCTCTGGTAGCTCTAGAACCAATATTCCTGTCTGTATCAGTTAATTTCCCTTCACTGAAGAGATGAATTACATTTGGCTCAGTTTTTCCTTCTCTGCCAGTAGATACCATCAGTGACTATTTTCAAAAACGATTGTCTTCAGGCCAGCTAGAGATTTATTTCTGAGCATTTTAACAAAAGCATAATATTCTCATTTTTATTGCATGGGCTCCTATAAAAACTTCAATTTGTTAATAGAAAGTAAATTCATACCTGACTTGCGTAACTCAGAGGCTAGGACTATTTTTCTTGTTTTTATTTATTTTGGAAATGCCAGATTAGTAAATAAACAAAGCCCTAGTTGTGGGGTGCTTGAGAGATGGCCCAGCTGTTAAGAGCATGCCCTGCTTTTATGGAGAACCTGAGTTCTGTTCCCAATACCCACAAAAGGTCACACATAACCAGCCATCTGTAATCCCAGCTTCAGGAGTTGACACTATATCCTGGCCTCCAAGAGCACCTATGTTCATGTGCCCATATACATATAAACATAAGTAAAAATAAAAACACATAAAACCCCACATGTGGCTGGGTTGATAGTGGCGCATCTATGAGCCAGCCCTCGGGAGGTAGAGGCAAAGAGGTTAGTTCAAGGCCAGCCTTGGCTATCTAGTGAGTTTAAGGACTCTCAGATACCTGAGATCCCTTCTCAAACAAACCGAAGTCCTGGGTGCATTTCCCAAGCCTACTCACTCACCTACAGAATCAAGAAGACTAAGAAAGACCGTTAAAAATGCATAGCTGTGGGATGGCAAGACAGCTTAGCAGTTAAGAGTGTGTGATCATGAGAACCAGGGTTCCCATCCCAGTACCTGTCTAATGAGCCAGATGTCCCACTAATACTTCTGACCCCAGTTCTGAGGGATCGGCCACTTCTTCTGGACTCTGAATGTACATGGGCAAACCTGTGTATGAACACACCACATGCATATGTAGCACATTAACACACAAACACACATAAATAAAATAAATCTTGGAGAAGAGAAAATATTCAGCCCCTAGGAGAATTACTTAGTCAAAGCTGTCTGCGTAGCAGCTGGAGAGTAAAGGAATGTCTGTTCAGCTGGAGGTATTTAAGCTACTCTCTTCAAAGTTGGCTCTATAAGAGTTAATAGTTTTGTGGAAATTATAGTTGGCCTCAAATAAAAGGCTATAGGACTCAACATGAAGCTGGTAGCTAATTATCCCTAGCAGGTATATTATGCAAATTGAACAGTTAAATAACTCAGGATAAAATAGCTTCATGTGTATAATCCCGTAACTATTCTCCATCAAGCAAAATTCCATTACCCTGAGAACTTTCCTACAACATTGATCTGGAAGGTTTTATATTCAAGTTTGGTGATTGCTTTTCATACATAGAGTATGAATAAGAATCATGTCTCCCTAAAGCAGTTTTATTACCATTATACTTTCCAATCTTGTTAAGATTGTAAATTACTTGTAAATTACTTCTCAAGGGTATGTTAGAAAATTCCACATCCCTAAAGTTTCCGGATCCCTTTCTTCCGGGACATTCTGTTACTATCTTTGCCCTCCTTGCCTACTTCCTGCTCCCAATTCCTCTGAGGCAAAACTGATGCCAGGTTTCCAAATGCTTCTTGGCTACCTTCCCGCCTCACCACTTTCTTGGATCCAGTCCTTCACATAGTTTCTCACCCCCACTTGTCGCCAGAGCCTTCAGTCATCAGAAGGAATAAGGAGACATCCCCGGGGATTCTAGGGAGAGCTGGGAGGTGAGCAAAGCAAGCACGATCAGAGGGGCAGAGTTGTCTGAAGGAAACGATGTGTTCAGAAGACACCCTTTAAAATCTCGAAGTGGAAATGAGTGCTTTGCTTGGCAGACAGTTCTTGGGAGGTATGGAAAGGTGGTTCAATCGATAAAGTCCTTGTTGTGGTCATGAAGACCCTAGTTCAGATCCTGAGTGCCCAGGGAAAAGGCATACTTGGCTGCATAAGCAGTGGGAAAGCAGAGACAGGAGGATTCCTGGGGCTGGCCAGCCAACTGACCAGTGAGCCTCACGTGTAGTCTGAGATTTCTGTCTCCACGAACTCAGTAGTGGCGGCATATCCCTTTCATCCCAGTACTCAAGAGGCAGAGGCAGGAGGGCCCCGGTGAGATTCAGGGCAGCCTGGGCCATAAAGTAAAATTCTACCTCAAAGGAAAGAGAAAGAAATTAATACTGTGAAGGGTGACTGAGAAGACAGTAACATTGACCTCTGACCTCGACATACATGTGTACACTTAGACATGTGTACCTGAACACACATGTGCACACATACGTAAACATGTATATGCATGCAAAGTGCTCTTTGGTAACTGATTCCTTGTCCACATAACCTCATTCTACAGGCAAGTCTAGAACATTCTACATGCATTTTTGATGTGTTTTCATGTTAGATTGAAAGGCACGGTGAGTGATGGTGAGTGACTTGTCTTAAGAGAGTTATTCATGTGTTACACTGCTGAAGTCTAGAGACCGCACTGGCAGGGGAGGGAAAGCTCCTGCTTTCTTGAAGAAATAGTTGGGGGCCCCACAATGGACTTTGCCTCTGAGCCCTTTGATTCGATGGGAACAACCACTACAACTTCACACAAGCCAGTAACTGTGTTGTCCGATCCATGTTTATTTTATAGGACAGCAACGGGAGCTCTGAGTTACAGGAAATCATGAGGAGACGTCAGGAGAAGATCAGTGCGGCAGCCAGCGACTCGGGAGTGGAGTCTTTTGACGAGGGGAGCGGTCACTGACGCGGGGAACTCCATTACTCTCGACATTGTTGGACATGCTTTGTTTGCAGAAGCCTTGAAGGGAATGTCAAATCCATTGTCCTGATATATGTATATTATCGCCATAAAAACAAAAACAAAAACAAAAAAAAAAAAAAACAGTGTATACCTGAGCAAGCAGGGGACTTGCTGCTTCTACACCCATCGTTTTGATTAAAAGCCGAGACGTGGGCAGATGAGGTTGGTTGGTCAGCAAGTAGAGGTACTTGCCACCAAGCCCGATGACCTGAGTTCCAGTCCCTGGACCTACTTGGCAGAAGGAGAGAGCTAGGTTTTCCAAGTTGTCCTCTGACACATACATCAATAAGCAAATAACAAGGGTAATTAAAAGAATTTTAATGGCAATGTAAATTAAAAAGAAAAGTATTAAGCTGTTTTGACCTTGGGAAACATTTTTTTCCACTTTCCTAAGGTGTACTTCCCTTTTTTGCTCCATTAATTATCTCAGCCTCATTCGTGATCTGTGTAGGGTTATTGTGACTGTGGAGAATGTATTCACGGCCATTGATGACTAAGTCTACCTACTCAGCTCTCTGTGACTGAGGTGCCTGTCATCCAGGGAAGAAGCTCAGTGAGACTACCCTCTGCTTACTTAAGATCTCTCCTCTGACATACCTAATGGCAGCATCCTTAGGTTTATTTAAAGTTCTTAATGCCAACAGTTTTAAAGAAATCACATGAGCTGTACAATGTAGCCAGACCTTGAATGTGCAAATAGGAGACTATAGTACGTTCTCAAGACGTTTTGCTCCTCGAAGCCCTATCAGTTGTAAAGTCTTGCATAGATTGTACTTTGATTTAGTTTATATTCTGCTTATTATATATACTGTGTAATTAAATATGGGAAAGCACAGTGGGAAGTAAGTCACGAACACTCACAATCAATGAAACAAAGTAGCCCACGTTGGTGTTTATTACAGTATTTTGCTTAATAAAAGCCTCAGTTATAAATATTGATATAAGTAGTAAAAGGATATTGGGTCATTTTATGTGTTTTATCTGTGTAACAAGGGACACTTAATTTACATGTACTTTAACCCCATGAAAGAATCTAGATAGAGAGAAGAAAAATAGCTAACATTCAACAAATATTATTTTTGGAAACACGATTTTTGTCATTAAATGTAATATTATTTCACATATATAAAGAAGATGTTATGTAAGAATGTTGTATATTTTAACAAATCCATTTAGAGAGATTATCTAGATGCATTAATTTTTCATAGTGCCTTTTTCACTTGAGTCAGCTGGAAAGAGTCTGCAATAAGCAGTATTGCTGTATATTAATAAATAGCTTCTATCTCATCAACATGAAGGCGTTTGCTTTGTAGACTGGGCGTTTGGATTAGCAGAATGAGAGCAGAGGTCACTTGCACAGAAAGAAGGCTTCAGTGTGTCTGTGTGGCCTAGGATGCGCTCGCATGTTCCTCCGCTTTACACTTCCCTGGTCTCATCATTCCTGCCTTCTAGCATCAAGTCAAGTTGCCAACAGAATGAAAGCTCCTGCACACTGTATTTGTTTTTGATCTCTGCTGCAAGCAAATTTGTAACTTCTTAGGGGCCGCGTTTGCAAAGGTGACGAAGGGACTGGCAGCCTTCATCTTCCGTCTGTCTCCACATCAGCCTGAGCAGAGGGGAGAGGACAAAGATGTAGTTTAGCTCTCCTACATTCTGTAAAACCCGCCTTCACTGGGAACACAACAACAACAACAAAAAGCAAAAAAACTCTGAAATTCAAAATCAAAATATTAAGCTAACCTGCTTGGAAAGTAGCAGATCCAAAAAAGAAGTGCTGTGATTGATACGTGTATGTTCAGATACAAAGGGAATGTGTCAGAGAAGCAGCGGTGACAGGGGTCAGTGCGCTCGGGGACACTGGAGAGTGGTGAAATTTAGAAGGCTGAGGGAGGGTCCTGTCGGAGCTTGCGCTCAGATGGCTGAGGAGTTTGGTCACTGGAAAATCTGAAGAGCGAGCCCACAGAGCTGCGAAAGGGCCTCTGATGATCAGCTCTCAGAAACAGGTAGATTCATGAGTCAATAGACCTCAAGAGAGCTCAGCTGGTGCTCCGTTCTTCAGGAGGCTGCTGCCGGGAGGTCTGAGAAAGGGAACCAGAGATGTGTGCCCACTGCTGCTGTTGTCACCACCGCTGGCAGGTGTGGAGACCCAAGGATGGGGATGGGGATGGGAAATAAACCAAGGCAATTTTATCACCAACCCCACCCCACCCCGCCCCGTCCCCCAAACTCTGATCCTCTCTCCCTGGTAGTCTCTGTCGGACTACCACATGGTAAAGCCCCAAATCACAAAGGGCCATGCAGCTCCAGCTTCTGCATGCATACAGACTCTTGGCTTCCTTTTCTGTATGTATTTAAATCACATAAAAGTAATAAAAAGCTTACGAGTTTTTCCTAACACAGTATAATTATCCTTCCCTGTTATCTGAACATGTGTAGGAGAATGAATGTTTCTTATGGATTATTGGTTAGAAGGAGGAAAGAGAGAGCCCCAAGCCTCCACAGAGGAGTAACAGGCAGATCCCACACCTTGGGAGGATTCAAAGGTAAAGCTGTGTTCGTTTGAACTCAGAGACATGGGAAGCACAGCCCGTGGGATTTGGATTTGAACCTCCAAGGAGCAGCATTGTGATGTGTAGGTACACCTGTGTTGGAGGAGAGAACTTTGAAGAGGGGCTTCTGGCCTGTTGATGCTGGATCTTGTGGGAGCAGGGAGAGCGAGGACTTTGCTTCTGAAAATGTAGAAGTAGAAACTGGAGCAGCCTACTGTTGCTAGCATCAACTGTCGGGCAGCATGGAAGATCTGTTGACTGTTCTCACCTACCTGATTTTGGTATGGCTCATGCTGTAGTCTTGTTATGCACCGATATGCTTGGAATTGTGGGAATATAGTCATTATATTTGGGAAAGTCTGGACAATTTTTTTTCCTGTCCCTCCTGTTTCTCCTCCTTGGATGTTTGCAGCTTCATGTGTGCTGGGCCGTCTACAGTTTTTCCAGTGTTTTCCCTGCGTGTTTCATTCCGTGTAGTCTCTGTTGCTCTCTCTTCTGTGGCTTCTATCCTGCTTTTATTCACTCCCATTGTAATTTCTCATGTGTGAGTTATAGTCTTTATCTCTAAGCATCCAACTTAAAATTTTATCTTCTCCGTCTCTTCTGAACTTGCTTGATACGTCTTCTACTGTTCCAACCTCATGAAAGAGTTAAAATGTGTCTTTAAAGAAGATTTTGGAGCCAGGCAGTGGTGGTGCATGCCTTTAATTCCAGCACTAGGGAGGCAGAGGAAGGCTGATCTCTTTGAGTTTACAATGCTACACAGAGAAACGATGTGTCAAAAAAAAAAAAAAAAGATTTTGGGTAGATGGTAGATTAGAAAGCAACAGTGATTTGCATCCCACCCAGAGAACAATTACACTGGCAGAGTTTGTTCATAATTTGTTCAGAACTTTGGAGTCTATTGTCTTGCAATGTCAAAAGATGGCTTGTATGGGAATATAAAGTAAGGAATATCGATGAAATCTAGAGGTCCTCTGGAAAAGATCAACAAAATGGACAGACTCCTGAGAATTTTCTAAGATGAATTTAAATGAAGAATCTATGCAGATTTCTGTTATGGCAATCTTATCTATGTATTGGTCCAGTATCTAGTGGAATCAGGCTTTGGTTCAAGAGGCAGAGTTCACATTCAGCTGGTCAGAATGGATGGACTGGAGAAAGAGAAGTCTGGGGAAAGAGAAGGCGGGGCCAGGAGGGTACTGAGGCCTTTTCAAGCCAAGGAAGTGAATGGTGAGTGTGCCTGTGTTGTTGAGATTATCTCAGGTTCTTATCTTTATATTCGTCCCCCAGTTTTATTATAGAATATATGGTAAAAGAAATCACAATAGATTACCGAAGATAAATAATAAGGAGCTTGGATCAATAATTAAAGCTGTTTCCCCAAAGAAATTACCTAGAAATGATAGTTCTATTGGCATATTTTATTGAACATTTGAGAAATAGACACAAATCCGAAAACTCTTCAAAAACTCAAGGAAGGAACATTGCTCTGTTCATTCTATGAGGCCACCAAATTTTCCTCACACCAGAGCCAGACAGACAAACTATAGGCAAAAAAACCAAAGTCCCTTATGAAGGATGTTATGTAACTGTTCATTTGTTTGTTGTTTAAGAGTTTATTCATGAGTGTGCATCCCCTTTGCATTTTTGTTTTGAGACAGGTTCTCAGGCAAGCCGCCCAGGCTAGCCATCAACTCTCTGTGTTGTTTGGATAAACCTTGACTTGGTGATCCTCCAGTCTCAGCCTCAGCCTCCCAGTTAGTTATCCCACCAGGCCAGCTTGGGTAACGATTTCATTATGTAAAGCAAGCAGATCATAATAGATCCTTAGCTGTGCTCACCGTCGGTGATATCTGGAGAAGGGGCGTGTTCCAAGGTCCCCAGACTCAGTCACAGTACATCTCCTCTTTCCCCTTTGTCTTGATTCCCACACCCCTTCTCTTCATTCTCAGAGTCTATTTGCACATTACGGCCTCCTGGGAGTTGAGAGCAGGAGACAAGCCAGAGTTCAAGGCTCTGTGTCATGGAATATTTTCATCAGGGTATGGGGCATGCTTAGTCAAAGGAAGAACAACAACTCATACCGAAATGTTGAGGTTTATCTCGGCACCTTTGTGAATGATTTGGAAAATGAAGAAGCTAGAAAAATCCTGAGAAGTAAACAACTACCAAGAACTATACAATCACAGAATTACTAAGAACTGCACATTGCCGAATTGGAAGATGGTGTGACCACACTAAATGCCCTGAGAGAATGTGGGCCTTGAGCCTGGACTTCTGGATGTATTGGCATGGTTTAGAAGTCTTACATGCTACCTGTCCAATGGGCAGCAGAGTCGGCAACTTCTATTGAGACTCTTTAAGAGCCAAGATGCCTCGGCCGGGCATTGGTGGCACGTGCCTTTAATCCCGGCACTCGGGAGGCAGAGGCAGGCAGATCTCTATGAGTTCAAGGCCAGCCTGGTCTCCAGCGTGCCAGGATAGGCTCCAAAGCTACACAGAGAAACCCTGTCTCGAAAAACAAAACAAACAAACAAAAAAAGAGCCAAGATGCCTCCTGAAACCCTGCTCTAGGCTGAAGTTCCCTGCTCTAGGCACTGGGACCAATTGTGCTGCTCTCTGGCCTGGCTGAGTAGCAAAGGCCAGAAACCATCTTTTCTCTTATACCTGGCTGTACGCTAGAAGGCAGTCATCCCAGTGTCTATTCTTGTCATCTCAAGAAATGCACTAGAGGGTCTATAATCAATAAAGTAGAAACCCCAAAACATACTCTTCTGTATGTGTGTCCTTCTCTCTCTCTCTCTCTCTCTCTCTCTCTCTCTCTCTCTCTCTCTGTCTGTCTCTCTCCACACACACACACAGTGAAAATGTCCAGTTTTCCAGTTTCATTGTTCCATGCTCTGAGCTCATATCATAAAATAAATCCTTCCTCCTGCCTTCTATTCTCATGAAATAGGGAATGAACTGAACCCATGTTTGCTGAATATTTTAATATATACTCCCGCTTTATAAATGAGCAAATGAAAACTACAGTAAGCTAAATAGCTTATTTAAAATAATGTCCCCAACATCTGAATTTGAACTTAGCCTATTGGACACCTGTTTAATGTACAGTCCTTTTGTCTGGGGTCAAAGATCAGTGTATAAAAGGGTCTTAGCAGAAAACGTCATTTTTTGGGGGGAAGAATCTTGCTATGTAGCCTTGGGACTCATTATGTTGCCCTGACTCACCTTGAACTCATGGCAGTCCTCCTGCCTCAGCCTCTCTAGTGCTGGAATTAGAGGCACTCACCACCATAATGGCTGAAAATGTACTATTAAATGAAGTCCTGTGGGGAAATCCATCTCCCTGTTGGAAGCCTCATTGGAAAACCAGTGGCTACTCAGTTTCTCTACTCACAGGGCCCTAACAGCTGAATTTTCAAGTAGAGTATGCTTGTTTGTTTGGTGGAATATTAGCTACTTTTTTCTTTTTGTCACTGATGTAACAATATTGTTTTAACAAAATACCTGACAAAAGCAACTCTTGGTGGTTTGAATGAGAATGTCAGCTGATGGCACATTTGGTGAGGTATGGGGAGGTGTGGCCTTGCTGGAGGAGGTGTCACTCTGGGGTCTGGGCTTTGGGAGTTTATGGCCTCACCCCACCTACTACCCTCCCGTGTGCGTGTGCGTGTGCGTGTGCGTGTGTGTGTGTGTGTGTGTGTGTGCGCGCATGTGCGCGCACACATGTGGTGTATATGTGTGTGTTTAATGTATGTGGTTGAATATATGATCCTTGGGCTTCCTTCTACAGCTGCCTGCTGCCTTGCCTCCTCTGCCATTATGGACTTCCCAAAATAAACTCTTTGTCTTTAGTTGCCTTGGTCATGGTGTTTTATCAAAGCAACAGAAACCTAACTAATACACGACTTAAGGAAGGACCCATTTTGTTTTGGCTCTCAGTTTGAAAAGATAGAATCCTTCCTGGTGGGGAAGGCACAGCAGCAGGAGCTTCAGGCAGCAAGTCACATTGTGTCCCCAGTGAGAAAACAGCAAGAGAGGAATATTGCTGTTCATTTCATTTCCCCCTCCCCCACCCCTTTTTATCTTTTTATTCACCCCAGGATTCTGGCTCATGAAAGGACCACCACCCCTGACATTCATGGTGGCTCTTCTTGCCATAAACACCTTCTAAGACACACCTCTAGGTGATTCTGAGTCTGATCAGCTGATAGTGACAGTTAATGATAACATTGAGCAATAGTGACAGTTCTGAGTCTTAGCCATCCTTTTATATCTGCAGGGAATGCCAGCTGGCCGGTAACCCTGATTTTGTTTAGAGAGAAAAACTGCCATTAGGTGAAAGACCCCTGTCCCTTAGCCCTTTCTTTCTCAAGTTTGTCTCCTCTTCCTCCTGTCGGCGGCTTCCCCGATCCCCACCCCCGGTGGCCTTTCCCCGCCCGGCCCGAGAACAAGCACCGGGTGGGGCCGGCCCGAGAATGAGCACCAGGTGGGCCAGCCCGAGAACAAACACCGAGTGAGCCGGCCTGGAGCCCTGCCCCTGAGCCCCCGCCCCGCCCGAAGAGAAACACTCCGTCCCAAGGTCTCCGCCCCCAAGGTCAGCCATCAGGAAAGGGGGGGAATTGAGTCTGCTGTACCAGACACCAGACCTTGAGAATATGCTGATCTGGAATGGCTCTGTGTCTCATTTGAACCATCCAATGGAAATGATTCTGTATTTCGCCTCATTTGAAAGACTCTGTGTTTCACCTCATTTGAATAACTCTGTACTTTGCCTCATTTGAATAACCCTGTATAGCGCCTCATATACATTGACCAATGGGAATAGCTCTGTATAATGCCTCATTAGAATTATCCAATCGAATCCCTGCTCCTAGCTTGCGCCTTTTTCCCTATATAAGGACCCCTTTCCCTTGGCTCGGGGCGCTTAGCCACACTGAAGCTAAGTCGCCCCGGGTACCCGCGTCTCCAATAAAGCCTCTTGTTTTTTGCATCCAGTTCGTGGCCTCGCTGATTCCTGGGTGTGTGGGTCTCCCTCTACGAAAATGCCTCTTCGGGGGTCTTTCATTTGGGGGCTCGTCCGGGATAGAGACCCCCGCCCAGGGACCACCGACCCACGTTTGGGAGGTAAGCGTTGTGCGGATCCGCTGTCTTGTCTTGTCTTGTCTTGTCTCGTCTCGTCTTGTCTGTCTGTCTGAATCCGTTTTGTGAATTGCGCTTGCGTTTGTAGTATACAGCTGTGTACATTTGTATTTGGCGGATCCGAGAGGAGCTGACGAGCTCGGACTCCCGACCGCGGCTCCAGGAGACGTCCTGGTAGCGTTTGAAGCCCTCAGGGTGAGGGATTTGTATTTTGAACTTGGGAAGCCCTCAGGGTGAGGGATTTGTATTTTGAACTTGGGAAGCCCTCAGGGTGAGAGATTTGTACTTTGAACTTAGATCTATGACTGGACATTTTCCCAGTCTCTTTGGAGAAGGCCCTCGGCTTGAGGGATTTGCAATCTTTACTGGGGACGAGGAAGGAGGGCCCCCTTCCTCGACCCCCTCTCAATTCCTTCTGTCGACTCTCTGTCGAAACCGCGCTGCGAAAGTCTGTTCTGTGTTATTCGGTCTTTGTCTTGTAGCTGTCATTTGTGTCCTCCTAAGCCTAGAAACTATGGGGCAAACTGTCACCACTCCTTTGTCCCTAACACTCTCGCACTGGAGGGATGTACAGGAATATGCTCATAACCAATCTGTTAATGTGCGTAAACGCAAATGGATTACTCTTTGTTCTTCAGAATGGCCGACCTTTGACGTAGGCTGGCCGCGAGATGGTACCTTTAACCCCCAGACTATATTCCAGGTAAAAGAGAAGATTATGGATCCTGGACCACACGGGCATCCCGATCAAGTGGCTTATATCGTCACTTGGGAGGCTTTGGTTCAGGACCCCCCTCCCTGGGTACATCCTTTCTTACATCCCAAGGGCCCCTCTCTCCTTCCCCCCTCTAACCGCTCCGACCGACCCATTCCTTCGGCCCCTACACCTCCCACTCCTTTGATTCCTCCCAACCCCCCTTCCCATTCCAACCTTTACCCTACCGTGGTGAAAGACACTAAGGCTAAAGAAAAGAAGACACCTAAGGTACTCCCCCCGGGAGAAGACCAGTTGGTTGATCTATTAACGGAGGAGCCCCCGCCATATCCGCCACTGCCACCCCCACCAGAGGCAGAAGCGGACTCCGCCGCTGCCTTGGCGGAAGCGGCCCCTGACCTTCACCAATGGCTCACCGACTAAGAGGTCGCAGGGAGCAGCCCGTTCCAGATTCAACCACTTTGCCCCTCCGAACTGGACTGAACGGCCAACCTCAGTATTGGCCATTCTCAGCATCGGACCTCTATAACTGGAAAAATAATAATCCTTCTTTTTCTGCAGACCCCGTGAGGCTGACATCTCTCATAGAGTCGGTCCTCACGACTCACCAACCCACCTGGGATGATTGTCAGCAGCTTTTGCAGGTCCTCTTAACCTCGGAGGAGAAACAGCGCGTGCTACTAGAAGCACGAAAGAATGTCCCAGGAGTAAACGGGCAGCCCACCCAGCTACCCAATGAAATTGATGCGGCTTGCCCTCTTGAAAGACCTGAATGGGATTTTACCACCGAAGCAGGTAGGACCCACCTGCGTCTCTATCGCCAGTTGCTGGTAGCGGGACTCCGGGGGGCAGGACGCAGACCCACTAATTTGGCCCAGGTGAAGCAGATAATACAGGGTGCGGAGGAATCACCTGCCGCTTTTCTAGAGAGATTGAAAGAAGCGTACAGGATGTATACTCCCTATAATCCGGAAGATCCAGGTCAGGCCACCAACGTTTCTATGTCCTTTATTTGGCAATCAGCCCCGGACATAAGAAACAAGCTTCAAAGGCTAGAAAATCTACAGGGATATACACTCCAAGATTTGTTGAAGGAAGCAGAACGTATTTTTAATAAGAGGGAAACACAGACAGAAAGAGAAGAACGTTGGAGGAAGGAAACCCAGGAGAGAGAGGAAAGACTAAGACAGGAAGCTGAGGAAAAAGAGGTTGCGAGAGACCGTAAGCGGAATAAAGAAATGAGCAGGTTATTGGCCACAGTAGTGACAGGCCAGAGACAGAATAGACAGAGGGATGACAGAAGGGGGCCCCACCTGGACAGGGACCAATGTGCTTACTGTAAAGAAAAAGGACATTGGGCAAGAGAATGCCCTAAGAACCCCCGGGCCAAGCTTCCACCGCCAAGGGTTTCTGACCTCCTGAACCTAGAAGATTAGAGGAGTCGGGGCCAGGAGCCCCCCCCTGAGCCCAGGATAACACTGCAAGTCGGGGGGCATCCGGTCACCTTCCTAGTCGATACAGGGGCACAACATTCCGTTCTGAATCGGTCACCCGGACCCCTGAGTCACCGGACTGCATGGGTACAGGGAGCTACAGGCGGAAAGCAGTACCATTGGACTACAAATCGGCAGCTCCAGCTCGCGACCGGTAAGGTTATGCATTCTTTCCTCCATGTGCCAGATTGCCCCTACCCCTTACTAGGACGGGACCTATTGACCAAATTAAAAGCTCAAATACACTTTGAGAGGTCAGAAGTCAAAGTCACAGGGCCAGAGGGAATTCCCCTTACCATCTTGACAATGTCCATAGAAGATGAATATAGACTCCATGAAAAGAGGACTAATTCGAACAATCAGGAAACCCTTGATCACTGGCTTGCGGAATTTCCCCAAGCCTGGGCTGAAACAGGAGGAATGGGCCTTGCCATTAACCAGGCCCCAATTATAGTAACCTTAAAAGCTGCCATCCTTCCTGCATCCGTCAGACAGTATCCAATGCCTAAAGAAGCCCGCGAAGGAATTCGGCCACATATTAAAAGGTTACTTGAACAAGGGATTCTGGTGCCCTGTAAATCTCCTTGGAATACACCCTTGCTACCCGTTAGGAAGCCGGGAACTAATGACTACCGGCCAGTGCAGGACCTGAGAGAAGTCAATAAAAGGATAGAGGACATACACCCTACTGTCCCCAACCCTTACAATTTGCTGAGTGGATTGCCACCTAACTATACCTGGTACACAGTCTTAGATCTTAAAGACGCTTTCTTCTGCCTCCGCCTGCATCCCACCAGCCAGCCTATATTTGCCTTTGAATGGCAGGACGCGGCCCTTGGAATCTCTGGGCAGCTGACTTGGACTAGGCTACCTCAAGGGTTTAAGAACAGCCCTACCCTTTTTGATGAAGCTTTACATCAGGACCTGGCAGAATTCCGGGTTAGGTACCCCGCTCTAATCCTCTTACAATATGTAGATGACATTCTCCTGGCAGCCAAAACCAAAGGGGAATGCAAGGAAGGCACTCAAGCCCTCCTCCAGACTCTTGGGAGCCTAGGGTACCGGGCATCCGCCAAGAAGGCCCAGATATGTCAGAAACAGGTGACCTATTTAGGATACAAGATAAAGGATGGACGTCGATGGCTAACGGAAGCCCGTATGCGAGCCATCTTAGACATTCCCACCCCACAAAATCCCCGCCAACTGAGAGAATTCTTGGGAACGGCAGGCTTCTGCCGCCTATGGATCCCTGGGTTTGCCGAAATGGCGGCTCCCCTCTACCCCCTCACTCGGCCAGGGGTTGCTTTTAAATGGGAAGAGCCCCAAAAGAAAGCCTTCACCGACATCAAAAAGGCTCTCCTTGAATCACCAGCCCTGGGTCTACCGGACTTAGCTAAGCCATTTGAACTTTTTATAGATGAGAAAGAGGGCTATGCTAAGGGAGTCCTCACCCAAAAACTGGGGCCTTGGAGAAGGCCCACTGCATACCTCTCCAAGAAATTGGATCCTGTGGCATCGGGATGGCCACCCTGCCTTCGAATGATTGCCGCTATAGCCCTGCTGGTAAAAGATTCTCACAAGCTAACCTTGGGGCAGCCTTTGACCATACATGCCCCTCATGCAGTAGAGGCAGTCATCAGACAGCCTCCAGACAGATGGCTTACTAATGCCCGAATGACTCATTACCAGACTATGCTGTTAGACAAAGACTGGGTCCACTTCGGGCCTTTGGTGACTCTGAACCCAGCCACCCTGCTCCCCCTCCCTGGGGAGCCCGAGGCTCATGATTGCTTACAGGTATTGGCCGAGGCCCATGGAGCGAGATCCGACCTGACTGACCAGCCTCTACCTAGCCCGGACCACATCTGGTTCACGGATGGAAGCAGCTTTTTGCATCAAGGAGAACGAAGGGCGGGCGCGGCAGTCACCACAGAGAATCAGGTCGTCTGGGCCCAGGCACTCCCCCCTGGAACTTCCACACAGAGGGCAGAACTCATAGCACTCACGCAGGCTCTAAAATTGGCAGAAGGTAAGAGGCTCACCGTGTATACAGACAGTCGTTATGCCTTCGCCACTGCCCATATACATGGAGAAATTTACAGACGGAGGGGGCTGCTTACCTCCGAAGGGAAAGACATTAAAAATAAGGAGGAAATCCTCGCTCTCTTAAGGGCTCTTCATCTGCCCGCTGCCTTAAGTATCATACATTGCCCTGGACACCAAAAAGGGGATTCTTTCGAAGCAAGGGGCAATCGAAGGGCAGACTTGGCTGCCCGAGAGGCGGCCCTGACCACAGACACCACTAACCTCCTGGCTCTAGAGCCCACCAACGACCATCCCTTCCCCTCATGGGACTATGAACAAAGAGACATCCAAACCCTAGAGAAATTGGGAGCCGCAAAGGAACCAAACGGGGATTGGACTTATGAAGGAAAGACTGTCATCCCCTACCGGGTAACCAAGTACCTAGTGACATTTTTACATAAGATGACACATCTGAGCTCCAAGAAGATGCGGGAGCTCCTCGAACGAGAAGAGGAATTCAATTTCCTTTTGGGGAAGAACGATATTCTAAAACAGGTAACTGAGCAATGTGATGCGTGCGCCCGAGTCAACGCATCCAGACTGAAGCTTCCTCCCGGGAACCGGGTCAGAGGCTACCGGCCCGGAACACATTGGGAGATAGATTTCACTGAGATTAAACCAGGAAAATATGGATACAAGTATCTATTAATTTTTGTAGACACCTTTTCAGGATGGGTTGAAGCCTTCCCTACTAAACATGAAACAGCCAAGATCGTTACTAAGAAATTGCTTGAAGAAATCTTTCCCCGTTATGGGATGCCTCAGGTATTGGGAACAGACAATGGGCCCGCCTTCGTCTCCCAGGTAAGTCAGTCAGTGGCCACCTTGTTGGGGATTGATTGGAAATTACATTGTGCTTATAGACCCCAAAGTTCAGGACAGGTAGAAAGGATGAATAGAACAATCAAGGAGACTTTAACAAAATTGTCGCTTGCAACTGGCACTAGAGACTGGGTCCTCCTACTCCCCCTAGCACTCTACCGCGCTCGTAATACCCCTGGACCACATGGGCTCACACCCTTTGAGATCCTGTATGGAGTACCTACTCCTATCATTAACTTTCTTGATCAAGATGTCTCAGATTTTGCTAACTCCCCTTCTCTCCAAGCTCATTTACAGGCCCTCCAACTAGTACAACGGGAGGTCTGGAAACCCCTTGCTCAAGCTTATAAAGACCAGAGGGACCATCCCACCATCCCCCATTCCTACCAGATCGGGGACACTGTTTGGGTCCGGCGTCACCAGGCCAAGAACCTTGAACCCCGCTGGAAGGGACCCTACATCGTTTTGCTTACCACTCCCACCGCACTCAAGGTAGACGGCATTGCAGCTTGGATACATGCTTCACATGTAAAGCCAGCCCGACCCACCGATTCAGCCACTGCATCAGAATGGACCGCACACCGCACTCAAAATCCTTTAAAGATAAGACTCTCTCGTACACCCTCCTGTTGATTGGTTGTCTGTTTACCCCCCATGTAGCAACTAACCCCCACAGGGTTTATAATATCACCTGGAAAATAGCCAATCTAGGGACCGGGGAAATAGCCAACCTCAGCACTTATATAGGGACTCTACATGATGGGTTCCCTCCTCTCTATGTCGACCTATGTGACTTAGTAGGGTCTGATTGGGATCCCTCTGACCAGGAACCATTCCCAGGGTACGGATGCCACCACCCTGGGGGAAGGATAGGAACAAGAAGCAAGGATTTTTATGTTTGCCCCGGCCATAAACCAACTCATGGCTGCGGGGGGCCGCAGGAAGGGTACTGTGCAAGATGGGGATGTGAAACCACAGGGGAGGCTTACTGGAAACCCTCTTCCTCTTGGGATTTCATCACTCTCAAACGGAGGGAGATCCCAGGGTACGCAGGGAAAGGACCATGGAGATGTGGGCAAAGAGCCTGCGGACCTTGTTATGATAGTGCCGGAGGGGGAGGTTTTCAAGGCGCCACCCCCGGAGGAAAATGCAACCCTCTCATCCTAAGGTTCACAGATGCTGGAAAAAGAACTACTTGGGATAGTCCTAAGGTCTGGGGACTCAGGCTGCACCGAGCAGGGAAAGATCCGGTGACTTTATTCTCCCTGTACAGACAAATTACTCCCCTAAGCCAACAATCAGTCGGGCCAAACATAGTAATAGCGGACCAGAGATCCCCAACCCATTTTCAAGTCCCTAAACCCCCTACCGTTCCTAAAGCTATCACTCCTACACCAGGTGCTGTCACCTTCTCCCCCACCCCAGATGCCCTAAACATCGAGATAACCAGAGACCCTCCAGGTACCAGAGATAGATTATTACAATTAATCCAAGGAGTTTACCAAGCCTTAAATTTTTCAGACCCCAACAAGACTCAGGAATGCTGGTTATGCCTAGTTTCCCGGCCCCCATATTATGAAGGCGTGGCAATACTGGGCAACTACTCCAACCAGACCTCAGCACCTACCAGTTGCGGAGCTGCTATGCAGCACAAGCTCACAATATCTGAGGTCTCAGGAAAGGGGCTATGCATAGGCAGGATTCCTTCCTCACATCAAGAATTATGTAACCAAGTAGAGCCATTATCTCAGGACAGCCGATACCTTGTTGCCCCTTATGGAACTTATTGGGCTTGCAGTACTGGGTTGACTCCCTGTGTCTCTACCACTGTTCTCAACACCACCATTGACTTTTGTATATTGATAGAACTTTGGCCCAAAGTCACATACCACCAACCTGAATATGTTTACAGCGTACTAGAGAAATCAACCCGATATAAGAGGGAGCCAATATCCTTTACCGTGGCCCTATTATTAGGAGGAATAACAGTGGGGGGCATAGCAGCCGGCATAGGGACCGGAACCGTTGCCCTACAGGGAATTAATCATTTTAAGCTTCTACAACAAGCCATGCACACGGATATCCAGGTCCTAGAAGAGTCAGTCAGTGCACTCGAGAAATCCTTAACATCACTCTCTGAAGTGGTCCTGCAAAACAGACGAGGATTAGATTTATTATTTTTACAGGAAGGGGGGCTATGTGCTGCCCTCAAGGAAGAATGCTGCTTTTATGCAGATCATACAGGAATAGTTAGGGACAGCATGGCCAAACTTAGGGAGAGGCTAAAACAGAGGCAACAGCTATTTGAGTCTCAACAAGGATGGTTCGAAGGATGGTTCGCTAAGTCCCCCTGGTTGACTACCCTTATATCCACGCTCATGGGACCTCTGGTTATTCTATTTTTGATCCTCATATTTGGTCCCTGCATTCTGAACAAACTGACTCAATTCATCAGAGAACGACTATCTGTTGTACAGGCCTTAGTCTTAACTCAACAATATCATCAGCTAAAGCAAATAGATCCAGAGTATCCAGAGACCTCTGAATGAAAGATTCCATTCAGTTACAAGAGAAATGGGGGAATGAAAGACCCCTGTCCCTTAGCCCTTTCTTTCTCAAGTTTGTCTCCTCTTCCTCCTGTCGGCGGCTTCCCCGATCCCCACCCCCGGTGGCCTTTCCCCGCCCGGCCCGAGAACAAGCACCGGGTGGGGCCGGCCCGAGAACAAGCACCGGGTGGGGCCGGCCCGAGAATGAGCACCAGGTGGGCCAGCCCGAGAACGAGCACCGGGTGGGCCGGCACGAGGGCGAGCACCAGGTGGGTCAGCACGAGAACAAACACCGAGTGAGCCGGCCTGGAGCCCTGCCCCTGAGCCCCCGCCCCGCCCGAAGAGAAACACTCCGTCCCAAGGTCTCCGCCCCCAAGGTCAGCCATCAGGAAAGGGGGGGAATTGAGTCTGCTGTACCAGACACCAGACCTTGAGAATATGCTGATCTGGAATGGCTCTGTGTCTCATTTGAACCATCCAATGGAAATGATTCTGTATTTCGCCTCATTTGAAAGACTCTGTGTTTCACCTCATTTGAATAACTCTGTACTTTGCCTCATTTGAATAACCCTGTATAGCGCCTCATATACATTGACCAATGGGAATAGCTCTGTATAATGCCTCATTAGAATTATCCAATCGAATCCCTGCTCCTAGCTTGCGCCTTTTTCCCTATATAAGGACCCCTTTCCCTTGGCTCGGGGCGCTTAGCCACACAGAAGCTAAGTCGCCCCGGGTACCCGCGTCTCCAATAAAGCCTCTTGTTTTTTGCATCCAGTTCGTGGCCTCGCTGATTCCTGGGTGTGTGGGTCTCCCTCTACGAAAGTGCCTCTTCGGGGGTCTTTCATAGGATTTGATCCACACTCCTTCTTTAAAGTATGCACCATATAATAGGCCGGGAGTCAGGGTCAGAGTTAGCTCATCTGCTCTGTCTTCCCCGTGACAGGACAGACAGACAAGCATTTGCTGTGAGAGATGCTATGAAGCTGTTTATCCAGTAAACACAGTGTGAGGGCCCTGTGTAGCTCCTGGGAGGCAGGTGCCGGAAGGGCTTATTAAACTTGCATGAACCGGGTGAGTGGAGCTATCCGACCTCAGGCTCAGGCAATGCTGGGGCTGTCTCCTGGCTCATGAAACTCAGCCTGTGCAAAGTGAGAAGCCGAGGCTCATTAATAACCCAGTGCCCTGTAGTCAATACATGAGGAATAGAGTTTACATCAGGAAAACAGTGTGAGGACGTTTACTGCCTCGTCTCCAAAACCAATCCACCATAGGGTAGGATCCAGATGTTTGGATAACTCATTAATCTTTCAGGCATAAAAGAATGAAACATGGTAGAAGGACTGTTGTTTTATGCTTAGATGATGGAACAGTGGATTTACAGAACACAAACTGAGACAGCTCCTCTTTCCAATTGCCTGGTTGCTTCCAAGTTCTTGGGGCATTTGTCCAACTGACTTTCCCATACACGTAGGGGTATTGTGCAGACAAGACCTGTGCCTTGTGGGGTTGCCCACACCAAATCCAGCAGGGGTTAGCAGGGGCAGGGAAGGTTGTTACCACTGCTCTGGGAAACAGACCTAATAGATGGGTGTGCGCTCAGTAAATGTATCTGTGA
The DNA here is from genome assembly GCF_003668045.3 of Cricetulus griseus. NCBI lineage: Eukaryota > Metazoa > Chordata > Mammalia > Rodentia > Cricetidae > Cricetulus > Cricetulus griseus. Next base: position 11,560,694 of record NC_048601.1, read on the forward strand.
GGAGCTGAATACAGCAGGCAGTCTGAGGGACAGCATCACTCTATAGATGTCATGGTAGAAGTAGGATGACCTCATGGTCTCAGTGTGCTGAGGGCAGAACCACAGATTTGGAGAATCATGCAGAGCAAACTTAGTTCCGTCAGACTTTTGCCTGCTACTCTCTACAATCAATTCTATGTTTTACCATAGTTCCTGAATGGAGGTATACTATAGCGCCTGCGTGTGTGTGTGTGTGTGTGTGTGTGTGTGTGTGTGTGTGTGTGTGTGTGTGTGTGTGTATTAGGCTCTGAGATAGCAGGTGACTTCCAAAGGGCTCTGTGACTCTACAAACTGAGCTTTTCAGTTATACAGTTCCGCACCCCAAACCACTAGGCACCATGCCAAGGGCTTTCTATTTAATCCTCTACACCAGGCTGTGGAGGAAGCATTTAGTATTCCTGTTACCAAACAAGGGAAGTGGCTCCTAGAAGGATTAAGTGACATTCACAAATGGTGCCTGCTAACCCCAAGCCTCTGCTCTTAACCTGACCCAGGCATGTTTGCAGAGTAGGGTTGTACAAGTTGGCTCCCTCTTCTTAGAGGCAGTGAGCTTTGTTAGCTGGCCAGTTTTGATTTAATTACTTATGTTTTGAGACAAGGCCTCATGGAGTTCATACTGGCCTTGAACTCTCTGTGTCAAAGGGATGAACTTCAACTTGTGATCCTCCTGTTTCTACTTTCCTGAGTGCTAGGATTACAGGCATATGTCACCGCATCTGGATTATATGGTGCTGGGGAATCGAACCCAGGATTTCACACATGCTAGGCTAGTAAGATTTAAAAAGAATTTTGGTGTTGGCACAGTGAATCTACACAAGTTGTTTGCACAACTACAGTGTAAATCAGGTCCCAGCATTGCTTTGTGGAAAACCTTTACCATATGTGATGCTTGGACTGAACACACTGGATGCATGTTGGGTAGCACATGCTAGCAGAGAATTAAAGTTCAAAGCCAAGCCTGGGCCATGCTTTGGCCCCACATGTCTATAATTTATATCCCAAGGCTAATGGCTGTGAGGGATACTACCCTGGAGAAACAGAGCTCACCTAGTTCAAGTATTGGATACTTTTTGTTTGTTTTTAACCCCTCTAATAAAGAAGTTCTAGCTGGCTCTCAGAGACTGGGAGGTTAGCTTAAACGGAAATCATGTGATTATTATATCTTAGGTTAATTCAGGAATTGTTTTTAGACTCATGTGATGTTTTTAAGCTCTGTGTGGTGGACTAAACATGTCACATCCCAAGTTGATACAGTGAAGCCACCCGCAATGTTATAGTGTTAGGAGCCGGGGCTTTGGGAAGTAGCTATATCATGAGAGCCCTTATTAACAGGGTTCTTGCCACCATAAAATGACCCCAGACAGCCCTCACATGCCGTGTGAAAATAAAGCAAGAAGCCAGTAAATGGCGCCCACTGGACCCGGCGCTCTCACTCCAAAGGTCAGCCAGCAGTCTGTGGGAAATGGAATCCTGCAGGTCATTAGCCACTTGGTGCAGGTTCCCTTGTTGCAGCATCCTGAGTTGACGATGACGTGACGATGACGTGACGAGGGAAGCTCTAGCACCATGCCATCTCATATATTACACAGCAGAGTCACTGGAACTGTGCCACCCACAGGAACTGCTCTCTGTTACTATGCTGCGCTGCACTGCTGGCCCCTCACATGGTGCTCCGGGATTTCTGGTTAAAGGCAATCGGATAAAACGTGACTGGAGACACCAAAAAGCCCTTCTATGGCCACCGTTTTCTTTATTTGTTGCTTAAGATGGTGTGCTTTTTAATTTTTTTCTCATTTAGAGTATTTTTTTGGGGGGGGATTTCATGCATCGTATTTTAATCACGTCAACTCATCCCCAAACTCCTCACAGATCCGCATCCAATTCATAGCCACCAACTTTGCATCCTCTTTGCAAAATCTGCTTTTAATTTTGTGTTTATGTCTGGGTATGTGCACATGACTGCGCTGTCCACAGAGACCAGAAGAGGGCTTCAGATTCCCTGGAGCTGGAGTCCTTGTGAGTCACATGATAGGGGTGCTAAAACCAAGCTGGGGTCCTCAGGAGGCGCATCAGATGCTCCCCCTGCAGAGCCATACCTTCACTCCTTGCTTCCTACTTGTCCCAGAGGCAACAGGTATGACTTCTACTCTAAATAGCACTTAGTGAGGGTCCCAGATCCTCACCCAGTCCCTTGCCTTGGCCGTCATGACAGGCGGCAGAAAAGACCCAGCAAGATGTAGGCCTCTGACTCAGCAACATGTGCTGGGCCCCCAACCTTGCCCAACCTTGTTCTACTCACTGGGAAGCAGATACCCTCCATGTGGCAAGGAACCAATCAGAAGTTAGCTGGTGCGCTCTGGATGCAGAGTGTAGCAACCGCCCTGGAAGGGCCTCCAACCATAGCAATCTTTCTGCAGCTGCAGCTGACCAATCAACTCAGGACAGGTTGCCCCAACCTGGAGGTGCACCAATCCTACAACTGTTGCTATGCAACTAGCAGACCCCCCCCAGACACCCCCCTTGCTCTACCCCAATATATTCCCTGCTCTACTGCTGTTCCAGGTCCTGCTTCACCCACTGTGTCAGATGGACGGGGTTACCCAAGTTAAGTTGTAAAATTAAAGACTCTCTGCTTTTGCATGTGATCGGGTCTCTTGGTGATTTGGGGCTTCAGAGTTTGGGCCACAACATTAGGACTTTCTGAGTGTGCTTAGAACCAAAGAAAGATATTTCGTCCTCTGGCTTTGAGCTCCCATCCCAGGCTGAAACAACTTTACCAGGGAAGGTGAAACACAGCAGACTGGGTGGCTCCACACTCCCCGACATATTAAGAGCTCATGGCTTTGCCTTTGTTGGAGCTTCCATTGATATGAAACCACTCTGAAGTACAGTAACCCAGCAGTCCAAACCAAAGCCAACAACAGTCTTATGTACATTCTACTGGGTCTCCTGGGAGTTTTGGTTTTGTGAGAAGATTTGGAAAGCGGAAACAACACCACAAAAATCAAGAGAGATTTAACCTGGAGAAGAGTGACTTCTAAAGAGAAATGTGTATTTCTATAATAAAGTTTATCTGTTATTAAGATAAACTGCTTATTGGTGGTCTTTCCCTCCATCCTTGGTTTGCATCGTGGGTTAACTTTGCATGACTATTTCACCTGTCTTTTGAGAATTTTGCCATTGACACATCATTTTCCTGAAAAATATCCTATTAGTTGATATCATGCAAATGAAGGGCAGGTTGAGTGCTGGGCATGACAACACGAGAATCTCAATGACCACACAGCTGGAAGTAACTCATTGATGTCACCTAGGCAAGCAAGTGTCCTTTGTCCATGCTGTGACTCAGGGATCCAGGCTTCTTCCCGTTGGTCAGAAGGCAGTCACGTGGCCTCAAGTAAGCTGCAGAGGGGCCACTTTGTGCCTATAGTTACAGTAAATGTATCAGATGCAGAGTGGCTCACGATGCAGACCCATCTGGGGCGAACTGAAGAGAAGCAGTGGCTTTGGGTTAACAAGAAAAGGTTCATGTGCGGTGAATAGTATCAGGATGTTTGCTGAATACACAGGTGACATCTATCATGTATGTGGCTGACCATAACTCTGAACTCTTTAAGACTTGAAGGTATGAGTGTAGTTTTGTTTTTAAATTTTCCTGACTTTCCCAGGAATTAAGCAAACCCACCTCTTCCCTGGGACCCACACTAGATCCTGTGTTTTTCTATCCTGGCATTAGAAACCCATGAGGCCCTTATTTTCTCCTGTTTTTCCGTGGTGGAATGTAAACCCCTTCAAGAAGGGACCTTGTAGCATGCGTCTCCGGAACCACAGCCCTTTCCGTAGTACCTGGCACGACATGGTACATAAATGCTGTCCCGGTTTGAATGAGGGTAGTCTCCCACAGTCCCATGTATTTGAACATCTGTAGGGGGTATTGTTTGGGGAGGTTATGGAACCTTTAGGAGGCGGAGCCTTCCTGGAAGATAGACGTCACTGGGGGTGGGCTTTGAGGTTTATAGCCTCTCTCACTTCCTGTTCTCTCTGCTTCCTGTGTGGGGGTGAGACGTGACCTCTCTGCTTCTTGACTGCCAGGAAAGCCATGTCTTCCCTGCTATGATGGACTCTGTCGCTCTGGGAAAGTAAGCTAAAATGTATCCTTTTCTCATCCGCTGACTTCTAGACAGCCTGGGCTACGTGAGACCCTGTCTCAAAATACACTAGGAACTGCAAGGCAACACGCGGGGAGGACTTGGAGGACCAAGGTCCTGGAGAAGCACACGGGAATGGGTGCAGAGCATGGATAACGTCAATGTCACAACCTCACACATTGATTCAGGCCTCCTTTGTAAGTACCCATCGTACCACACACTGGACTAGAGTGAAGGACACGTCACTGAGTCAGACAAACAGGTCCTTGCTCCCAGGAATCACACAGTCTAGCAGGAGGGCACTGGTATTTTATCACAGCAACAGAGAATGAAACTACAACAAATGCCTAATTTTTCCCGATTGAAAGGTTGTTCCATGTTATCACCTGGAGATGATACTAGTAATTCTGTCTGATTAGAGTTTATAGGTGACAAGTGTGAATGGGACACAGCAGTGGGGAAAATGGCTTTTGAGGCTGTACAGAGCTGGGTCAGATTCTTAGGTTTGTCTCTTCCTAATCCACTATGTACTGTAATTTAGCTGGCACTGCCTCTTGATCCAGCTGCTTCTCACTTCCAGCATGGGGAAGGTGGACATCCTAACCTCTAGAGTTTTATTTGCAAGATAATAAACTTCCAATGTAAAGGGCTTAGCGTGTGAGAAAGAAACTGTCCTTGTCTTGAGGGTGAGGTATATGTGTTGCATCCATCCTGTCCGAGCTCATCCTGTTGCCTTATTCAAAGCGACTGTGTGAAGCCGCTGCTACCTGCACCTGCCTCCTATCCAGGTGAGGATGAGGCCTGGGCAGGAGGAAACACTGAAAGAAAATTGACAAGTTCTGACTTAGTCCTCCCGACAATGAATTCCAAGTTGCAAACCATTTTTTTAAGACCCGATAATTATTTCATTGTGCTTATAATGGTGTTTTATGTAAGTTGTCACAAAATCTTTTATTGGTTGTTTTTTTCCCCCCTCATGGTCATGGGTCACTGAGTGTAATGCTTAGCTCTGAGAATAAGGGAGACATTGATAGGCTGTCGTGTGATAAGACCCCCACTGATTAAAACATAGATCCTTCTCTTCTTCGTGGCCAGTAGTCACAAATGTTATGGCTGGAATTTTTCTCCCAGGCATCCAAACGAGGCTGCTGTAAACCAGGGGTGGGTGTCTGCAATTCCCTGTGTTATGTTTTGATGTTCCATAACCCATTTGGCCAAGGTACATATCATATTTGGTCCTGGGCATGGTTCCTGACTTCGTGCCCCGTGCCAAGCACCAGGCTGGAGATCTGTGAGCTGGGAAAGGGGCCAACTGTTTGAAGCACATGGCATCAGACATTCCCCGGGGTGCACAGGAAGGCCTCCTTGCTAGAGAGCAGAAGGAATTCTGCCCTCGGAGATCGGACTCAGTAATTTTAACTCCTTGGCGAAAGGCCAGTCCTCCAGCCAACAGATATCATGTGACCTGTAGAAAATTTAGACACAAAGCCTCTGGCTCTTGCTTTTCATGTGGACACTATAGCCTACTCTGAAAGATAGGTTGCCTCTGTGTGTGGGGGGGGGTGAGGCAGCTTTAAGAATGGAGCGGTATTCTAGAATCCTACCTTGAAAGCATCTTAGTAGATTTCACAAGACATGTAAATGCTTAAGAGAAATATTGTTTTCCTTCGCAACGAGAAAATGAAGATTTCAGATTAGAGAGATGTCAAAAAATAGGCTCCAGCTCTTGTTTTCTTTCAGGTTAAATATAACCATACAATGTCAGTGACGAATGGATAGACTAGTGTTAATATTACGTTTGTAAGTCAGACCCTAGTGGTCATTTGTGAACTTTGTGACTTGTCTTTCTCAGCCCCAGAGTTCCATCGCACCGGCACTGAGGAACAAATGCTTTGCAATTCTACACTCCCTACCTCTTCCTGTGTGTTGCCCAGGCTGCTGTGAACTGTGTTTGCCGGTCTGTGTGCTTATTCAATACACAGCCCCACTCGAATGATTTCTTAAAACGTAACTAGCAATGCGGAAGAGCCCCTGGAGACCTCACTTCTGACTGCTAGAGGTGAGATTGGGTAGATACCGAGCTGTGTGGAGTGGCCTCAGGGTTCACCAGAGAACCATGCCGAGAATCTTTGGGTTTGCCCCTTTAGAGAACCGGTATAGCTAAAGAACGGTGGGTGCACTTATCAGCACCCTACAGTGTGTTAACTGAAATTCAACAAATTCATAGCTGGAAGGAAAAGCTGACTCTTTTGCTAGCTGGACATCTTTCCCACCTTGAAGTGCAGAACCTGAGGGCACCAGGGAACAGAATGATGAGAGCAGAGCCTGCAAGAACAATCTGGATCCCTGCCTCTGTGTGACCCTCCCTGTAGGCTCAACTCTGGGTCTGCGATGCAAGCTCTGGTCTCCTTCCTCATCTGTCTTTGGAGGAAGCTGACTGGGGTCACTAGATCCCTGCTGTGAATGGGTGTTCAAGGAGAACATGAAAACTGTATGAAGTGCTTGCTTTCATGGGATGTCATGGTCCAGGCTATGGAATCTGTGTGGCCATGACTGGTCCACATCTCCTCATCAGCTCTTCTGTGGTTACACAGATTTGCCTCTGACCCGCTTATATGTGAGGTTCTAAGGATGTCATACAGGTGCTTGACAACTTTTTCAAACCTTGCTCATTTTGGAGTCTGGAATGATGTGTTATTAAAATGCCCAGGAGGCGGGGGTGGGGATAGCAGAGTGAGAAAGTGAGGGGGCAGCAGGAAGGCATTGGGAGGGAGAGCCAAGTAGGTTTAAAAAAAAAACAAACAAAAAAAAACAACCTGGCTTTCTCCATGAAGCCCCACCTGTCAGTCTGCAGGGTACGGATGTACCCTGCCATTCCCCCTGCCAGGCAAGGAGGCTTGCTCTTTCAGGACTTTGCCAAGGTCTGTTGTGTCCAGGACTCTACAGTCAAAAGAGTCAGTGGGGTGTGAGCTGTTCATTTGGTACCCTTTACTGTCATGAAGGTCACTGACAAAACACTAAACTGACCTTATGTAGTTTCAGGAAGATGGTTATAGAGGTATCTCAGTTGTTAAGAGCATGTACAGCTGGCGTAGGTGGCGCACACCTTTAGTCCCAGCACTCAGGAGGCAGAGGCAGGCGGATGTCTGTGAGTTCGAGGCCAGCCTGGTCTCCAGAGCAAGTGCCAGGATAGGCTTCAAAGCTACACAGAGAAACCCTGTCTGAAAGAAACAAAAACAAACTAAAATCATGTACTATTTTGGAGAACCTGAGTTTGGTTCCCAACACCCATGTCAGACACTAGGACTCCAGAGCCAGGGAATCCGACACCCTCTTCTGGACTCCATGGGTACTGCACTCACTCATTCCAATACCTAGCCACATAGAGAGTCATAAATAATTAAAAATGAAATAAATCCTGGGGGGGGGGCAGAGATAATTGGAAGTCGTGAGTAACTTGGAGTAGAGGGCAAATACCAGACACACAAGTGGGCTCCCAACAGCCACATGGCTACAGGGAAGCAGCCGTCTGTATCTCTTTCAGTTCAAAGGTTGACCTCACAGTGTCTAGAAGAATGGTTTTCAACCTTCCTAACGCTACAACCCTTTAATATAGTTCCTCTTGTTGTGGTGGCCTCTAACCATAAAATTATTTCATTGCTACTTTATAACTATAACTTGCTACTGTTATAAATTGCAATGCACATCTGACATACAGGAATCTGATAGGCAGCCCCAGCGAAAGGGCTGTTTGACCCCCAAAGAGGTCGAGAACCACAGGTAGAGACCCACTTTTGTAAAACATCACCTCTTCTGTTCTTAAGAAGTGGCACAAAGTAGCAGTCTCGTAATGCCATCAGTGTTCATTTTGACAACATTCATGGTCACAACACACAATCATGTACTTTAATCATACAAAATCCAAAGAATAATATGCCACTAGCTACACAAGTAAAATGAACCTGACAACAGAAATGAAAAGAAACCAAGAGAACCTTCTGTCGGAATCCATACAGATGCTTGCTCAACAATATTCTTAAGGGGTGGTGTCCGGTAACTGTCCTAGCATGCTGAGTTCGTTGACATAACTTCTGAATTCCCAGCTCTTCTGGGTGGGGAAAGAAAGTGCATTTTTACAGCCTATAGCTCTTAGAGAAACTGCTCTTGTGTATACACGGGTCAACAGAAAAACAAATGCAAAGGCTAGGCACCAAGACTGCTCAGATAGCAGCGGAGTTCGGAGTCAGACTCAAAACTGCCGAATCAGCTCTGGCTGTTCGAAAAGGACCATGACATTAGTTCAAAAGGGCCAGGGAAGAAACCCACTGGGAACTACAACAAGTCAGACAAATAATTTTTCCTACTCTACTTCAAAACAGAGGTTTTCATATTTGAAATAGGAAACGATAAGCTGGCTGAGTGTGCGGTTAGAACCACTCTCTTTGCCCTCTGCCTACCCATTCCTGATCCTGTAGCTTCAAGGTTACAGCGTGGGTCATACTTGCTCGTTTTCTTTAAAGTAGACTTATCACTTCTTCCTGTGTGGCCATGCCTCTTCAATAGTGAGGTATAACTCTGTCATCATGTTTCCAGGGCTGTGGCATGGATCAATGGTGTGGGCAGAAAACAATTCAACGTTCTGATAAAATCACAATTATACAAAAATTATTGCACTTAAAAAAAATCAGCCCAGCCCAAGCAGCAAGGGGCCAACTAAAGTGTCAGGACATGTTTGCTTCTTGCCCTTTGCGGAGCACTTTGACCTTTCTGGAATCCTAATGAATTGGGTCCATCAAATGTCCAGAAGTGAAGACTCCAAAAAATACCATGAGCTCCTTAAGGCTAAGTCTTAGTTCTAGGAGGTAAATCACCTCCTTGGCCACATACTACACAGCAGGGACTCGATTTAGCTAAAGGGCCCCTACAAAAACTCTGGAAGCAAGGGAGCATGGGTAGGTATCATGTCCTCACCTGTGAATGAGAGAAAGATGGTTAGCACCTTGATGTTTTAATAACCGCCTCCCAATGCCACCTCTGGTTCTCATTACACTCAACCCTCAACTTGTGGGGGCCTGAATTTATCTGTGTATGTTTTTGTGACTTGTCCTTTTCAGGGCTCTGAATACTTTCTCTCCACTTACATCTGTCTCTTATGGTTCCTCAGACTTCATCCTTCCAGTTGGCCCATGATACTCTGAACTTTTCTTGGTGGATGTAGAGATATCATGATGGTGCTCTCTCTCTCTCTCACCACATATGCTTCCAATCATTCTGCATTTCTCTAGTGATACTACTGCACCACTCACTCTATCAATGGCTCCTGTGCCATTCTATAGTCAGAAATACTGCTCTGTTATTGGGATAAATAAGGAAGCTTAGTGTCACTTCAGCCAAGATCTCTCAAATTTCCACATCAGACCTTGAGGTGAAAATGTCACTAATGTTTCATTGACCCTCCCAAATAGCTGCTCACACAGTAAGGGAAGCCAAGGAATTTTCAGGACCCATAATCCCAAGGCTCTGTGGTCAATATTGTTTTTCTTTTGGGGTGTATCCACTCCAATTCAAACTCTTTTGGGGGTCCTCACTCCAGCTTATAACTCTTGTAATCAGCACATTTGTACAGTTGTCTGGGTAGAGATGGAATGCAGTGTCTCTAAGTGGCAGAGAGAAATCCAATACCAGAATAATGAAAGGTTCTGAGTAGTGGGAAAAATAACCATGGACTTCAGAGGTTTCCTTTGTTGCTGTGACCCCAAGGAGGCACTGAAGTTTCAAGCCAACTATGTGACACAGAATATGCGATTGGTATTTGTGACTTCCTGTGGCCACTCCTGTGTGCTTCAGAGACATGAAGGCTGACATGAAGTCAGAGTCTACACAAGTCCTTTTATGCTAAGAGCTTCTCTAGAGTTAACACAAGTCCCTTTATGCTAAGAGTGTCTCTAGAGACGACACAAGTCCCTTTATGCTAAGAGTTTCTCTACTTACCGCTCCGGATTCAGAACTAGGACTTGCTGACGTTCTCGTAGATGACATCACTGATGCAGAACTGTTGCTTCTTCCTCAGCCACATCAGCTGCACACACTGATGGATAAAAATGTACTGCTCCTAGGACAGACAACAGAGGCAGGCCTCAGCGTGGGGCGGGTGTGAAGAGGAGGCACCCGTACCGGGTGATAAGCAGCCTCTGGTGCAAAAGGAAACGACTTTCATGTCCTTACAGAGACAATTTTATAGTTGGAAAACCCAAGAGACTGAACTTTAAAGGTATTTTATTAGTGGTAGATCCTAGAACATCACTTCCGTGTGTGTGTGTGTGTGTGTGTGTGTGTGTGTGTGTGCACACGCGCGCGCATGCCTCTGTACATGTCCTATGTGTGCATGCATGTAAACGTGTGTGGAGGTCAGAAGTCAACATCAAATATCTTCCTCTGTCATTCTCCACCTTATTTTTGTGATGCTTGGTGATTTGGCAAGACCAGCCAGCCAGCAAGCTCCAAGGATCCTCCTGTCTCTGCCTCCTGGCACTAGGAATATAGGCTACTGCCCTAATGCCCTGCTTTTAATGTGGGTGCTGGGGACCCAAACTCAGGTCCTTAGGTGTGTACAGGAAGTCCTGTATCCACTGGGCCATCGCCTCTGATGCCCCAGGCAGCAGAACGTCTTTCATGTCTTTCTCTATCTTTATTGAGGTATGTCAAGTAATATTTGGATAAGATACAAAATGTGGTGATCAGATAGACATAGTGAGATGGTTATCAATCATGTCACTGAACAGGTGTCACCTCACACGGTTGCCATTTTCCTTCTGGTGATGATAACATCTCCGGAACTGCTCTCCCAGCAAATTTCAGGCACCCAGCCCCAGCTTTCTAAGGTGCAGTCGCTGTGTGGTGTAGATTATCACTGCACAATGATGAAGGCCATGATGGGCAACCATGATGGTTTATGGAAGCCAAAGAATTCCTACCTCATTGTACATTGGCATGAACTCTAGAAGTCTAAGGTGAACAGTGAAAACGGAAAGGGAAAGCTGGGTTAATTCCTTTCTGATTATATTAGAAAAGGAGATCCTAAAATTATAAATAGAAAAAGTACAAATACACATTTCAAGGCCCTCTAGGGTGAAAATGGTAAAAGGGAGAAGCATATTGGAAGGGAGATGCTTTCAAAGTTACTCCACAGTACCAAAGAGTTAGATTCGTCGGAAGGTCTTCCAAAGCAGGAGCATGTACAAATAAATAACCACTAAACAAAACATCACTGGGAGGGAGAAACTGTCTTCTCATCCTAATTTGTACCAGTTTGTGTTTTTCAAGTGATTTTTTTGAAGCAAATAGGGGGAATATTAAGACATATGTAAATAGTGGCCAAGTAGTTGGGTGGGGGTGGCTCATGCCAGGCATCTCAGCAGTAGAGAGGGAGGCTGAGGCAAGAGGAACAAGAGCTGGGTGTCAGCCAGGGCTGCACAATGAGATTGTATCTCAAAAAAGTAAAGTCCAAGGAAAAAAAATGTAAATTAAAATGGTGGTTTTCATCTATGAACAGCACAGCCAGAGAAGGGGAAAAGAAAACTCAGTGATAGTTTTGAGCTTATTATGGTAGTTATCACTTCTTTTTGTTGGAGAGGTAAAATTAATAATAGTGTGGACACAGATAATAGTATAAAGTGACAAAAGCCACAGTTAATGTTCAACAGATTATGTACTTTATAAACAGACACAGACAATGGGAAAATGCAGACAAATGTAATGTTTTACAAATAAGAAAGCAACCTAAAGAAACATTCATCTTTGAAATGGAATTTAAGAGCTTTGGGTAGTTTGTGATATATGTGAATGTATGTATATTAATATGCTTTGTGAAAATCCAGTGTGAAAGAAATACACACATATGTATGTAACACGTGAGCACAAATGAGTAGCTATACATGACTGAAAGCTACAATAAAATCCCCCCAGACGTTAAGGTTAGTTATCTCTGTGCCATGAAATGGGTTAATTTCCTGGGTTTTCTCCTTCCTTACTCCAGCTGTTTCATTATAGGTAGTACAATTAAACATTACCCGTAAATAAAGTGCAGCCAAGGTGGCCATGGTGTTTTAAACAGCCTCATGTAAATGACCTAACATGAAAGATGAAAGCAAATGCTTCAAGTCCTGACAGGTTGGAGCCTCACCTCCATGTTCTGAATTAGCTTTGGAGAAAACACCTTCCCTTGTGTCATGATAACCCTCACTCCACTGAGCCACCCATTCCCTAGTGTCATGATAACCCTCACTACACTGAGCCACTCATTCCCTTGTGTCATGATAACCCTCACCAAACTGAGCCACCACAGAGGCCCTCACACACCACCCCATTATTTCTGGTGTTATGTGAACACCGGGAATAGACAGGGCTCCGGTCTGGACTCTCACTCCACGGCTGCCCACTGGCCAAACTTTGTATCGAAAACAAAAGCTAACATAACACATTTTCCTCCATGGTACAGGCACAGATGAGTTGCTATGCTACTGTAAATAATCCTTCACCCATGCTCTTAAACACACTCTAATTAAACTCATTGGATCACACACACACACACACACACACACACACACACACACACACACACGTACAAAGATGCGAATGTAGCCAGGAAGGGAGGGACCCAGTGGGAGTGGGGCAAGAGAGTAATGGATGTAGATGAATGTGATCAAAGTACATTAGATACGTGCCTACAAACGCCATGATGAAACTCATCATTATGTATCATTCATCTAATTATTATGTATAATTAGTATATACTAATTTAAAAAACACCCAAAATTCAAAACCAAGCAAAATTATTGAGAACAATGACAAAACCATAACCCATAGGAAAAAGTAAGTAAAAGACTATTTATGGACAAATCCGTAAGACCCAGAGAAAGCCAGGCTGCCCATAGTGAGGACAATCTGCTCAAAGCAAGACCCTAAGTGAGCTCCAGAGAGGCGATAGGAAGGAAAACAAGTGAAATGTTTGCTAAGAATAGAACAGCGCACAGGGGGAGGATGGAGGGAGTCCCAGCCATCTGTAGGTCGCATATCATGGACTCAAAGCTCTGCTATGGATCCTGTCATCTTATCTCAATATTCTTTATGACAATGCATGAGAATTGTCAGCCACACTCGAGAAATGAGAAACGAGAGCCTGGAGCGGTGAAATGACTTGTGAGGTCCTAAAGCTGAGGCTCTGGCGGTCTCCCAGGCTCTGTTCCATCTCTCCACAAGGTTGGAGAAGCCCTTCGATGGGCTAATCAAGTGAAAACGGTCAGGACCCAGTGGACTGATCTCCAGAGAGACCCCAAGGACATGGCTACTTGAATTAGTCACTTTTGCTATTCCTGGAAGAGCATGGTGTGGTGAATCAAGGAGGTAGGAGGTGCAGAGAAGGTTAGAAAATTAACAACCAAAGACGAGAAGGAATGTGCTATTCATTTCCTGGGTTGAGTCTGTACAGAGAGACCGTCTCCCAGCTGGAGATGGATTTTGGCCTCTTGATTGGCATGCTTTATTGACAAGTGCAGGAAAAATCATTTTGTTCTTTGTTCTTTACTTATTAACCAAGTAAATTATCAGGCAGCAGGGTTTGGATGTGAGTGGGCCGAAGGACAATGCGAGATAAATCGACTCGCGTTGAAAAATACAGGCGGGACCAGGAAGAACAGAGAGACAGGTAAAAAATGGTAAGAACAAGATGTTCTCGATGTAACGGATAAAACAGGCACAGAGAAACAAGTGGAAGGTGTCCATGGTGGACTGCTGAGGGAACTCGGGGGCAAAGCTGCAGGAGTTGGAAAGGAGGGAAACCCAGAGCCCTGGGCCCCTTTCATTACTTTGAATCTCCCAGCGAGTTCCTGGAAAGGAACAGCAGACTTCCAAACAACTGTTTTCACGTAGATGTCGACCAGAAACGCAGTTGTAAAGAAGGAAGCCAGACACCTAGAACTGGGGCCAAAAATAAGAGAGAAGACAAAGTATTTCCCTAGCCGTGTAGGAAGCCCCACACGGGAGGCTGGTTTGGCTTCTCCGATTATCAGATCTGAAGACAAACAGTGGAGTGGGAGTGGGCAGGAGGGTCCGTGTCTACAAAGGTAGCTTTGGAAGGTGAATTAAGCTTCTGTCGTTGTGAAAAATCAAAAGGGAACAGTCTGGAGTCAACACCTGTAATGCTAAAAGAGGTTTAAATCAAGGAAGTACGTTGGATAATTCATCAAGCAAGATGTTTAAAATAAGATGCCCTTTGAAGTCTGGGGATTTACACATATCATACAGGAATATGTTTTGTAAGATGTATATTGCATATAATATAATGGAGATGATTTTATTGCATATTAGGGTGTTTATGGAAGTTAAAAACCAAAAGTTCGGGCTCAGATCCAGCCCCCATTTCCTCCCTTCCCGCCTCTCCCCACTGAGTATAAAAAAATCAGTGCTGCCTGCGTGTGCATGGGTGTGGACATTACTGGATTGTGGGTAGCTTCCCAGGCCCTGCATCTCTGCAGAAAACTGACTGCCTCTCCCCCAAGTCACCCACCCATTGTCAACAGTCCCCCATTGCCCACCTCCTCCTCTGTGCTGGGATTTTGTACAGGTTTGGAGTCTGTTGTTGCTATTGCTGCACGTTCATAGCTTCGACCGCTCTGCTGTATGCAGAAAACAATGCCTCCTTATCGTTATCTACTGCCTCTGGCTCTTGTCATCTTTCTGCCCCCTCTTTCAAGACAATCCCTGAGCCTCTGGAGGATGGGATGCGAGACATAGACTTCCCCTTTAGGGCTGATCACTAAGCAGTCTCCTGTAACCTGATTAGCTATGAGTTGCCATCTATTGCAACAAGAAGCTTCTCTGAAAGGGACAAGATCCTGTCCAGGCTCTGCTTCCTAGCTGTCATTAAGATGTCCAACTGACTCCAACCTACTGTGGCCTGGGTGCAACTCGGCAACAAATGCATTCGAATGGCTCTGCCAAGCCTAGCTCAGATGGAGCTGGAAAGATAGGGGAGAAGAAAAGCAAACAAGGATAAGAAAGTCAATGTTGGAGGAAACTCTGCCTTTACCCTCCAGGCTATTTGAGTTATCCTGCCACCTAGTGGGGCTTGGTAGAAGCTGCAGGAGGAAGAACAAGACATGAAAAAGAAACATCCAGTAAGAGAGACGTCAGGGTTGATTGACCTTGTTCTATTCCACAAGCTTTTTCCTCCCACAGGCTCCTCCAGGAAGCGCTATTGTGTTCTTGAGGCCACGGAGTAACCTTATAGACCACTGATTTGGATTATAAAGAAGCCACTGTACTTGGGTTTTTGCACATACACAGATGCACTCTGTTGTGGTGGGCAGCCCAATGCTGCCTGGAGCTGGCCTTGGCTGAGTAGGCTTCAAGAGAAGGAAGGACTTGGGAGAAGAGGAGGCAGAGGGAACACTGGTCAATAACACTGGGGAATTCTGGGGTGCACCACCCATTCATTGCATTAAAGGAATGGCAAACCTTAAAACCAAACTTTAAAACCTTAAAACCTTATAACCAAGAGTTACCATCTAAAGGGTATAGAGTCAAAGAGTCACATGGAGGAAAAAAATGGTGAACTTATTGACCAGCCTGTCATATCAAGCATAAATCAATCATATCTGTCCTACAGTTTCCCTTTGGTGACACTTATCCAGATTGACTGTGACCTTCAGTGAACTCCATACTGCTCAAAACGGTTTTTACTCTGTTGTAGAGACATCTCCAGGCTCCATATCCCTAAAAGGCAGATGAAGCCAAAACAAGAACAGTCACCATATACACAATGTCGTTCTAAGAGGCTAACACCTATTTATTTTGAACTGGGGTAGTTTGAAATATACACAGCAAGAAAATGGGAAAGATGGATGTAAAATCATTGTGACAACTCTATTAAAACATAAAGTAGATAATGGGTGCTTATCAGTCAAGAGCAAATTTAAGCATACACATTGCTTCAGTTCCTACCTCTGTCTGTACCATTGACATCCGGTATGATCTCATTTCTGACACCAGTCCTAAGATGTCCACAAATTCATGATCTCGAATGTGCTGCAAGAGCCTGTCCAGGGCAATGAAGGTTCCTGTTCGTCCCACACCCGCACTGCAAAAGAAGGTTCAGATGGAGCGTGAGCCACAGCAGGCTTCTGTACTGTTGGAAACCAACTGGAAATGCCTAGAGCTAATAGACAGTGCCTTCCACTTAACTGGGCCTTGAGAATGCAGTGCTTGTCGGTGTTGTTTGGGTGTCATATTTTTGAGCATCACTGTTCTTAAAGAGGTTAAGGTTTTCCACCACTTCTGCCCTGGGTCCTCTGTTTTTTGGGGAAAGTAAAGACACTGACCTGAACACTCACTCCGATGAGATAGTCCTTCTTCCATTAAGGTAGTGATGCATATTAACAGCCTTCCATCTCAGGGGTAGCCTCACACGTCATCCTAGAGCCCCGCTCACATGTTTAGTTGACAAGCCTAACTCCAGCTCTAGGGCCACAGACATGGTCAGCGCCCATCTGAGACTGCTTTACAGCACACTCCATGGATCACCCAGAAATCTGCATGAGTCTCCCAGCCATTCTTTCCATAACTGCTTTAAAGCCAAAGCTAAGACTCGAAGCCCTTCTCACCCAGTGCCTGGATCCCAGTGCTCAGAGTGTGGCTAGAAGTGGACTGATGCTGCCAGCTCCCCACATAGGCTCCAAATCTGTGCAGCAAAGCTGGCACTTTTCTTCTTCCAATCGCCCAGAGAGCCAAGGCTTCCAAGCCCTAAATTACACTCACATTTTGGGCAAAAAGACAGTCGAAGCCAATTTACATGTGATTTTTGCTAGGGGAAAAATCCAAAAACTAAAAGCCTTGAGCAATTTAATTTTTTTTTATTAGATAATTCTTCTCTTCTGGGGCTTCTCAGACAAAATGATCCTCCACTAAATATCCTGTCAAGTCACACCCAGAACAGCACCTCCTGGCATCTGTGAAAGGAGTGTATATGTTTGACCCCACAGCTGCAAGCAGCTTTATTCTCAGAGAACTGTTTTGAGAAGAAACTCATTTTCAGCAACCTGCTTTGAAACCGTGAAAGTCTATGGTGGGAAGATGAGAAGGACTTCGTTTTCCTTCAACAGCAACTTAGCAGCTCAGCAGCATTGCTGACCCTGAATGTTCACACACAATGCACACACACACACAATGCACACTACAAAACACACACACACAATACACATAGATACATGCACACACGTGCAGATACATAATGCATATATACATACAAGAACACACACAACACAATACAATGTACACACATACAATGTACACACACAACACACATGCAATGTACACACATGCAATGTACACACATACATGCACATACACAGTGCACACACATAATGCACACAAATATGTATACAACAGGAGAACAAACACACACACACACACACACACACACACACACACACACACCATGGCATCAACATCATGGCTCATAAAGACAAGGTCCTGGAACCCAGGTTAAAGATGTATTTTCTCATGATGGGATAGTTGCTAATGCCCCCCTTAACATCATCACCCTCCAGAAGCCTTGAGTCTGCACAACAATTTTATAACACCATCATGGGGTGAATTTTGTGTTCACTGGTGGGAAGGCAAGGTTTACTCTAGAGGAAATGCTTCCCACAGGGAATTAGTATGAACTGTGCTTTAAAATAATGTTAGGAGCCATTTGTCCCATTTTACAGATACAATTCTGAAGTGTAACCACATTTATCCATATACCAAATACTTCTATGTTTTCTTTCTCCTGCTTTCTCTTAAGTCTTTTTAGACTGTTTTGAGCCATGAGAAGCTTTGTAAATTTGAACTAGTAATATTTATTGCACTATATCCACTGTGGATTTCAATGGTGATGTCACATGGTACTCGTCCTTTGGAGACCCATATGTCTAGATTTGAATCTTAATTTCTTTGCTCTAGTTGAATGAACTTTTGTAAATCTTGGCATCTATCTGTTCTCATGTTCTTTTGCTTTCAAAATGGGGACAATAGCATGTATTTTAACCTGAACATAGTCGTACATGCCTATGATCCCAGCACTTAGGAAGTTGAGGCAAGAGAATGAGTGCAAGTTTAAGGCTAGCCTGGGCTACAAAGTAAGATTCTATCTCATAAAAGAGCAAGTTAAAAAAATATTTCCCACAGGCTATAGTTACAAACTAATATGATAAGTAAGCAGTAAAACAATTAAGTTCAGATTTAAAAAATCATAATTTATGACTAAATCTGATCAAGGTGTTATAGAACCATTGTTTGTGTGATGATTAATATTGTTGTCAACAGGATCCAGATTCACCTAGGACAATAGTTCTCAACCTTGATAATACTGAGACCCTTTAAAACCATAAAATTGTTTCATTGCTGCTTCCTAACTGTAATTTTGCTACTATTATGAATTCTAATGTAAGTATATGATATGCAGGATATATGATATCCAATCCTGTGGAAGGGTTGTTCAACCCCCAAAGGGGTCACAACTCACAGGTTAAGAACCACTGGCCTAGAGACAAAGTCCTGGCATTCCTAGACAGGTTGACTCGGGTGGGAAGACCAGACCTGAAGACAAGCACCACACTGCATGGACAGCGGCCCCTGCTTGAATAAGACCAAGAACGCTGGTCACGCCAGTATTCATCGTTGTCTGCCTCCTGCCTGTGGCTTCCTTAAGCCCTTACCACCACGATGTCCCACTGAGACAGGTTGAACCCTTGAACTAAGGCAACCTTCTCGAGCAGCTATTGTCAAATATTTTTGTCACAGTGTCGAGAAGGGAATCAGCAGGAAATGCCAGATTACCTGCAGTGGATGATCATGGGCCCTTTGCTCTTGGTGGCTTGCTGTCGGACCATGTATACAAACTGCAGGATGCTTTCGGCAGCATTTGCAGGAGGCACACCGTGATCGGGCCAGGCCGTGTAGTTAAAGTGCATCACATCCTGGGCCTCGTCAGCCTGTAGGGGAGAAATGCCAACGACCACGTATTAGTCACTTCATCTACGCTTAGCGTGGCCCGAGCGACCATTGCAGATCGAGGTGGGACTACTTTCTACTCCTCTTCACCACCTTTCCCTTTCCATCTCTGAGCACCTGCGTGTACAAATCAGGTCCTGAAGGGAAATTGTAATTGTACAAAGCCTCAAAATATGGAGACAGAGGTTAACCCGTATCTACTAGCTCTTAGCTCTAGTAGCTAAGAACAAGAGCGTATGTCGACTCAGGTTGACATCCTGCCTCTGCCATTTAGAAGCTACCTCAGGCCGGGCCAGTGAATTTTGGAAACTCCTGTTGCTACTTGGAGCTCTCTTCCAGCCCAGTTCCATGCTAGTGGAACCACTTGTCCCTCATCTAGATACCAATGAGCTTTCCTGGGAAATTCCCAAGAGGTCACATTCATGTGTCAAAGCATCCTACAGATTGTTACTGTCACCAGCGTGCAAAGATCCACCTTTCCCTTGGAATGGGCCAGCACTACAGTGCCATTCATGACCCAGCATTCTTAGGGAACTTGATTGAAGTGCATGGTACCTTTCTTTCCTTTTAGTTAGCTGCACAGCCATCAGTAGGGAGCCTTCAAGGTCAACTTCCTTTGGTTTCCAGTAAGTTGTAAGAATGATTTGTTCCTTTGTTAACTGTGAGGCTGGCTCCCAAATCAGGCCCTTCTCGAGTATCTGGTTCACCCCTCAAACTTGCAAAGACTCTACAATCCACTCTGGATAGAATATTCTAGCAAAACTTTAGAGGGTTTGGGGCTCAAGTTTATATTCAGGTAGCATAGAGAAATGGATTGCAAAGAGCAAAACCCAACAGTCTTAAGCAGAATTTGCATCTATATAAGTAGATTGTATATAAATAGCAGGTGCAAACACATGGTAAGATTTACAGAGATAACAATGCCATCACGTCAACTAGACCCACCGTCTATTTGGCACCTAAGATCATCTGCCACTTACAGGCAGCATGAAGCACTCAAAGGCTCTTGCTCCAGGCACACAGGCTGTGAAGACGCTATGCTTGCTGGCTTCCCTTATGGTTTCCTTCAAGGAATATGTCAACAAAGTAACCCTTCCATGATAAACTGCGCAGAACTGGGCAGAATAGCAAATATGCAGCACGATGGGTGTGTCAAATTAGATAGCCTGGCTTGTCTGGAAAGGCTCATAAGCCATGCTGGCTCTGCTCACATGCTAATCACAGTATTGCTTTTCCATGTTCATATTCCAATACAGCCACTCTGAATATGTCATCTGCTAAAAAGTATAAATGGATGTAAAAGGAGGGAAGCCACTAGACTGCCAGTGGTCTCCTCACAGCTCCCAAGCAGGACCACGGAACTGGCAGAGGCTTTTTTGGTTGATAGCAAGACTCGGAGTCTAAGGGAATAAGTAACTTGTTGATACTAATTCACACCAGCGTCCGGGTGCTAGGAAGTAACAATCTGGCGTTACAGTCAGTTTCCTTGTTTAATGAGAAAACCTGTAGTGAGAGACCTAACTACGCACCTGTGGCGCTGACCACGCCTATTTGGGAGTGGTCACAGGTGCTCACCGGAGGGTAGGTTTTAGGCTGACTAGGGAAGGCGTGGCTTCCTCTCTGGCTGCTGACCTGGGGACAGACCTAGGAGGATCCTTGGAGCCCAGAGCCTATGTCAGCCGCCTGCCTCGTATGTAAGTGTTATCTCTGAATAAACCTTTTTAACCTGTGCTGGGTCTAGCGAATCTTGATTCCCACGCGCGACAAAAAACCCTTTTGTTTTGTCTGACTCCGCTATTCTAAACTGTCTCCCTCTGAAATTCTCATTTATATATTTGTGTCTTGTTGAGAAGATACTCGGGAACTTTACACATCTCAGTGTGGAGCGAAGAAAGAATGGAGGGTGGATGTAAACAAAAAGTTCAGGGGAAAAATTGTTTGGTTAGATCAGATCCGTGTTGTCTGACCAATTCAGGTTCTGCCAGCTTACTGCCTAAAGAGGGCACCCTGCCACCAGATGCTCGTGTCCTCTGAACCGCCTTATAAACAAACGCTGCTGTGTGGGGCTTTATTTCTGGTGCTAAAATGTTTCACGTGCTTGTCATGGAAAGATGGGGCCATCATTTAGGGCCAAGGACAAGAAGCATGTTATTGATCACACTGTGATCTGTGTAAGTCTTCCCCATAAAGGGAGCAGGCTCGAGAACAGACCCGACATTGTACTCCCTATTCCCCGCCCCCCCCTCCAGATGCAAACGTAGGGGGAAAGATTTGTTCTCTACCCTTGAGCAATTTGCACTGGCCTTCTCACTGAAACAGCCCAGAAAGCAAGCTCAGCTTAAATGGCCTTAAGGTCGTGAAATATCACCGCTGGTAGAAAGCCGATTGACTTGGATAGTGCTTTATTAGTTTTGAAATAGCGCGTTCTCAGATTTGTTCATTCCAGGGAGAAAGAACACTTGCTGGTGGAACTAACAGTATTCCTGGGGGAGAGGGGAGGAAAAGGTGAAGAAAGAAAACTGTAGAGGCATTGTGGTTAGCTGGAGGGGGGGCGGGGACACTTGGAGGCAGGCAGGAAGGAGTTGAAAGTCTGGGGATGGGGAGGTCTCATAAAGGAGTGACAGTAATTGAATAGCCTGCTTGGGGAACAAGGAAGAACTGGACATTTCAAAAGGAGAGACGGGATGAAGCAGCCTGTCTCTCACACACTAGGGGTGTACCTGAATTTTTTTTTTCCTCACCCCTAGAGAAAGCTACTGTTTACAGCTAGTAGATAAGAACCGGTTTGTTACTTCTAAGCACCAGTGGGCGGTTAACTGAGTGCTTCTGTTGTTGTTGCCATGGGTAACCTTTGTTTATATGTATATTTTCTGGAAAAGGCAGGGTAGGTATTTTAGTAATTTTAGATATTACAGCTATTCAGTTTCCATGGCAGTCATAGATAATACACAAATAAATGTGGACTGTGATCCAACAGAACACCATGAGCACTGAAGTTTGAATTTCACATGATTGATATATAGTATTTCACCGGAAATAGTCTTTAAGTTTTTTTCCTTGGAGGTCTGGGTCTTATTGTACAGTCAAAGCTAGCCTCATATCTAAGTCCTTCTGCCTCAGCCTCCTGAGTGCTGGCTGGTTGGTGTGTGCCACTATGTCTGTGAGTGGCCAATGCCATGTGAAATACTACCTAACTTTCCCCAATCCTTTCAACTCATTTTTGTGAAGGGAGAACTCAGGGATTTGCGTGTACCATCCAAGCATTAGACTGCTCGGCTGTGTCTGCAGTCCGCCTAACATTTGAAAACAGAGAAGCTGCTCTTAGCTGTTGCGGGATATTTGATCACACTGTGTGAAGATGTCTTACTGTTTTACCTCATCTGCCTAAGGCACCTTCTGTTTGGTTTAATAAGTTGGTGAACAGCCAATGGCTAGGCAGGAGAGGATCGCTGGGATTTCCAGGCAGAAATGGGAATTCTGGGAAGAATCTGAGAGGCAGGGGATTTGCCAGTGAGATACAGAAGTCGGTCATATGTTACCGAGGAGAAGTAAAGAGCCATGTGGCAGGACACAGATTAATATAAATGGGTTAAATTTTAAGATCTAATTGGGAACAAGCCTAAGCTAAGACCAAGCTTTCATAATCAATAAGTAGTCCCCGTGTCATTATTTGGGAGCTGGCAGTCCTAAGAAAGACATGTTACACTTAGCTCAGGGGGTTTACGAAATGGGCAGGGGGTGAGCTTGGCTGGTCCACATGAATCATCACACCCTCTCCCTTCGGTGCCATTAGGAAGGGCCGTTTCTGTGCAGGAAAGAACAAGGCAAGCGGACTCTCCAGTTAAATTTTGTTCTCAACACACAGCTCTTTCCAAGCAGACCATACTAGTGATATGCTCCACCCCACCCCCACCCCCCAGCAAATGGGATAACTTTGGCTGATGTGAGCACTGGAACCAAGCACAGACACCCATCAGCCCTCAAAGACTTGTCAATGAGACAAAAGCAGGACCAGCAAACAGATCTTTCTGGAACTCTACCCAACTTTAAGAGAGACATGGAATCATGATTAATGAGGGATAGACATGGAAACTCAGAACAAAGTCCTGATGTTTAATTTGAAATGTATCCGTGTCTCACGTATCTTGCAGTTACTCTTATCTGAGTAATGCAAGTGACGAGAATGAATGCCTTCCTCCCAGTTGTGGTTGGCAGTGCCGTGCAGGTTTGAGACAGACCAATGCAGACTTTTCTTTCACCTCCCCTGGCCTTTGAAGACAACATTTCATCCAAAGCACACTGGATGAAGATGGGGAGAAACTGTGCTGCGTCGGAACTTTTGTCTCTTGCAGGTAGCAGCATGGCAGAGCCTGAAGTGCTCTCAACCTTACATTGGGATGGTTTGCTCTCCAGGCCCTGTGTGGGGTACTGGAGATCACCCTCCCTGAAGCTGCCGAAAACTTACATAATTGATCCGGAAGTGTCTGCTGGCCCAGTCGTCCTGCTCATCCTCCGAGATCATCTCTACGGTGATATCTCCATAAGTGATGGGTTCTTCTGTGAATGGCCAGTAGTGGTCACATTTTACCTGAGGCAAAAATAATACGATTAAAAACAAAACAAAACAAAACAAAACAAAAAACAAGCAAGCAAGCAAACAAAGAAGCCAGGGAAGAATAGGGTATGAGCTGATCAAAGGGCAGCAGTGACCCTCATTTCAGAAGAAACATGCAGCCAGGGGGTGAGGGTGAAAACCAGGCTAGTACAGTTGCTTCTCGGACTGGACACAGCATCCAGGGCCTGAATGGGGTGTGAGTGGGGCAGCCATGGCCAACAGGCACACAAGCACACAGCTACACACCCTCCTTTTCTCGTTGCACTGGGTGAGCATGACAATGATAGGAGACTTCTGCTGTAGGACCATCTTCCAGAAGTCGTTTCTGGTTTCCGGCAGTGGTCCCTGCGTGGCGATGTACTCCTGTGGTGAGTTGTATCCCTGAAAGAAGAGAAACAGTGTTAACACTTCACCAGCAAATGCCGTTGGTCGTTCCAGGCCTGTGAGGACAGCTGACCTATTGCTGATGACAAAGCTGGCAAAGGATCACAGGCCTACATAGCATTCCCCACCCCCATCATGAAAGAGGTGATCAAAGGAGCTGTGTGGGTTGGGTGATCTTAAATTCTGGATGATTTAAAGCTCTGTATTGTAGGAGCCTACCAAGTCATGTCCACACCTTTTTTAAAAATGACAACCACACTCTATCGCTGCTCTAAATGCACAGGTGTAGACTTGGAATCTGGGCTCTGAGGTCTAAACACAAGGGAGAGGCTCTTAGTGTCACCACCTCCTGTTTTCTCTGCTAGTCTCTCACAAGGGCCTGTGAGCCCGTCCCCCTATCAGATAGTGGTTCTCAACCTCTGGTCACGACCCCTTGGGGTCAAAAGACCCTTTCACAGGGGTCACACATCAGATATTCTGCATATCAGATGCTTTCATTATGATTCATAACCGTAGCAAAATTACAGTTGTGAAGTAGCAATGAAGTAATTTTACGGTTGGGGTCACTGCAACATGAGGAACTGCAGAAAGGCTCTCGGTGTGGTTGGAGGGGTGTTGTCAGGAAGGTTGTAAACCATTGCATCCTGTATTCTGAACAGGAACAAGAGAAACTGCTCACTGCTCCCTAGGCTCAGTAGCTGGGTAGGGACAGCTGCCCCTTTGTCATCTCACACACAGGCACAGCCGCTATGCTCTCCCACTGCCTGGACTGTACAGTCTTGAGCACTTGGATACCTGGTTTCTTTTTCTACTTACAGGAATATAGTTGGCATTAATGTAGTCTGCTCCTTCCTCTTCATTCATGGAGACTAGTCTCACTCGGCTGAAGTCATCTATGAAGAACACATTCAAAAATCAGAATGGAAGGAAAAAATATCCCAACAGTCTATCAAATATCCAGTTAAATTAAACAGCCAGGAAGGAGGTAATCTACTGTGGTGCCATACTAGAGACATTCTGTAGGCTCGATTTGTCCTTTAGGTAACACACGATGAGCCTCCAGCCACTCGGCTCCTCCATTGCTGTGAGAAACATCTGTAGGCACTCCAGGCAGGGACTGAAATGTCCTTGTGGCCATAAGGAAAGCTACAGTATGTAGCTTAAATGTGTGGTCCCCATCTCATGAGGGAATTCAAAGAGCCACTACCTTACTCAGAGAACAGAAGACGCAGATGCCTTTTGAAATTATTAGTATTATTCTACTATTAGTTAATTTTTTGTTGCTGGACATATAATTTAATCTTTAAGGGGTGTGTGTGTGTGTGTGTGTGTGTGTGTGTGTGTGTGTGTGTGTGTGCTCACTCCATGTGTATATTAAGAAATGATTACTAGAATTAAGCAAACAAGCATATCTCCTATCTCACACTGTTATTCTTTTGTGGTAAAAGTATGTAAAGCCCACTCTGTTACAAAATCTTCAGTACCGTACAATGTTAGCAACTATAGTCCATTTAGTATGTTTATGCCCCTAGGCTTGCTTATCTCTACAAAACTAAAGTGTCCTCTCAACCGATACCTCCCTACCCTAACTCCTGTTTGCTCTCTTTTGCATTATCATAGTATTGTTGTAGGACTCTTTGATTACAGCTTTTCATCTTGGCTATTTCATCTTTTCCTTTAGTTTATTCTGTATTGCTAACTTCTTTTTTTAAACTTCTCTTTATTGATACATATTCACCCTATGTGGGTTGAGATTCATAAAAAAAATCCCTTCTTGACAGTAAACAACTGTCAGTTGGACTTAGGTCTACTCAACAGGACCTGGTCCTGGAAACTGAGGTGACTACCCAGTTTCCTCAGGCTACAAATCTTAGAGAACCTCTGACTATCACTTTACTAGACCAGAACAATTCCTAAGTGCTTTCTAAACACCAATACCACACGTTAGTGTATCTCTTACCCTTCATCAAAGAGCCTTCCCTTTTCAGCAGACAGAGGCCACTACAGAAATCCACAACTGATTAAATCGCAGAGACCAACTGATTATAGGTTCCCAGCGCCTATGGATAAATCTATAATACAATTCCTGCATCTTAACTTCAGGGAACATTGTGGAAGAGGTGACAAAGATTGTAAGAACCAGAGGAATAGGAGGTCTGCTTGTGTCTCCTAGAAATGGCAGGGAGCTATACTCATGATATCATAAGAATATGGATGCCTGGGCTGGAGAGATGTCTCAGAGGTTAAGAACACTGGCTGTTATTCCAGAGGTCCTGAGTTCAATTCCCAGCAACCACATGGGGGCTCACAACCAGATATCTGGTACCCTCTTCCGGGGTGCAGGCTGAACACTGTATACATAATAAATAAATAAAACTTTTTAAAAAAGAATATGGATGCCTAAATAAGACATGAAACAGAGCAACCCAAATAAACACACCATCATAGAAGGTGGGGATCTCATAGTCCCTACCACCAGACAAAGAACTACAGGCAGCTGACAACTGCTGAGAAAGAGACTTAGTCTTCCCTAGGGATGAGCTCCCTAATGGTTTATACAATTCCAAGTGGTCAGCCCTGAAGTCATATGCATATGAGCAACACTAAATAACCTGAATAGCCTGTGTTTATGTATGTAGCAATAATAATCAAAGGAAAAGAGGCCATGAATTGAGAGGGAGAAAAGGGGCGTGGGAGAAGTTGGAAGGAGGAAAGGGAAAGAGAGAAATGGCGTAATTATCTTTTAATTAAAAAGTTTTTAAAGAAAATTACTTGCAACTATATCACATATTGTGGTCATATTATTCCCTATTACTCCCCACTTTCCCTCTCTGCCGACTTTCTTTGTTGATTTTTTTTTGTTTTAATTTTCTGTTCTTGCTTTTTGGTGTGTGTGTGTGTTTGAGAGAGAGACAGAGAGACAGAGAGAGACAGAGAGAGAGACAGAGAGAGTAAATATATGAAGTTGGGTGGGTTGGGAGGTGAGAATGTCGGAGGAGTTGGGGGAGAACAAAGAATATGAGCAAAATAAATTGTAAGGAAAAATATTTAAATAAAAATATTTCTAAATCACCAAAATGTATTGGCTTTAAAATGGCCATATTTTGTGGACTCCTAACTTAATTGGGATTTTGTGAATGTGTCAATTAGGTAAAAGGGTAACTTTTCAATCAGAAAATCAGATGTGGAATGCTATTGTTATAACTATATCTGCTTTTATCAAGAAACCACATGAAGAATAGTGATATCTTTCTAGAACATTTAGTTTCCCTCTTTCTATGTTTGCCTTCTTTCCTAGCCTGCCCTGAGGGTAGTAGAGATGGAAAATCAGCCTATATTACAGGCACTACAACACTATAACTATAACATACAGGTCCTGTGCAGTCTTCCTGTTACCTCTCTCTTGAATGTTACTTTTTACTACAGAATGCTAACCACCACTTCTCTCGCCGGGCGTGAGAGGAAGGCGTTCCCATGCTGCACTGTGCCTTAGGCCTTCCACTCTCAGTGAATCCACAGAAAACACTTCACAGCAGCACAGATTATCTGATTCCAATTTAATTTAGCCCCTTTGGTCCCCAAAGGGACAACTTGTTAGTCCCTTCTTCTCAGATGTAATTTATGTGAAAGCGGTGTAATAAATCAGTCTCCACCGAATAAGATCGGTGCACTAGCTAGGCCCAGGAAATTGTAGCCATAGTCCTGCAATTCAGACTACACCTGAGTCTGGCTGAGAACTAGTGAAACTGATTAAGCTGCAGTAGCAATGCTTTGACCTTTAAAAGACAGGGCTGGGATCAGAACTATTGGCCAGCTTACATGGCAGGATGTTTGTGTAACGGTTTTTACATCGGTTCAGTGGCAGATCTGCGGCGAAGTGTGGAATGTCCAGTCCGATCAATTTCAGCTCCTGCAAACAAGAAAGAATAGGTTTGAGTTTCTGTAGGCGGTGTGCGTGGGATGGCGCACTCTTCACTTGGACTCTGTACATGTATAAAACTACAACATGCCTCTGGCTAGCTGATAACACAGCAGCTCATTTTAAGGGAAGAATGTACTTATCCACTCCGTTGTCCTCAGCTGGCTCTCGTCAATGAATCTGGGTGGAACTCAAGTGAAATGGAAGCTCACTACATGTTTGCTTAGTCTGGTTTCTTCTCCTGTCCTTCTCGCTCTATCCCCGTGTCTTGTAGAAAACAAGTCCCAGGTCACCTAGCTGTCCACATTACGGTCTAGTGGGATGGCAGTTTCTAGGATGCTTCAGTAAAGAAGCAGCAAATCTAGCAATACCCTGTAATGTTTTTCAAGATGCGTTTTTATTTTATAGGTGAGTATCTGGGTAAATGAATGCCCCGTGACTGAGTGCTGTGGAGACCCTCTGTATTGGGTTACTTGATGCTCTGTGACTCGTTCTATCAGCTGACCAGTTCCCATAGGTTTTACTTAACATCTAAAGAGTTAAGTATTTTTTGCTTGTGTATGTGCCAGGTGTGTGTGCGTGTGTATTTGTGTGTTGGCGTGTCTGTGGTGTGCCCGCGGGTGGGGAGGACCGAGGTTGACATTGGTATCTTCCTCAATTGTTCTCTGCTTCACTTACTGAGACAGGGTCCCTTATTGAGTCAGTCCACTAGGCTAGCTAGCCAGCGTGCCCAGAAGATCCCTTGCTTGTCTCTGCCTCCTGAGTGCTGTTGTAACATGAATAATAAATGATCCAGTGACTGATATTGGGGTTCAAACTTCAAGCTGATTATCAGAAAAGCAAAGCAGCTGGCCACTAACTCCCACCTCTGCCTCAGGCTGAATGGGCTGGTCCTGTCTCCAAGCCTCAGACTGTAACCTTTCCTCGGCGTGGCTGGAGAATGAATGCCCCTATCTTCAGTGTGGCTGGACAACCAAAAGCCTCACACTGACTCTTGCTCCTGTCTTATATACCATTCTAGTTCTGGGATTAAAGGCGAGTGATCTGTTATTCTTTTAGACCTGTTCAACCTCATGTATCCCTGGGTGTCGTGGAACTCACAGAGATCCATCTCTCTCTTAATCCTGAGTCCTAGGATTAAAGATGTATACCACCACCTCCTAGCTTTGGCTGCTGGGATTAAAGGCGTGTGTCTGACTACTATGGCTTGTAGTTGACTTTGCTTTCCGAATTCTCAGACAAGCTTTAGTAAATCATAAACAACATATCACCACATGCTGTGATCACAGTTTGGCCAACACTCTTGCAAGGCCTTTATCCAGTCATCGCAGATCTGAACTCCGGAGTGCTCGCATTCTACCGAGGTAACCCGTTCCAAGGGTGCAGCAAGGCACATAAGCTTTACGCTGCAAGTCGCTGCTCACTTGTTACTTTAGGGAATCAAAAGCTAGAGGCTTCCTCTGGAGGAGGACTTTTGGAATCTCTGAGAGATTTTAAGGGGAGAGACATCTGATGATATTCCAGGCGATGAGCAGACAGATCGACACATCCTCATCTTGACTCAGGCGCTCCTCCCCAAGCGCACGCTTCAGGAATCGAGCCCTAGGCCTCTGGCCTCTTTCAACTGGGCTCTGTCAACTGACATTGGCATGCACGGTTGCCATCACACGGAAGGAATAGCCCTCGATGCCCGATTTCTCTTTCTTGCTGACGCTTCACCAGTTTTTGGCTTCTCAGGATTACACATTCTTAAGCTTTTTGGATAACCTGGCACTCCTTCTTAAAGATAAACTGGCAAGCTGGTGCCTCAGCACAAATTTAAAATTTCCCTCTATTTCAGACAAAACCTTTCTACAGTGCCCTGAAAGCAGAAAATTGCTATTGCAATTCTCATTTAAAGGGTTTCTAGTGGTTTGCTATATGACTCTTGAGTCCAAGTTTTGGAAAACTTAAATCACTGTTATTTTTCAGGTTAATTAGAGTAATCATGAGCTTATTTAAATGTTGCTTTCTCTTCCATTGATTAAAATATTTACAAGTAGACTTTCTTTAGAAAAAACAACGTAAATGATAATTTGTCAAAAGAGATCTTCCCTTAGTTCTGTGTGCCACTTATAAACTGCTGGTTTTTCTAAAGTGGCTCAGCTCTCCTCAACATCAGTCTAATTATCTCCAAATACATCTTACAATTTCTGCAGTACTTGCTGGCTGTAGTACCATCAAATAGAATAATCAAACTCAACAAATGCAAATGTTGCCCTATGGATACTAATTGTGAAACACTCTGATGGTGTGGTTGTGTTTGTTTTTGCTCTGCTTGCCTTGAGTCTCTAACGACTCCTTTCTTGGCTATTGTGTGGATAGAGTCACAACTCTCCTTAGCTACCCTGTCACACCCCAATTTAGACATAACACCAAAAAGCCACTGCAAAGATACAAAAGGAAGCTTAGAAACAGGCTGGGGCTGAAGGCTGGCAGCGCACGTGGAAGCTGACTCACCGAGAGACCCATAAGCCAGTGTTACCTTCCCAGCTGTAAATGCCCTCAGCTGGTAAGAGCTGCTTAATTGGCTGAGCAGCATAAATGTAAAAGATCAAGTTGCACATATCAGAGCAGGAGCTGCATGGACACTCAAGCTGCTTTTCAGGCTTTGTAATTTAGCTTGTCGCCGAGTGGAAAATCAAACGAGTTTCCAGTTCGGTAGCTGTGCAGTTATTTTCTCTCCAACCACATGGAAACACCAGAGGCTTAAATCTTCATTAAGATAAGTGTAGGGGTGATGGGCTAAAGCCACATAAATCATTTTTGAATTTCTGTCTGCCTGTTTTGCTTCTAATATAGTCAATCATAGTCTTTATTTATTGTAGACATCTCTAGAGTGCTGAATGTTGTTCACCAAGATGCTGTGTCTGCCTTAGAACCTATGGATGTGACCCTTTTGTAAAAGCTCACAGAGATAAACCACTGTGGATTACTAGATGAGAAGCCTGTGAAGACAGGGTCAAAGTCTGGCTTTATGCAGCTGCCAGTCAAAGAACACTTGGGATTATCAGACCCTGAGCAAGGTAAAGAAGTGCCCTCCCAGAGCCTCCAGAGGGAGAGTGGCTCTAATGACTCCTCATTTCGGCTCCTGACTCTGACACTGGGAGAGTAAATATCTGTTGTGTTAAGCCAAGAACGCTGTGATGACTTTCTAGGAGCCAAATGCTATTGCCCAGTCCAGTGGTGGTCTGTACTAGGCCAGAGAGTGTTGAAGCATCCAACTCCAGAGAAAGCACAAGTGTATGTGCTGTGTTTGTGTGTATGTGTGCATGTTGTATATGTGTATGTTTCTCTTACTGTAAAGGTACTGATCTTGTCACTAGACTCCCAGCCCCACTGTCTATCCTAGTTATCTCTGAAGGGCCTCATCTTCAAACCCTGACAATGAGGCTAGGCCCTCAGCATGGACGGAAAGAACATAGACGGTCGTCATCTAAAACAAGCACCGCTGTGGTCTGCTCTTAGGGCTGGCAGCATCGTTGCCAGCTGGCAATGCTTTGTGTTTACTTTGGAGTAGACCGGGCATCAGAGGCAAGTCATCCACGTATCCACAGGGAGGACAGAGGGTGAGGGAAGAGCAGAGATCTTCTCTGCAGCAAGTCAATGGCACAATAGAATCTCAGTGTTTGCTTATCTTCAGGGGACCATCCAGGGAGATGAAAAGGCTTAGAGTAAGCTGTCTAGTGTGGTACTATATGAGTCTCCCGGGCCTACCAGGACAAGATGCCACAAATATGTTGACTCAACACTAAACAAATGTATTGTTTCATAGCCCTGGAGCCCACAAACATGAAACTGAGGGATCAGCAAGGCCACATCCCCTCTGTGATGGCTGTGGTGGGAATTTCATTGGCTTCCCTTGGCTTCTAATGGGGCATTCGCCTACAACTGCATATAGTATGGCCACTTAAGTTTTGACAGTTGTAACCATCTCCATCTATCATGGTCCTATCTGAAAATCCGATGCCATCCTGTGGTAGGGAGATGTTAGAACCTCAACAGATGTGGGAAGCACAATTCAATCCACCATACACACCTCGAGGAAAGAGTATAGCCCTGATGGGGATAGAATGGGTGGGTAATAGAAGAGTAGAGACAAAAGAAATTGACCTTAGGGAAGTCTACAGGAACCCGAAGGCCACGATGCAGTTCATGTCAGGGACAGCGCAGAGAAAGGCCACAGTGCTAAGTATAGGCCCTTGGAAATGGATCAGCTATCTGGGAGAGAAGAAATGAGAAGAGAGAAAAGCCAAGTCTGGGAGCAAAGAGCCTGTGCCTAAAAACTGATGGGGTGATTTGAGGTAACCCATTCCAGTGACGACTCCAGGGAACGGGCCTGAGTCGCACATAAAATCAGCCAAGACTGAGCCACTCTCAGAAAGAAAAGGTCACCTCTCGTTTGACACGTATAGCATGTTACATGGTTATAGGTTCATCTTTGCAGCAATGTTTCTGAACAAAGAGTGTGAGGGCCTTTACCTGTGTTCCGTTCAATCACAAATTCGAGAAATCAATGGGAAATCAAGGGGTACGTGGAGTGCCTTGTGAATGGCCCTCGCCTCAAGCTCTGAAGTGGGCTCTTTGGAAGCCCTGTCATTGGAAACCTCAGAAATGAAGGTGTCACCTTTCAAGTTCCCAGCCTCCTTAAGGAAACATGTATACTTCTGTCAGAAGAATAATCAGTCTTTCCCACACTTCCCAAATCAGATACTGTGTGACAGGGAATTTATTCAGAGAATGGGAAGTAGAAACTGTTATAGATCCATGTATGATTTATAGCTGTATTGGTAATATATGTAAATCCAGGCATTATCTTCAATTTGCATAATGATTACAAATGATGCAATTTCTCAATGCATGTTTGATCTTTCAGTGTCAGTATGGAAATGAACTCAAGTGTCTAAGCATTCGGATAAGCAGAACAAATACCTGTTTCAGCTACTAGGTTTAGCTAGACCCAGCAGATTGAGTCATCCCAATACCTTCCTGAGGTACTGTTATAGCCAGAAGCATCTTCCCTGCTATGTAATTATGAATACAGAATACTAGAAAATTCAAAGACTGTTATCTGAAGGTGAGGCATATACACAGCAAACATTTATCGGAGCTCAGTGCTTCCCTGAAAATGGTGAAGAAATCATACTCAATCTGACAACACTGTGGGATGTGAAGAGTTCAGAATTGACTGGAGGCTGCCAGGGAGAAGGGAAATACAACCAGGGGGTCCCTGGCTGAGCAAACGCTAGTCCAAGACATACAGCCCAAGTGTGTGATGTAAAGATTCCAGGATTTCTCACTGAATCATGCACTTGGAGTAAGCATGATGCCAAGTACGTTATACACACAACTAATACTGTTCTAAGAATAGAGAAGTATGAAAAGTGTTTATTAACAGTAAAAGCCCTAAACATGTCTTCAAAACCCGGCACAATGGCTGTGTTTATGTGTCAGCTTGGCTAGGCTATAGTGCCCAGTTGCTTGGCCACATAGCAAACTAGAGCTTGCTATGAAATTGGCAAAATGTGATGAACTCATTGGGCTCTGAATAAAGTAGATTACTGTTTGTACATTGGGTGGGACGTAGCCAATCAACTAATTGAATTAAGAGGGAAGGAAACTCCCTGAGAAAGGATGGAATTCTGCTCCCTACTGCTTTCAGACCCATGACTGCAACCTCAGCATTTCTGTGGCTCACCAAAGGGACATCCTGTCCTGAAGACTTGACTTGCTAGTTGTCCTAAGCCAGTTCCTTAAGACAAACCACTCTCTCTACACTCCTGCTGGTTCTGTGTGCACATCCATTGGGGTTTCTGGAGAACTGTAATACACAGGCACGGGAAAGCACGCTGCATGGTGCTCCTACTAGCCAAGGCCAATTCCTGATTGCACGCCTTGAAGAAAATTTAATTCTCCTGCCCTCCTCCCATTATATGCTGTTAGTAGTCTCCACCCACAGCATTAACTGAAGCCACTCCCACGCAGCACCACAACATTCCTTCTTGGGAACTGGCTGGCTCTGGCTCAGTGGGGAATCACTAATCTAATTCAACCTGCAAGTCTTATGGGTGAAGAAACTGAGGTTTTGAAAAGTATGACACCCCCAAATATTGACTTATTAGGGGCCAAATAAATAGAAATTCTCAAATAAAAATACAAATGTTATGAACTAAATTAAAAATGTTCATCATACATTGAAAACATAAAGACCAAGCACACAATAGATTCAACATTTAGCATGTAAAGTGTATAATTCCTTTTAACATATCTATGTGGTATTTGTAGCTAGTACATGAATTGCTTATTGTCTGGCAGTCCACCATCTTTATTCAGAAATATGGCTATCCCTCACCTAAGGTGATTTAGTCTTGCTATCTTGTTTGGCAGACTTTATGTGACTATTTCTTCTGACTTAGTAGTTGGATAGAATGGCACCATGACCCAGCTGTCTAGACAGAATTCCCTGTTAATTTTCAAAGCACAGATGAGCAAAAGAATGTTATGTGGAGGGGTAAGGAAGGGTGGGGTAGGAGAATAGAGCTTGGGGGAGGGGAGGGGGTGTTGGATACTGTGGTGGTTTGAATGTATTTGGCCCCCATAAATTCATAGCGAGTGGCACTATTAGGAAGTGTCACTTTGTTAGAATAGGTGTGACCTTGTTGGAGGAAGTGTGTCACTGTGGGCATGGGCTTTGAGGTCTCATATATGCTCAAACTACTCCCAGTGTCTCAGACCACTTCCTGTTACCTGTGTGTCAAGAAGGAAGAACTCTGTTTTCCTTCTCCAGTACCATGTCTGTCTGTATGCCTTCATGGCCCACCATAATGATAATGAACTAAATCTCTGAACTGTAAGCCACCCCAGTTAATGTTTTCTTTATAAAAGTTGCTGTGGTCATGAT
Organism: Cricetulus griseus; assembly: GCF_003668045.3. Lineage (NCBI taxonomy): Eukaryota > Metazoa > Chordata > Mammalia > Rodentia > Cricetidae > Cricetulus > Cricetulus griseus. The sequence continues at coordinate 11,595,790 of NC_048601.1, forward strand.
ATCTCTTCACAGTCATAGAAACCCTATCTAAGAAAGACACTGAGTTTTCTACAGAGAAAAAGGAGTTGGCTTTTGGTGAAAGAAAGCAAAGTCAAGACCAGAGGAGAACAAAAATGAGGAAGGAAGGGGCCCCTTTGGGGGTCTTGCTCGAGCTTCCATCCATCCCAAGGTTTATCTACTTAACTCTTCCTTTTATTACACAAGATACACAATAAAGCCCCCTTTAATTAGATGTAAGCTGGTTAGAATTAGATTTCAGTTACAATAAAAGCATCCTTTTTTTTTTTAAATCAAACCAGGAAATAGCATTGAACTTTTAAATAACTATAAAATTCTAAAACATAGTGATATTTACACTCTGGTTTGATGGCATAAACTATGAGTCCTCAGCAGGAGTCATGTCCCCTCGCTGTGCCACCAATAACACCTATGGTGGTTTGAGAAGAATGTCCCCTAGAGGTATGTAGGTTTGGGCAATTGGTCCCCAACTGGTGGCACTGTTTGGGAGGGTTATGGGACTGTGAGCTTTGCTGGAAGATGTGCATCCCCAGGACAGGCTTTGAGATTTTACAGCCTGCTCCCACTTCCTGTCTCTCCCTGCCTACTTGCTGCAGAGCTTACCTCAGGCTCCTATTGCCGTGCCTTCCCCGTCACAATAGAGTCTCTCATCCTAGAACTCTAGGTGAAAAGAATTCATTCTTTCCTAATCCCCTTTTTGTCAGGGTATTTTTTTTTAAATCATAGCAACAGAAAAGTAACTTATCCAATACCCAATCTCAAAGGAATTAAGAAACATTTTACTCAGTTGGAGGCACAGTTATGCCATCATTTTCATCTCCACCATTATAGTCATCCAGCTATTCAGTTTTTACAGAATTTTTGGCTTATTATTAATATTTTAAGAATATCCTCCTTCCAGTGTCTTACTTTCTGAAATGCTTACTGTAGACCCTGAAATATAATTGGATCTCTGTGATTTGTGATGCCACATGGGGGTAATAGTGATAATTTCGTATGTACTTGCAGGGAATAGATAACTGGCCAGGCTGTATGTGAGATTTATCAAGACAGGTGGTAGTTAGGGGGCTTTGCATTTGTAATGACTAAGATTCTTCACAGGTCATCAAGATGGCTCAGTGGGTTATGGTTCTTCCCACTAAGCCTGATGACCTTGACGAGTGGGATCCCCGTACCCCATATGGTGAAGGGTGACCTGACTCTTGGAAGTTGTCCTGTGATCTACATACACATTGTGGCATACATACAACTTACATATATTCACACACACACACACACACACACACACACACACACACACAGAGAGAGAGAGAGAGAGAGAGAGAGAGAGAGAGAGAGAGAGAGTAAAAGAAACTTTTTAAAAGATTTTTTTCACCCTCAGGCTTCCTGAAAGAACATCCATACCCAGACTATTGCTGACCTCTGTTGGCTAAAGCTGTCCTTGGCTGATGAAGATAAAGAAGAAATGGAAAAAGATAAATGAGATAAGACCAGTTACTTTAATGAGAGAGAAAACTTATGTTTTAAAAGAAAACTATAAGATTTAGAAAGACCACAATCATTCCATTATCTGGAGTCACGAGTCAGTGCAGGGGCTGGGGCACCTGAAGCCTGTGAGGAGCCATGGGACCCCTGGATTCTGCCCACTTGCCCACCGTTTAAGCAGGCACACGGTCTCACTCTCAGTGTGGATTTCAAAGAAGGGGAGTGTGGACAGTGCTCTTCTATGTCTACACAAATCATGACAACTCTCTCTCCTCAGGTTTTCAAAAGAAAGAAAACCAAGCAGCCACAAGTGTTCAGCAGCATTGCTTGGAACCCCAGCTTAATGAGCACCCTGCCCTTTGGCTGGCACACATCAAGGAGACACGGGTGGGTACCCGCCATCTGCCTTGTCTTTGGTCACCTGAAGACACACCAAAGTCCCTGGAAGGTAAGTGCAATGCCGGCTGTCCATTTGTTTTTATTACTCCTTCCTCTTGACTTTTCATGCCTTGAATGCCATGTTTCAAAAACGGCATCTCCTGGTCCTGTCTGCACACCTTTGAACCTTCTCCTATTCTCTCCCTCCCTGCATTTGAGCTGTCTGAGCTCTGGTCTTCTAGCCAATCATGGAGGCCCCTTGATCTGGCCCAGAAGTTAAGCCCTCCCCCAAGGAGGTCAGTAGCTTTCCTTGCTTAGCCATATATCACATGCTCTACTCAGTGACCAGGGAAGTGACCCCACTGTGGACCCGGCCATCTCCACACCACATCCATCACAGAAGGGAGAAAACACCCATCACTCACCTCAAACTGAAGAGAGAATTTGTAGTCAGAGTCCTTAGCCATATCCTTGATGTAAGAGTCAAAGTCATCCAGCTGAACTGGGCTTTGTCAAACACAAAGAAAGGAATGTTTAAGAGTCAACCCGGTGGGCAGCATATTGCTTAACACCGCACTGTGTACTTTTCTTGGCAAAAACAGAAGTTTTTCTTTTCTGGGATGAACACTCACTGTCCCTACATTCTCTAATTAAGGCTGTCATTTGGCAATACAATTTTAGAAAAAAAAACCATATATACACTAAGTTTCCTAGAGATGTCTAGATCTACACTTCACCTTTAATTTAGCAAAACTGTATTATGTACACACTTTCACGCACATGTGTGTTTGTGTGTTGGGTGTATGTACGTAGAAATACACATGCATGTATTCGTGTGTTTATTTCTAGAGGATCCAGGCATGTGAGAAAGAAGAAGGTTTGCATTCCGGTGTCCTGTCTGAGATGCGGTTTGCTGTTCCTGATATAGAATGTGACTCTGGCTAATCATCTAACTTCTCATACTTTCCCCATAGGCGTGAAAAATGCTACTGGCACACCCACCTCCCTGGGTCCACATACAGCATCCAAAGAGACTTGTTAAACAGCTTTCTAAGAACAGGGACTCCCGCAGCTAGCTACAGCACCCCAGAGCAGGGCACCGGTCAGCAGGATGGAACATTTGTCTAGGAAACTCTGAGTGTCTGGCCTGAGAGAACTGTATGTAATCTGGTAAATCGATGTAATTGTAGAAATGACTCAGAAGTGCAAGCAAGTGACACACCCAAGCCACGTTTCCCCACCCAGGGTAGTTTCTTTTCTTTTCTTTTTTTATGAATAGGATTTAACTTTCTTGTTCTGTGCATCTTGGTCACCTCTCTCCTCTTCTAGAAGCAGCCTACACCACCTGTTCTTTTTCCTGCGGGAAGCTGTACTTTCTCCAATAGCCCCAGCCTTTCGATTTGGGTGGGGTCCACACACTTAGCCTGTACCTTAGTCTTGTGTCGCATTGCTCAGCTTCTGCCATCTGTCTGCCGTCCCGCACCCCATTAGCAACTACACAGCGTGCGTTAGGTGTTCAGTTAAAGCTGCTGGGTGGCTACTCTGCTCTTCATTCTCACTTCTCTTCCCCTCTGGTGTTGGCTTTACTTTCTTTCACTGCGAGGCAACTAACATTTTCGTAGAGTGTAAAGAAGTAAACATTATCGGGTATTACATCAAAACTCTAATGCCTTCAATCAGAAGTGATAGAAACAATGGTTCTGGCCCACCAAAACCAAGGCAGTTCATAAAACAAGTTGACTTGTTGGTGGATCCATGAGAGCCACAGATGCCTGGGCTGTAGCTTAGTGGTATATGCGAAGCTTCTACTTCAATCCCAGCACAGCAGGACCAAACAGACATAAGAGAGTCACCATTAAGGGAAGAAGTGAGGACTCTGTCATGGGGTCACTGGGGAGTAGAACTCTGACAAGAGCCCCAGCAGAGCAAGTCCTGGTTCAAAGTTTTTCCCACGTTAACGTTCTTCTCTTTCTCAAATACCAGCTAAAGATGGGCTCCCATGCCCGACCCCATCAAAGCTGCTCTCTCTGGCGGCGGTTGTAGTGGGGCATGGACCTCACGGTTGGATTTAGCATTTCCAAACTGTACCTTGTTATTAGGAAACCAGGAACATGTGTAGTGAAGACAGATCAGATTTGTGGGTGAGAAGAAGCAAACCCAAGAAGGAGAAGGGAGACAGACAGGAAAAGGCTGGGATAGAACTCGTATGGCTGGCGGGGGAGGGGGGGCACTGGGAGGGAGAAGTGAGCAGCAGGAAGATTTAAAAGATGGGGCGGAAGTGGGGGAGGGGGCATGGGGACAAGGGGACAGAAGTCAGGAACCACAGAGTCCAGTTCCTTTACCTTCTTGCTTCCTCCTGGGACTTGGAAGGAGACATCTCAGGGTGTCCCCTCCCCTTTGTTCTGGGACTCTGTTCCTGGCTATTCTAGCCAATCCCTCTATAGCTCACTTCAAAACCTACCAATAGTTTTTGGCAATGAAAACTTCCCATTGCCCTTATAATGTTCCTCCCAAACGGTTGTCTCTTCTTGACTAGTCGTCCCTCCAGCATGCCCTGTGGTGCATGCCAGGGGCGTGTTTACTGATTTTAGCAGACTCTGGAAAGATTATCTTACTGTGCCCTGAGGTTATAATCCACTCAAAGCTAAATAAAAATACTTACCTTAATGTTTCTTTTGAAACACCTAGCAAAACACTATATGATTTTCATCCCCATCAGCAACAATGTCACTGGAACCCCATTGCCTTTTTGAACTAATACATCAGTGTTCTGGTCCTTTATAAGAATAAAGATTGAATTATAAAAAATGTTTCCCTGTTTATATGCACTATAGAATTTTAATCAAGAAAAGGCCTGGAACTGATAACTCATAAACTTGTGAAATCAAAGGTGGGTAATTTTCACTCACTGTAATCATATTCTTCTGACTTAAACAGTTCAGGAGGCAAGAGCACAGGCTAGCTAATTATCTTTCCTATTTATCATGACAGATTCCAGAGCATTAATTTTAGCACCAACTAGAGTAAAAACCTTTCTCTGGAATAAACCTAGAATTTCAAAACAAAATGACCAGAGGCTTTTGTATGCTTTCATGTACATATTAAATGGTTATATATTTGACATGGCCTCTTGCAGGCTGTCTGTAAATCCTAACTCCATTCCTTCTGTGGTTTCCTGTGGTGAGAACGGACATTTTTCCTGGAGTGGACTCTGTGACAAGCATCTCCAGTGATCTCTCCATCCCTGTGTGTAAACAGCAACACACTGTGCTTTTCTACACATATACCCACCTCTTCCTAGGCATCCCTTCTATTTGGAAGCTTGTGATCTTTTGGTCCTGTTAGCTTAACTTAATCTCCGATCAGATTAGCCTGAGGGTAGGTATGCCTGTGGGAAGTTGTCTTGAATGTTAAGTGATGAGGAAGACCTAGAGCACTGTGGGTACCACAATGGTTCTCTGATCAGGTGATTCCGGACTGTATAAGAAAGCACCTAAGCACGAGCCACAGCAAGCCAGCAGCAAGCAGTGTTCCTCCATGGTTTCTGTTTCAAGTTCTCTTCTGTTTTGTTTTTGAGATGGGACCTTCCCTGCTGTCCTGGAACTCACAGAGATCTGCCTGCCTCTGCCTCCTGAGTGCTGGGATTAAAGGCGTGTGGCACTAAATCTGGGTCCTGCTTGAGTTCTTGCCCTGGCTTCCCTTAGTGATAGACTGTAACCTGTAAGATGAAATAAACCCTTTTCTCTCCTAAGTTACTTGGGCCAGAGAGCTTTATCACAGCAATAGGAGGGAAATAGGTTTTAATTTGGAAAGTGAAGATCATTATGATGAAACTAAGTGCAACAGTACTACAACTTACTTAGTCAGTTTCCTCTTCTTTAAGCCATTTTTGCTCCTGAAAAGTGAAAAAAAATACATTTATTGGGATAAAAAATTGACTAATATGATTCAACTTTAAAGAGCTTTAAACTTTTTTTTATTGAGCTACTATTTAATTTTTAGTCACTATACCTCAGATTTGTTAAACTAGTCTTCTTTAGGTAAAATGAAGACTGTTTCTGATTCATTTTAAGAAACTACTGGGTGGCAAGAACACACCCGCACTTCATATTTCCCGTTTGCTGACAACTTTCTAGAGATGCAGTTGCTGGCTCACTGGAATGTTTTATTAGTAATGGAAACATCCATTTCATGGCTTCCAGTGTCTGGAGACAAGAAAGGAGAATCGGGGGACAAAGAACAAATGCCAAGGAAATTGGAGGTTGTATTCTTAATTAGGGACTAAAATAGCCTCGCCCATTATTTCTGAGGTGAACTATGTGGGTGTGTGACGTACACAAGTCTGTGTTATCATGCTTTAATCATATATGAAACACCTGCCTTGTGTTTCTTCTTAATTCATTAATAACCCATAAACTCAAACACAGGAAGTGTTAATGTATGGTTTGGTTAATTACATTTACTTAGGATTATTTAGAGTGATTGTTTTCATGCAGTGGGTAAAACAACCAACCGGAGTTGACTCACACTAGGACAGAAGTTACTTGAAGTCCTTTGTCATTGTATTTTATCATCCATACAAATGGCATGCATTAGCCTAATTGAGCTTAGAATGAAATGATAGTAAATATTCCTGTAATCGGTACCACAGGTCCTTAAGTATTTTAATGAAGGCATGCACATTTTCAAAAATAAATGTCAGTGATCAGTTATAGGTACAAGCACCTTCATGTGCCAGATTATTTATTCGTACACTAAAACTGTGATTTTGTGGCTATCTCAGCCCCAGAAAGCCTTTAAAAAAACAAAGCAGTGCTTGCCCCACGGTTCCATAGCACCTGGCAAATGGCCATTTCTCCTGTGGTGTGGTAGACCTGTGTTATCCCCACAGCTAGACACTGCAGCCTTCAGGGCTGAGTAGAGACAGTGGATGCCATAGTGGCCTGAAGGGAGAACTTGTAGGTTCAAGATACCTTTATTCAGATAAATATCAGCCAAACGCAAGCCAGAGCGTGCCAGTGGCAGCCAAGCAGCGAGGCCAGGGAGAAGGAGAAGAAGGGGCTCCCATGCACTCTGCAGCCCCTTAAGAGCCCATGCCTCGTCATCCGGACCTCACACTGACCACACCTTGACAGGTGTGGTCAGGCACACCTGCAGCCAGACTCTAATAAGCGTGGCTTACTGTCCCTACAGTGGCCTGTCAAGGAATGCTTATCATGGTGACCTGAAGCAAAATACCTCAAATCTGTATTATCCCCACAGTTTCACTTAGTAAGTCAATTATGCAAATTACACATCTTGTAGCCTTTTCTATTATATGCAGCTTTATATACAGCATGGACTATCTGGGGATCAGAGGAGGACTGGTACAAAGGGAGGAAGGATGGTGCGTGGGATACAGGAGGTGAGTGTGCTCAAAGCACATGACGTGCTTGAGGAAAATGTTTCTGTGAGGCCAGGAGCTGGCTCAACCAGTTAAAGGTCTTGCTGACAAGCCTGAGAACCTGAGTCTAGCCCCTGGAACTCAAGGCGGAGGGAGAGAACTGACTTCTGAAAGCTGACCTTTAACCTCCACGCGCCCAGTGTGGTGTGAACTTACAGTCCTAACACACACACACACACACACACACACACACACAGAGAGAGAGATGCCCACACAGACCGCACACATACACCACAATGCACAAGGAGTGTGTGTGTACCAGTAAAAGGAAAGACTAGGCACTATTCTCAAACTGTCCAAAGAATAACTATGACTTGATCCTTGAGGCTTGTGGACAGAGAGCAGGCCAGGGTTATAGGGAAGCATCCATTGTGGCACATGGAGTTTCTGGGTTTAAATAGCTTTTATATATTCCTGCTTCTAAGTGAAGACACCCCCTGCTTCATTCCTGTTTCTCACCTGCTCCCGTGGCCTCATCTTCTTTGTCTTTTGTTCTTTAGACTTTAGAAAATATACAGGTCTTCCCTATCATTTAAAAAGCATGGATGTCGGACATAGCCGTATCACTTAGGACGCTGGAACCTACAGAAAGCTCCACGGGCCCTCCCTTCGTTCAACTCTTATGGTAGTCAGTTAATTTCAGAATGCAACACAGCCAATTACGTCAGCATTTTGAGAAAGCAGAATGCCAGGGCAGGTGGCTGACAGCTCTGCTAGTATTGGGAGACTGAGAGTGAACAAAAATCCCTTTCCTATCCAACAGATTGCAAGAGGAATCTGAAACAAAGGGGTGTGTGCACGGAGAGATACTGAATACATTCATGCTGAAATCATGAGCTGCTGGCGCTTGGCAGCTCAGGAGAAACCAGACCCATGGAGGACAGATGCACACCTTTTCATTCTAATCCCATTTGTTCCTGAGTGAACTTTCAGTGTGCTGTAAAATTCCACTGCGTATTTTGGGTGGTGCACTGTGGCCATGAGGGTGCGTCTGTGTGATTTTGGCTGCTTTCAACATTCTATTTAGATTCTGTTGAATCTGGAGTGTCCCTGTATCTGAAGGCCATGGAATATGGCGAAATTGACTGATGACAGAAATGGATAAATTGAAAGCACCTTTCTATACTTTTGGGTATTAGAGAGAGAGAGAGAGAGACAGAGAGAGAGACAGAGAGAGAGACAGAGAGACACAGAGACAGAGACAGAGGCAGAGACAGAGAGACACACAGAGAGAGACAGAGAGACAGAGAGACACACAGAGAGACAGAGACACAGACAGAATTAGAGGATCATGCACATTTCATTTCCCCTCTTTTTGTTTATGTAAGACAAAAGTTCAAATCCCCTGTGGCTTAGAGAAATTAAGGTAGATTCCTCCTAAGTTCTTAAGAGCCTGTGAAATCCAACCACACTGCAGTCCATTCCTCAAAAGAATAGAAGGTAATGACAGAGCCATGGAATATTGATTAAAACAAAGTATAAAACCATAGAGGTCCCCAGGTTCCTAAGTGCAGCTGTTTCACACGCTAAGCAAAAGCCACCATAAAATCTGAATAAAGGGCCTTTAGGTTTGTGTCCTGCTTCAAATATAGCATGACCAATCACTGTGTATACATTTGAATAATGTAACTAAATGTCACCCTGTGCTTAAAGTGCTAACTGTTTACAAGTTAGAGCAGAAGCAGGAATGTCTGAGCATGTCATGCAGGTGGCTGTGGTAGAGAAGAGAAACAGTGGTGAATTTAGTTCAGAATGGAGAATCTTCTAAGAAGAGTTGGGCTCCAACACCATTGAAGTCAGCAATCCTCACAGAAGCAACCTGACAGGGTACTCTCGCCAGACACCTACCACCTCGTGGTAGAATTCTCACCAGACGATGAGAAACTATCTGATAGGATCTCTCGATTTCCTCTCAAACTTCTAGAGGCCTCTGAGGGTGGTAGCAAATCAATAGAAACCCATCCCTTCAAAAAAAACCCTTCACTTCCCGAGGAAGCTGGATAATGCTTTGGGAGTGTGTGGGAGTGTCGCTCTGCTGTTGTTAGCAGGGTACTTGGCATATGAAGGCAGATGCATCTGAGGCGGCTCAGCAAATGTGGGCCTAGGGAGGGACCCACAGATCAAGCAGTGGGAATGGGAGCTTTTTTTTTTTTTTTTTTTTTTTTTCTCGTTTGGGATGTGTGAAAGTTTTAGACAACAGAGACTGGTCTCTTACCTTGGACGGTCTCTTCTCACCTCTGGGCAACTATTTACAGCCCAGGGATGTTCTTCTAAAAACAGTAGGGCATTTCGCCCCTCTTAAGCAGGGTTTCACACTGTTCATCAGCGGGTCATTAAGAAAGGTGCACAAGTCTGTGCACTGTAGAAAATGGGAAGCTCTGAGGGACGAAGCTGGGAATGGGCTATAACAGCCTTCGTTTTGCTTTAACTGAAACCTGTGGTGGATACCCTAGTCACCACCTGCATCCTAAGCACGGTGGAATTCCCGAGGACGATGAGCGGGTGCTCAGCTGAAATGTAAAGCAGGTCTTGAAGGTCATGGTGGAATTAACATGTCCCACTCTTACCCTGGAGACTACCTGATACTAAATACAGGACACACTGAGTTGATGATGGTGAAGTCTGAGTCTAAAAAGTAGCAACAGCCAAGAGAATGGTAACGGATGCTCTTAGAGTGGGATGTGGTATTGACCTCATTTCAAAGAACATCCCCGGAGTATTTTCCTTAAAGAATGTACAAATTCTGCAGTAACGACGCACAATGAGAAAGTCATTTTCAATGTTTCTTCCTTCTCAGCTTGACATCATAAATTACATCACCTGTGTTCCATTTGCCCTCGGAGGACTATAAGAGTATTTGGCCCATAGCTTCAATGCAAGAATAGTTGTTCAGATTCTCCCATCCCTTTCTCTCCCTCCCCCACCCTTCTCTATCTCTGTCTCTCTGTCTGTCTCTCTGTCTGTGCATTTTCTCTCACTTCATCTCCCTCTCTCTCTCTCTCTCTCTCTCTCTCTCTCTCACAAACACAGCCACTACTCCACTCTGTGAAGTATTTTTACTGATTTCTTCCAAGTCTGCTTCACATTGCCCACATTTCAGATAGCTGTGTATTGTTATTTACCGTCTAACAGCCATGTGTTAGCTTAAGGACAATGACTGTGTGTGTGCGCTTGGGATCTTTGTCAGTCTCCTGGAAGACTGACTATTTCTCTGGTGTCTTGAGGGAGAAAACAATTTTGGCTTCTTTGACCTAAGAAGTGAAGTTTATTATCATGATTACTACCACTATCATTATAGCATAGCACAAGCCAAGAAGGCTATGCTTCAAGGCTTGATTGTTGGTGTGATTTAGATACTAATAAAACAGTGGCTCAAAGGAAGGTGCTTCCTTTCTGTGGAGAGGAGAGAGGACATTGGGCTCTGAGCCTGTGTTTATTATATGATGGCTCATGATGTCAAGACAGTTGCCCACTTTAGGGACCTATTTTCCTTTCTTTTGTTGAAGATTTTAGTTATAAATTATGTGTATAGATGTGTATGCTTGAGGACATGCACAGGAATGCAGGTGCCCAAGGAGGGGACTGGATCTCCTGGAGCGGGGGTTATAGGTGGTTGTGCGCTGCCCTCTGTGGTTTCTGGGAGCTGAACTTGGGCCATCTGCAAGTGCAGCCATAGCTGCTTAGCTGGAAGCCCAGAGTTCTGTTTTCCTGTCTCTAAAAGGACCATAGCAGGTTACAGACTGTCAGGGGATTAGAGAAGACAATTGCACAGAAGGGCTTATACGCAGTTAGATATTCAGTAGAGTTGAGCTTGTTATGAAAGCAAAGAGATCTCCAGATCCAGTCTCCTCCCCCTACCTCCCTGTGTTTACCTTCTTGGAAATAAAGCATTTTCTCATATGTGGGGATGGGAAGAAAAATGGGACGCAAATATGGGAGGCCACAGGCCAACTCCAAGAAGATGAATGACAAGGAACACAGGACAGGAAAGCCTTTGAGAGAACCACAGGAGATTTCACTTTAGCCATCTGGGTACCATTCACTGTCTCAATGCCTTTCCATTTGCTCATTGTCCTAAGTGCTGAGAATCACGGAAAATAGCCAGTGAGAAAACAAAACAAAACAAAACAAAAAACCTTAATCCTATTTTGTTTACTTTCTGCAAGTTAACTTTTAAAGACTTTGTGTTGGGTAAATAGTAAAAATGAAATCACTTACCAAGGGTTAATATAAAATGCCAAAAGATAGTCAGTCCAAAGACATGAAGGCAGCAGGGTTAAGAAAGCAAACACACTCCTACGCCTGTGAGCATTAATAAACAACAGATGCAAAGATGAAAACGTGGTAAGGGTTAGTAATTCGGCTGTAAACAGACATCAATAAATTACCTGCCAGGGTCAACCCATACCACAGTTAAATATCATTCCCCTCTGTAGACTTCCGATGGATGCTTAAAAGCTGCACTATGGACCAAATCAGCTTCTATTCACACAAGTCCTCATCGCAATCAGAGACAACTCCTCTCCACTCATTGTTGCTCAACTCACTTCAGCTGCTCTTAGGAGATTTCATTATCCATTCAGTTCACAGAGGGTCATTAGCTGGCTGCTACATTATTCTCAGCCATCACCCCTTCCAATCTAACCTAATTTAAGAAGCCAGGTGGCAGAACATTAGCTTGTCTGAGTGGCTATAGATGGTCAGGTCACTTAAGTGGGTTCGGGGAGGACCAGGCTTCTGTACCACATCCTTATCAAGATGAACCACTTGACGTGACTTTCTATAGTATTTTCAATTGGAACCCTTATCCAATTTCTAAAGCTATTCTTTAAAGCACCAACTCAATATGCTACTTGGGTATCATTCATTCAGCATCAACACCTCATCCGTGGCCAGGGTTTTTCATTGGTTCTCATGAGAATGGAAGTAAAACATTAAGTAATTGCATTTTAATTCCAATTGAGATAAGGTGTCTGATTGGAATCTGATTGCAGGTATTCAAACAACACCCAAGACAGACTATCCATTCCTGTGGGCTGCAAAATATCCTGAAATGCATCTATAGTTAGTGTGAAAACCAGAAGAAACTGTCATCTTGTCACTTTGGTTAGAACAAATCCCCACTGAGATGGCTAATCACACTCCCTCAGAATACCCTCCTGCTGGTCAAACCAAGTTTGCTACGAGTTGCAGGAGAATTTATTTGATTTTATAAAACTTGATTTTATAGAATTCTTTTAGTTTCCCCAGACTGGTCTATAAATCTTACAAATTGCAATTGACCATGAAGTTCATTAATGCAAAGCTTTCTTGGGTCATGGGTACAATTGGGACAGTTTCTAGATGGGCCTCATGTCGGTGTTTTGGGGACCATGTTTTAAAGGGAAGAAATGGGAGCTGGTGAGTCTCTTAATCTTGAGGATAGTCCTAACATATCTGAACAAACCTTCTCATGTTTCTGAAATTGTCAGCATCAAGGACATTAGAAATTCTCTTTCTTCATAACTGGATTGATCATATTTTAATAGAAAAACTCCATTCTTGTTAAAATTTTAAAATGACCCAAAGTATAGTTATATCAAACAGAATCTCATTTCAACCCTGTTTTCAACCAGAGTGGTTGTCATTCACACTCAGAGAGGAAGGTTTCACCTTTTAAATAATCCTGTAGGGTGAAATTTCTGGTCTCTCAGATCTGTTTCTTTAACATTAGTCATTTTGGGGAAAGTGGGTTCATTTAAACCCTTCGATGGTAGCAGGAAACTACATGCCCTAGTTGCATGGGAAATGTTTACATAATTGGTTATTCTCTTGTATATTCCGAACTGATGCTAAGCTGGACAATATTGCTATTTATTACACACCATGTGCAGTGTGATGGCAACCAAATTCATCTCTTGACATTGTTCTAATTCCCTAAGCATCTCTTCCCTCTAGGACCTTCCTACCCAGTTGTAAATGTCAAGGGACTCCTAAGATTTTGAAGTTTGTCTGTGTCTTTGATACAAGAAGTTACAGCTTTGGGCTGCAGATCTTAGCGTTTGAATGGAAGCATTGGCTTCTGTCGCCAGGCACTTGGCCATGTTGCTTTATTCAAGTTTCCCCTTGGGCCCCCTAGTGCTGTTTGTTCATTGCAGCTATTATGATGGAGCCCTTGCTCAGAACAGCTTGGGCCCTTCGCATGACTGTGTGGTCCCTTTACCCACTACTTAAGAATTGTATTCATTTTACAGAAACCATTTTGGCCCATGATGATCTAGTCATTGATTGCCCCCTGAAATAAAGGAAGGACAACCAGAAAATAAAATCATCTATGTCTTAAAGACAATAAAATCAAATTTGGAGCATGTACTGGCTGCTAAGCCAGCTGGAGACAGGTCCCAGAATAATACTCACCAACTGTAAGGAAGTTTCCCTTCCCTCTCCAGGGACGCAAAATTGACAAAGGTACCGGCTCCACACTCCCTGTTTGAAAGAGACAATCAAGGTCACTACTTGATGGAGCTCTTTACCTGACATGAAGGTTGAGAGAGCCTTTATGCTGCTTATCGTGACAGCATTAACAAAAAAGGGTAATGCATGTTTTGTAGGATTCAGTCCCACATGCCGTACCAAAAACCAAAGAAAGATAAAACACGAAGAAACAGCCCCTTGTAATGCAGCAGACTCGAAACGGGGTCTGCTCACAATCAATCCTTGCCAGAAGGTGTTCGTGACCCGAAAATCATCTGCTCTTCCACTGCTGACCTCTGCATTGCTCTGTGCATGGCTGCTTATCGCATGCTTCCTTGGAATTGGATATTACACCATGCTACTGCCATGCTGTGTACTCAATGCAGGCTACAGTCCCCCACCCCTTCCCAGGACGTGAAGTCTCTCTCTCTTTTCTTCCTTTCTTTGTGTGGATAGAATCTCACTACATATTCCTACTTGGCCTGGAACTCATTATGTAGACAAGACTGACCTTAAATTCACAGAGATCAACCTGTCTCTGCCTCCTAATGACTGAGATTAAAGGTGTGTGCTACTATCGATGATTTATTTTTAATATGCCATGTACGTCATTGCTTAAATCATGATGAGAAAACAAACTTAAGAAGATCCTGATTTGTAATTCAGCCGTTGTTAGTGTACAACTATATATTTGAACTAAATTTCTCAAATGTAGTTGTTACCAAATGAGCAGTAATGTCTTCAGAGAAGTGATAGATTATTCTGGCAATGTGAAGAAAGTAGTAGAGAATGTGTCTAAAGAAAAGGACTTGATGCTTATTCTAGTGGTAGAGTGCTTGCCTAGAATGCACAAGGCCCTGGCTTCCATCTCCATATCACTCACTCACACACACACACACACACACACACACACACACACACACACACACACACAGAGAGAGAGAGAGAGAGAGAGAGAGAGAGAGAGAGAGAGAGAGAGAGAGAGAGAAACAGACAAGTGCACTTTTCTTACCTAGCCATCTGCAGATGCTTCTTTCTGAGAATGATGAGTGTCACTAAGAGCAGTCCAATTAAAAGGGTGCTGAGGATGGCCAGCACGGAGATCACCACCACGTTAGGGTTCATCTCGGTAACTAAAGAGAGAAGCCACAGGTTGCTAAAGTTTACAGGACATGGAGGCTGACAAAACCATTCATAGACTTTCATCTATCCTTAGGAATGTGGAGTTTATAATGAAGATGATAATGGGCACAGCCATGTTTGGCTAAGACAACCATCGCCTTGTCTTCTTGTAGTAGAGCTCTGGGGGCAGATGGTCCTTACGTTTTTGGAGAACTGAGTCTGTTTCCTAGGCCTCCAGCATGCAGGTTGCTCTTAGCAAGAAAAGCTGCCAGTGTGAAAAGTATCAATGCCACGGCTTGCAACTATTTGAAAATTTAAAACCATCACCATGCATTACCATTGTTTAATATTCCAGGAGCTTCGAAGGTGGCAGGTTCTTGTTTTATGCCCACAACCTGAAAGTCAGGAAGCACAGCTGAACAGTTTTCTCTCCGATAATAATGTATGGGAGCAGGGCATTAGCGAGCTGCCATCTGTGGCAGCATTTTACACGTTACCAAAAGCAGGCCATCTGATGACCTGTAGCCATATGCTCAGAGGTTTCCCATCTGTGCAGATGCAGAGATTAAACCTATTAATAAGTCAGAGAGTCCTTAAGAATCAGGTTGTTCTCATGGGCTTTATCTGATGAATGGTCGTCAGCTCATCATGTCTGAACAGGATGCCAGAGGCGAGGAAACAGGTTCCATGTCTTTATACATATCTTTATGGCAAGCCAGGGGAGACCCGTGTCCTCCTTTGCAGGTCAGGAAACAACAGATGTGATGGGCATGGTTGCATAGCTATATCCCAGGACTTGGGAGGCTGAGGTAGGAGGGTTAGCAGTTTGGGGGCCGTTTGGACTCTAAATTTGAGGCTAGCCTGAGCTACACGATAACTGTCTCAAAACCCCATGGAACCAATCCTCAGCGCCTTGAGTGCTTGCTACTTGCTACCTCTGCTCGGGTTTGTGGCTGAGTGCTGAGAAGAAAGAAGAGCCAGCTAGTCAACATTATTTGGGAAGCCACTTCCTCTGTTTTCCCCAAGCTTACTTGTTTTCTCTTGTAAGTAAACTGGAAAAAAAATAATCCACCTATTGCTCTAGGTTCCCAGGCAAAGGACAAGAATTGATAGACATTGAAGTATATTTTAAAAGTGTCACAGAAGCCAGGCATTGTGCCACATGACTGTGATTCCAGCTTTTGAAGGAAGTAATGAGAGAGGAGGATTCCTATGAGTTCCAGTCCAGCCAGGACTATGTAGTGAGAACATATACCAACTTTGCTCTTTAAAAACAAAAACAATGCAACACACACACACACACACACACACACACACACACACACAAAACAAAAACAAAAAAAAAAAACCAAAAAAAAAAAAACAAACAAAAAAACTCAAACAAAAATCCAGGAGAAAAAGTGCTGTGAGATGTAAGATGAAACAGAATTAAAACACTGCCCATGTCTGCTTTCATATCTTCTTCCAACAAATTAAAAGTTAATAGCAAAGACTTAAGAACAAAAGAAAGCAACAGCCCATGCTATTCATCCCTGCACTCAGCAGCTAAATGACAGACACAAAAACAATCCATTACAGGGACAGTGTGCTCTTATGCATGGCTATCTTCATAGGGTCTTCACAGATAGTCCATAGCTCCTAACAAGAGCAATGCACACACTACAATGCAGGAAAAGAAGGAGGAGTCCGGCATTATTCCAGACCCCGCATTAATCACTAATTTTCCTATTAGCATGGTAGAAGTAGCAGCAATCTTGCTTTGATTTTAAGCAGGAATTTTAACTACTCTTTGACCAGCACCAGCCAAGGACCAATACAGATGAGAGTGAGCTGGGCAGGAGTGTGTGTACCACTCTTGTGGATTCCAAGGATGGTGGCCTTGATGATTCTGCTAGCCTTTTTACAGCATATACTAGGGATTTCTGTATTTTTACTTCTAATTTTCAAAATAACCTAAAGTGGAGCTGGAAAGATGGCACAGCAGTTAAAAGCACTGCTTTTTCAGAGAACATGGGTTTGGTTCCCAGCACCTACATATTGGTTTACAACCATCTCTATCTCCAGTTCCAGGGAATCTGGCGCCCTCTTCTGACACCTGGGGTAACCAGGTGCGTACATAGTGCACAGACATCCATGCAGGCAAAACAATCATGCTCAGTAACATAAAATAGAAAGAACTCAAATAACCAAATTCTAAAATTCATATACTGCTATTCTACATTTACAGGTTAAAAAGATTTCAAGACAGTATACATCTTTTTTCTAAGTCATATGATCTTTGGGATTGGAGTCAAGGGCTCCCTGCACTCATAGGTAGGGATGTTTCAGTAGAGGGCTGGTTCCATCAAAAGGAAAACTGTATTTTTAAGAGGAAACAGCATAGAAAATGTAGAAACCTCCGAAGACGGGATTGCCTTCATCTGTACAATTACCCATTGTGGAGACAGCTATGAATGTAGGGACACTGGGACTGTCGTGGCTGAAGCTGGTGACGCTGCAGTTGTAGGCCGTGGCTGGAAGGAGGCTGGAGATGGTGACAACATGGGAGGAAACAGCTATCGGTTCCTGCAGGTGAAGAAAATGAAATCCATTTTGTACCATCCTCATTTATTTTGTTTCTAAAACTGTTTTTCATACCAGGGAGGTTGTGTGTAGAATAAAAGCAATTAAAAGATGGAAAAGGTTAATAGTGAGAAATCTTTCCTTCTTTCTCTATTCCCTTCCATGCCACGCCACTCTGGGGAAGCGGCCAGCGTTGCTGGGCATTTTTCTCCTTGTTATGTATTTGATTAAGATCTGAATATAGAGGCCATGTTAACAGTCACGAATAATGATGACAGTTAACACACGACTCTGCTTAATTTTCCTTGAATCATCAGTATCTTTTGGCATTCTTGCTATAAGTGTGTATTAAGCTGGTTTATGCTTTTTAAATTAAAGGATTTAAAAACTATGTGTATGCATGTTTGTCTTCCTGTATTTATGTTAACCACATGCATTCAGCCCTGAAGAGGGTACCATACCACTCTTGGTGACAGTTGTGAGCAATAATGTAGGTTCTGGGACCCAAATCTCAGTTCTATGCAAAGTATGCAAGAACAGCAGGTTTTTTTTTGTTTGTTTGTTTTTTGTTTTTTTTTGTTTTTTTTTTTTTTGTTTTTCGAGGCAGGGTTCCTCTGTGTAGCTTTGGAGCCTATCCTGGCACTTGCTCTGGAGACCAGGCTGGCCTCCAACTCACAGCAATCCGCCTGCCTCTGCCTCCCAAGTGCTGGGATTAAAGGCGTGTGCCACCAACGCCCGGCCAAGCAGCAGGTATTTTTAACCCCAAAGCCATTCCTGTTTTATCATTTTTTAAGGAGTTCACACAAGTTCAATGAAAGTTCATACTTGACCTGATCAACCTATTGATGAAGGTTCAAGTGGCTTGTTGATTTGTGTGTGTGTGCTATTGAGAGCAATGCTAAGTAAACAGCATCTTGCAAACATAGGAACGGATGTGTAGTTGAAAGACCCGCTCGAAATGCCCCTGAGCCCCCTGCCCCGAAGCTGCCGGGGCCTCCCAAGCCTTCAGCCCGGCAGGGCTCGCGCCCCCAGCCCGCCCCGCCTGGCACTGCGCCTCGGGGCTGGGGCCGAGCAACGAGCACCAGGTAGGCTGGGCCGAGCAACGAGCACCGGGTGGGCCGGCCCGAGAACGAGCACCGGGTGGGCCGGCCCGAGAATGAGCACCAGGTGGGCCAGCCCGAGAACGAGCACCGGGTGGGCCAGCACGAGGGCGAGCACCAGGTGGGTCGGCACGAGAACAAACACCGAGTGAGCCGGCCTGGAGCCCTGCCCCTGAGCCCCCGCCCCGCCCGAAGAGAAACACTCCGTCCCAAGGTCTCCGCCCCCAAGGTCAGCCATCAGGAAGGGGGGGGGGAATTGAGTCTGCTATACCAGACACCAGACCTTGAGAATATGCTGATCTGGAATGGCTCTGTGTCTCATTTGAACCATCCAATGGAAATGATTCTGTATTTCGCCTCATTTGAAAGACTCTGTGTTTCACCTCATTTGAATAACTCTGTACTTTGCCTCATTTGAATAACCCTGTATAGCGCCTCATATACATTGACCAATGGGAATAGCTCTGTATAATGCCTCATTAGAATTATCCAATAGAATCCCTGCTCCTAGCTTGCGCCTTTTTCCTATATAAGGACCCCTTTTCCCTTGGCTCGAGGCGCTTGGCCTCAGAAAAGCTAAGTCGCCCCGGGTACCCGCGTCTCCAATAAAGCCTCTTGTTTTTTACATCCAGTTCGTGGCCTCGCTGATTCCTGGGTGTGTGGGTCTCCCTCTACGAAAGTGCCTCTTCGGGGTCTTTCATAGTCACAGTGCATTTATATATGTGTAATGGTTAATAGTGATCATCATCCTGACAGAACCAGGAACCGTGTATGAGGCCAGGGATTGTTTACATTAGGTCACCCTCTGGGAGTGCCCAGGAGAGGTTATTGTGATCAGGCTAATTGCAGTGAGAAGCCTCAACCCAGGGAGGGTAACACCATCCTCTGAGCCTGGATCCCGGACTGGACTGCATTTAGAGGAAGAAGCTATCTGAACAAAGACACCATGGTTCTTTGCTTCTGAATTGCAGATGCAACGTGACCATCTGGCTCCAGCTTCTGCTGCCAGGACTTCCCCACCGTGAACCACTGCACCCCGAAACTTCGGGCTAGAAGAGACTCCATCTCCTGCAAGTTGCTTTTGTTGGGGTATTAGTTTTTCCTGTAGCTTTTTATCACAGCTACAGGAAAAACTAAAGCATTATTTATGGATGTTCGCATGTGCGCGCGCATGCGCGCGCGCACACACACACACACACACACACACACACTGTATGTGAAAGTATATACATATATGTAATCATACATTTCCAGCACGATACTCAGTCACAAACCAAGCCTTTCTAATGCTGAAAATTATTGAAAATCCATTTGTCACAGACCAGTTTACCTGCTCACCACTGCTGCTTGGTGAGGCCTGTTGCCCCGATTTCTTTCTGATGTGGCATAGTTGTCCATAGGCTTTTCCTATGAACATTGTGTCTGGTAGTTTTATTCTGCAGTTCTTATCATGAAGGTTTTCAAGTTTTCCTATGTTGAAGGCCTCTCTGTTCTTGATTTCCTATGTGTTTGCTTAGGGGTGTTGCTCTTTATCTTCTTTTACTGATAGTCATTCTCTCTATATTAAGAACCCAAACTGTTTGCATTCTTTGTTTTATATCACACCCACCCCACGCATGGTGATAGATGGTGCTTGGAAGCAAAATTATCTCATTTTAACAAGAAGAAATTGCTCATTTGGTGGATCCATGGCCACACACACACACACTACACAATATATACAATGAACTAGCATGACACTCTTTTTCAAAAGAAGGTCCCGAAACACTCCGGCTAACAAGATGGCAGCCAATGGCACTGATTTCCCACCCCAGTCACCACCTTGTCCAGAAAGGAATTACAGCAAGCAGAGAGAGACTTTTGCTGACAGGACTAAATGGCAGCAGGTAGCTGACCAACCATCGTGTTTCTAGTGGAAGACATCACTATAGTTAGGGAGGAGAACAATCCATCCATGGCAGAACAGTTATTTTCCAAAAGCATTCTCACAACCGAGACAGGATTCAGCCTCTCAGTGCAGATCAAAAGAGAGAAATTTGTAGATGCGTCTATCAAAGGGGCAGGGAAATCAAAGTGTATTATCTCAGCAATCAGTCTGAAAAGGTTTGCTCTCCCAGCCTTCCCGTCCTTCCCTCTCAGGCACAAGGCCTCCACTTATTGAAAGAGCATCAATTATTCATGCTGGAAGACTCACTCTCCCCCCTGCAGTGTATAAACTCCTTTTCCTCCCTCCTCTGGCTGTAAAGTATCTTTCTCTCTCTTTTCTTTTGTGACTTAGTTACTCTCAGAGCTGAGCGTCCACATATCCTGCCCTTCACCATGACCTGGAGAACAATGAGCTAGTCTATCATTTCTTCTGTGTATGACCCCAAACCTTTAACAATAATCATGCCTCAATTTTTGTTCTTTTGAATTATTTTGGTAATATGACTCTATGCTGGGGAAGTTATATTTCACTTATTTCTGCACTTGCACAATACCTGAAATGATGCCTTTTTTTGTAGTGTCTTTTTTAAGTTTAAGATAAACTTAAAAATTAATAAAAAGATTTACAAATAATTAAAAGAAAAAATCAAAGGCAAGTGTTGATTCTGCTATTTGCATTCTCTAGAATACCTTTCAAAAACTGGGCAACTGGTTCCTGTTAAAGTAAATATACTGTAGGTGTCAAGGTCCTCATGCGTACATCCCACAGATACTGTTAACTTCTACCTATAAAGCCCAAATGAGCAAGCAGACAGTTTTTACTTCTTGTAGTTCCATGAAATAGAAAGTTTTTAGTTTGCTTTATTAGCCTTAATCAAAAGTAACTGAGGCCGGGCAGTGGTGGCGCATGCCTTTAATCCCACACTAGGGAGGCAGAGACAGGCGGATCTCTGTGAGTTTGAGGCCAGTCTGGTCTACAGAGCGAGTTCTAGGACAGTCAGGACTGTTGTACAGAGAAATCCTGAAAAAGAAAAAGTAACTCAGAAGGAAAGTCTAGGCAATCAGTACCTGGAGTTTGGCGTCATGGCTGGAGCCGAGCTGTTGACAGAGGACTTCGAAAAAATCAGCAACACCCTCCTCCACCCACAGCAGGGTCACCGACGTCTGTGTTTTGTTCACTGCAAAGAGTGACTTCGGAGGGGCTGGTTCTGAGGGAAGAGCAAATGTTTTTAAGAAATGAAATTTTGTAGATATAAAATCTTCATTTAGTAGTAAATGGGTGGGTGTCCAGAGGACTCACAGGTCAGTGGATAAAAACCTGGGTTTTATTTTGCCTTTGAGTAATAAGCCTGTCCACAAGCCTGTCAGCCACAACCACAGGCAGAATGCTTTCTCTCTGGACCCACTGTGTTTCCAACTTCTCCCTTTGGACACTTCTCTTTTCTAGTTCAGCTTTATAACCAAAGTCTATTAATAGTTTCTGTGTCATCCACCCTGGAGTTAGCATTGTCCTGACAACACATAACTTCTTGGGTGGGACACAGAAGAAAAAAAGGATGAAGAAGAAAGAAAAAATGGGGAGGGGTCTCTCTCCTAATGAGATGAAGTTTGGGCCTTAGCCTCAACCTGTCTTCCTTTCTTCAGATTCTCATCTTGGGACAGATGATTGGATTCTTCCATCTTTAGTAAAAATTAAGAGAGAGAAAACTAAAAAGATAACATGATTTTTGTTTTTGGAAACAGATGATGGAAGGGAAACAGATGCCTAATAACATATCAGAGAGAAAAGTTTTATCGTAGACTTTTTATCTTGATCAATAAATTAGTCCGTTAGTCAAGAGTCCCACATCATGCTATCTGGGCCACTTTCTGTTCCTTTCTAGTAATTGAGTCACAGGCGTAGTTGGCTTGGTCCTCTCCGTTCTGTAAAGTTGTCTACACACTTGTGAATTTCTTCTTCTCTACTCAGGCTACTGTATTATGGATGCTGTTATGGATTCTGCATTGTGGATGCTGTGCTGGGTGGCAACTGCTGTGTTGTGATGTTCAGTTATGATGCCGTGTTGTGATGCTGTGTTGTGATGCCGTGTTATGATGCCATGTTGTGATGCCGTGTTGTGATGCCATGTTGTGATGCCGTGTTGTGATGCCGTGTTGTGATGCTGTGGTCTTTCTTTCTCAATCCTCTCGTATGTAAACAGCTGAGTTGCACCCCTAGTCTGAAGCTGGGCCCTTGTTATCTGCTGACAGCCATCCTTGACATCGCTGGCCTGGACATACTGAACCTCCCCGCTCTGGGCTGAGCCAGCAGCGTGCTCACCCATCCACAGCTGCCTTTCAGATAGCCAGGTCTCTGCAGCAGATCTTCCTCTGCTGTTAGCTGGATTTCTTTACACTTCCTGCCCCACTCTCCTGAATCTGGATTTTCACAGAGCTTCAGTGTCCTGTGAAACTGTTGATCCCTTTCAGCTCTTTCTAGTCAGGTTTGGACTTCCTTTGTAGAATACCTTAATTATGGCATGGTAAAGAAACATGTATTTAAAAACAGGAATCATTGCAGGTGGCCTGAGTCTAACTAGAAAGTTATTTTTCAGTGAGAAAGTGACAAGTTTGGGCGAGAGAGCTACAGGGGAAGAGAGCTGAGTCAGCTTTGGACAAGTGAAAACCACAGAGTATGTCAGGGTCTCCTTTTCACTGGCAAGCATTAGCCACTCCTCCAGTCAGGGCTCTGTCTCACTTCTCTTCTTAGGAAAAGGCACAGATGAAACTTCATCTCCACTCACACCCTTCACTGCTGACAGACTGTGAGTCAGGTTTGAGGCCTGCAGTGATTTGCACCAGCTTAAAATCGGGTCCTTGGGAGCAAGTGTGCATGGTTGGGGCAGTACTGGATAAAGCTAGGTTTTACTTTTTTCTCTTCTAAAAAAACATAATCCAAATCCACTCAGAGCAGCATGTACCCTGGACCCTAGCACTTGTGGTGCAGAAACAGAAAGATCTGGAATTCAAGGGAAGCCTCAGTTACACAGTGAGTTTGAGGCCAGTCTAGGTTATTTGAAATGTTTTAGAAACCAACCTAACAAAAACCAAGCGGATAAAAAGAAGTAGTTTGGTAAATTGATTGCCACTCAAGCACCAGGACCTGGGTTTCAGATCCCCAGCACCTACATACAAAGCCAGGCATGGTGGCCTGCAACTCTAGCATCAGGGAAACAGATACAGGCAGATCCCTGGATCTCTCAGGAATCAACAAGTGCTTGGGTGAATGAGACCCTGTCTCAGAAAGAAATACAGAGAGTGTCAGGGAAGTGTCAGTTGACCTCTGACCCCTATAACCCCCCCAAACACACACTCATACACATGTGTGTGTGCGCACATCCATGTGGGTATATAATACAACACTACACAGAACCCGGTCAAGTACCACGTACAGAACTTGGTCAGGATGGAAGACAGCAAGGTTAAGTACCATTTCATTTATACAGAGCACGAGAGCATCAAGCTATTGCCTCCAGACACAGAGCTGGTGCCTAACCCTTTGTGCTCCCCCAGCAAACCCTTGCTTTCACTTGGAGGTTGCAAAGGGAATAACTTGGTGTAATATGTAGTCTTGGAGAAGAACCTGTCTTTAATGTCCCAAATTCATCTTTTTCTGCTCCTCTACATTCTTTCTTTTTTTTTTCTGGGACAGGGGAGCAAGAGGAAGACTATTCCATCTTGGAAATCACTATGTGCCTAGACTGCCCTTGTACTCATGGCAAACCTCCTGCCTCAGCCTCTCAAATGTGGGGATTAAAGGCATGTGACAGCAGAATATCCCACTTAACTATTTATTTCAGTGTCACTCATTGATGTAACTGTCCACTGAATAGTATTTATGAGGTCCCATTATATCCAAAAGTGCAGGTGGGCTCCCCACTGTCTGTGTTTTGTTTCTGTCAGGTTTGGGGCTCTCTAGAATCTTCTCATCAACCTAGGGAGACTCTTCCTGAATTTAACCAGTGATTTGGATATTTAAAAGAAAAGAGTACTAGAATATATCAAAAGCACTTAGGCAAATACTTAGCGTCTGAAAACATATTAAATGATGAGTTAGACACTGAAGAGATGAATTAGTGCTTAAGAGCTAGTTGCTCTTCCAGAAGACCCAGGTTCAATTCCCAGCACCCTCTTGGAAGTTCACAACCACCTGCAACTCCAGTCCCAAGGTATCTGTCACCCTTCTCTGCCTCTGTGGGCACCCATTACAAGAATCTTATTAACATTAAATTCCTAATGTACCAAGTAAGTTTTAAAAATTCTTGTCCATAGTCAAACTATGTCTTTAAAAATTTCTCATTCACATCAAAGTTGTCAACATTGAAATTAAGAATGTCAAACTGATGGCCTAAAATCCAATTTCCAAAAAAGGGAAGAGAAAGCCACAGAGTAGGTGTGTGTGTGTATGTGGTGGTGGGATTCCCTCCATGTCTGTTATGTGGCTGCCAAAAGAATGAAGGCTTTAGAAAAAAATATTCCCTAATCCAGTAAAACATAAGAAGCAAATTTGCACACGGACCAGGCCTCTGTCTCCAGCTCCTGGCTGGGTGGTGTGTAAAGGTGATCATGTCTCTTGTCTCCAGCTTGCTCACAGGGAAGCTGCCTGCTGTTATGTGCAGATTCTTCTGGTAGTCAAGCTCAGGGCTTTCTCATCTCTGGTGTCTTGCACATGTGTGAGGAAAAGGGAACTTCACAAGGGTGGTTTACGAGGGTGGAGTTGGGCTTCCTCTTCCTTCATTGACTGCTCCATCCTACCCTCTCTTCCCAGAATCTTCTCTCCATTCAGTCTCCGGGCGCTGGAGTGTGGGCCACACTGAGGGCTTCCTACTTCTGTCTCTAATTAGTACAGGGTGCTCTCAGTCATCCAGAAATCCCAGAGCAGAAGAAGTCCCCTGTGATCTCTGGACACTGAATGACCATCTCTTTGCTGGATGCCTGTACTTTAGTTTTCTATAGTCTCTCTCTCTCTCTCTCTCTCTCTCTCTCTCTCTCTCTCACTCTCTCTCTCTCTCTCTCTCTCTCCCCTCTCTCTAGCTTAAAGAATGACAGGCTCTTAACACACCCCTCCCCATTCAACCATTCAACCTTTCAAGGCCCCTGCTTGTCTCTGGGTCTCACTGAGTTGCACAACCATGAAACAGTTGCTCAAGAGCCAAGCTGAGGAGGCATACTTCTAATTTTTCTTTCTCTCACTTCCTATATCTGTCCCAAAAGAAAGTTCTGGAGCCTCAATCTGCAAAATAACTCCCGAATCCTGTCCAATTCTCTCCATCTCCATTGCAGCCATCTTGACTAAATTATTTTTTTTCATGGAATTTAACTAAATCACAATGATTTTTCTCCTATCAGGACAACTAACCTCTTTAAGTAAGTCGTTGACTCAACCCGACTCTTTAATTCTGACGTGTGTGTGTGTGTGTGTGTGTGTGTGTGTGTGTGTGTGTGTGTGTGTGTGTGTGTGCTCGCGCGCGCGAGCGCATGTGTTTGACGGGGTGGGGGAGGAAGGGAAAGAGAAAAAGAGAGAGGGAGGGAAGGAGAGCATGTGAGCACATGTGCATAGACGGGACCAGAAGAGTGTGAAGACTGTGGAGACCATGTTAGGAGTTTTTCATCTCTCTCTGTCTATCCTTCTGAGGCAGGGTGTCTTGAACCTAGGGCAAACCCCTCTCTGATCTACCTGTCACCACTTCCCTTAGTGCTAGTGTGGGAGCCCAAGTTATGTTGTAAGTTTTAAGGACTGTGCGTAAGAGATCCAAGAAACAAAAATGCCTCAAACCTGTCAGACCCTTGCCCAAGGACAGATACTTCCTGAGGTGCTGGAGGCTGTTGTTTATTTAAGATAGCAAGTCACATGTGTTTTGCTCCCCTAAACAAGTTTGTTTGGACCAACCACACTGGACATGTTTGGTGTATGTAGGCATGAGGTACACACGAAGAAAGGACTGCAAAATGTGCCTTGTTGCCATTTTCTGGGAACCCCAGAATGGACCTGGTCAGAGCCCTTTATCCTGGCTAGTATTTAATTAAAGCTTGCTTCAAATTTGGCTCAAAGCTGTGGTAGAGATTTTATTCTTGCACAGTGGGATTAACTCTAGGATTCCAGGTGTTCGTGTGCTGGCCTTGGTCTGTGGTTGTGGGATCTGCACTCTGGGTCTCACAATTGAGGAGCAAACATTCCTAACACCGGGCACCTCTCCGGCCTATTTTGTCCCTCAAATTCCCAGAGCCGTTATTTTAACTATCAGTTCTCTCAAGGACTTCTCATCCTTCTAAAAGTAAAACCCCCACCTCCACGCCTTGAATGTCCTCAAGGTCTTGGCTTCTGCAGTCTCCCTCTGTCCAGCATAGTGTGGTTTTCTGTCACTCAGACCTCAGCTCCCATAGCTTTGTCACAGAAACCTTTCACCATAGTGTCACTCTACCCCACCGAGCCGTGCTTTCATGTTTTCTGAAGTATTTATTAGGGTTCCTTGTAGGGAGAGACCCCATTGATACCTGTACCTGTGAGCACACCCTACCCCTTTTAGTCCACTTGGGCGTGGTCACAGGTGCAGCTATTGGGTCTCTCCCTACAGTTCCTTCCTTCCCTACAGTATAAACTGCTGGACAGAAACCAAAGTAGCCCCTTGGGTTTCATGCCTCTATGTCTAAGATCTAAGTAATGCTTGAGAATTTCCATCATTGCCTCTTTTATAAGGTATGAAAAATGGATTCGTACAAATGTATCCTTTCAAAGTTGGCCCAAGTTGCAAGAACATTCATGAATCTATGGGGACCCTCAAGTTGTTAATGGAATGATTGGCACGACACATCACAAACAGGGCCATTGTTGAAGCAAAACTTTTTGGGCATGTTGTTGATGTGGTAGTCAGAAATGTTGGGTAAATTTTTGCAAAACAAAAACAAAAAGACTTTATATGCGTTTATATGTCATCTTGGTGAAAAAAAGCTATTATATTGGACTCATTGACAGTTTGATTGATTTATGCATAAGTTGATTTTACCCAACATGGTGTCAGACAACAGAGGCCTCACTCACAGAAAAGTGAACTGCAGGCTAGTCTAATCCATTTTGCTCTGAAGTTTAATGGTAACTTTCTGATTTGAACAAACTCTGGGAACATCTGTAATGTCAAAGATGTATTTTCTGCAAAGTAGAATCAATACAATGTCTGCAAATGTTAAGATGAATGGGATCAAGAAACACAGAATGGCTTGAATAATAGTGTCACAATCCCCCCCCCAAAGTCTTCAATTCAGTTATAAGTGAAATGTTCTTTCATTCTCCTGAAACATACAGCTTGCTTTGGTTAAATATCAATTAGATCATTATATAACTTTGAGATCCAAAGTACCATTTCCATTTGATAATGTCTATTGACCAGCAAAGCATTGTACTAAAAAAGAAAGAAAGAAAGAAAGAAAGAAAGAAAGAAAGAAAGAAAGAAAGAAAGAAAGAAAAAATCCTGAAGGACTTTACAAGGCACAGTAACATGGCTACTGAAAGCCAGATATCCTCACAAATAGATGTCAAGTTGGATTACTTAGTTACTTGCCAATAAAGAGAGGTGTGGTGTTATATACGGCTCATCTTGCTTTCAGACAAGAGCAAGTTGGAGGCAGCACTCCTGGTGATACCCACGCACAGAAAAGAAAGTTTATCGACTTTGAAGGTTATGATGCTGTGACAGTGATTTCTCTGGAATCTCACTTTTCATCTTGAAATGTACAAAAGAACTTTCTCTCCATGTTTAGATAATTTTGTCAGGGAAATATGGAGGGTCAAAACTACATGATATGGGTTGGAGAGATGGCTCCGTGGTGAAGACCACTTGTTGCTCTTCCAGAGGACCCAGGATCAATTCCTAGTACCCACTTGGGGCTCACAATGGTCTGAAACTCTAGTCCCAGGTCATCTGACACCCTATTTTGGCCAGTGTGTACTGTCAATCAGAGATATCCCATAAGATGGGACTGAGGCAAGCAATAAACCAGTTGAAAATTCTTCTGTGGTAATCCCCTTCTGAGCTTCATTGGAAGGGCAAGTGGAAAACCCCGTGACATAGAGGAAACAGTTAGGACCCAAGGAACACTGACAGCTCCACAAGTCACCCCCTGGGATGGGGAAAGTGATGCCTGTCATTACAGGACCCTGCAAGTTGGTTTTGAGCAGACCTTTCAGCCCATGAACAATATTAGAGGTCACAGATGAAATCCTAGGAAAGTGACTTGTTTTCTCAATGAAGAGACCATTCGTGCTGGAAATCGGTGTCTTCTTCATTCTTAAAAACCCACATGCAGCTGCTGGAAAGGGTGGGTTATCTGCAGTGTCTGAAATGGATGCTACCCTGATTCTCATTAGGAGGAGTACTGCCCCCTGGGGGTTGTTTTTGAAATTTGCAAAAATATTTTCCATAGCCACAACAAAAGTAATTAAATGATCAAATTGTGTTCTGTCACACATGCTTTTCTTTAAATAAAAAAAATGTATTCTCTCTCTCTCTCTCTCTCTCTCTCTCTCTCTCTCTTTCTGTGTGTGTGTGTGTGTGTGTGTGTGTGTGTGTGTGTGTGTGTGTACACTATATGTCACAACATGTGTGGAGGTCAGAGGACAACTTTAGGGAGTTGGTTCTTTCCTTCCATCACAACTCAGGTCATCATGCCTGGCGACAGGTGCTTTTACCCACTGAACCATCTGGTCAATCCCCTTTGTGACTTTCTGAATGACACCAGAATAAACCAGAGTAGAAATTGTACATGCTTTTCTATTTCATGGTTTTAAACAGTTTTTAAGAAAGTAAATAAATTAATTTTTCTAAAAAATGTTGAAGATAATGATTTTTGCATGGAATTAAGGTACGACTCTGACCTTACTCAACACTGCACTTCTGCTTGCACCATCAGCATCTCCATAAGGATTTGTTTGGCTTTTACCATGCAGAGAAGAATCGGAGACCTTTGAAGATGTGGAGGTGAAGAGGAGTGGACTTCCTGGGTATGCTGAAGAAGATGATGTTTTGTTTGAGATTCTCTTTTCTTTAAAAAAATATTTTTTACGTTTCTTTTTTGTTGGGGGGTGGTGGGAACATGGTGACACAGCACACACGTGGAGGTCAGAGGACAACTTGCAGGAGCCAGTTCTCTCCTTCACCACCTGGGTTCCAGGGGTCAAACTCCATGTCAGATTGGCAGTGAGCGCTTGTTTGCTGAGCTGGCTTCCCAGCCCACTGTTTCTGATTTCCTAAGCTTTTCTAAAAGTACCTTCCTGACAACAATATGACTCCAAAGTGCTTAAGCTTCTAATGAGATGTCTGTGTGAGCCTCCTCTGGTGAGATGTCTGTGTGAGCCTCCTCTGGTGAGATGTCTGTGTGAGCCTCTTCTAGTGAGATGTCTGTGTGAGCCTCCTCTAGTGAAATGTCTGTGTGAGCCTCCTCTAGTGAGTTGTCTGTGTGAGCCTCTTCTAATGAGATGTCTGTGTGAGCCTCCTCTAGTGAGATGTCTGTGTGAGCCTCCTCTAGTGAGATGTCTGTGTGAGCCTGTTATAGTGAGATGTCTGTGTA
Source organism: Cricetulus griseus (assembly GCF_003668045.3). Lineage (NCBI taxonomy): Eukaryota > Metazoa > Chordata > Mammalia > Rodentia > Cricetidae > Cricetulus > Cricetulus griseus. The sequence continues at coordinate 11,625,877 of NC_048601.1, forward strand.
AGCCTCTTCTAGTGAGATGTCTGTGTGAGCCTGTTATAGTGAGATGTCTGTGTGAGCCTCTTCTAGTGAGATGTCTGTGTGAGCCTCCTCTGGTGAGATGTCTGTGTGAGCCTCCTCTAGTGAGATGTCTGTGTGAGCCTCTTCTAGTGAGATGTCTGTGTGAGCCTCCTCTAGTGAGATGTCTGTGTGAGCCTGTTATAGTGAGATGTCTGTGTAAGCCTCTTCTAGTGAGATGTCTGTGTGAGCCTCTTCTAGTGAGATGTCTGTGTGGGCCTGTTATAGTGAGCTCTGCCTGTGTGAGCCTCTTCACTCATAGTTACAGATAGGAACATAAGAATGGATAGAAATGGCTTGAAACTCTTATGATCACATCCAGGCTCACGTGAGGAGTCAGCAGGTATCTGCAACAGTGATGGCAGCAAGTTGTAGCAACTATTTAGAAAATCTCTTTGCTTTTTGCCATACTATACCTTTTAATTTTTTTTCAGGAGAAAACATCTATATTAGTTCACAATCTGAGAGTATAGACTACCATGGTGGAGAAATCCTGGAGGTAGAGACCCAAAGACAGCCCATCACATCATATCCACAGTCCAGAAACAGCACTTGGGCTTCTCTCTCTCTCTCTCTCTCTCTCTCCCTCCATCTCTTTTTCTCTGTCTGTCTGTCTCTCTCTCAATACATTTTAAGTTGAAACACAGCCACAAACTGCTGAAATCTCTGCGACAAGCCTTGGATATTGATGCGATATATTTAATTTCTGTTTCATTTAGTTTGTTTGTGACAGCATGTTACTCTGTCACCCAGGCTAGACTGGAACCCTACAGCCTTCAGCATACATCTGCTTGTAAATGGCTACATTTACAATAACGATGCCCCAGATATCTCCCACACAACTCTCTGCCAGCTCACCCTCCATCACCTGTGGCCAGTAATGGAATGACATGTCCCAAACTTCCTTTAAATATCAAAAGTGAAGCATGTCCTTGATACACGGTAGATTTTTCATTGACTTACACGATTGAATGTACTTACTGGGCTCAGTGTTAGGCAGAGTGTACAGCTCGTTCAGGATGTAATGAGCAAGTTGGGCTTGTTGGCATGCCCGTGCCATCATTTCTTTGTGGTCAGAGCCTTAGAGCCCCTCTCCTCCAATTCATAACTGTAACGGGTTACCAGAACTAGAGCCAACTTCCCATTCTCTCTTCCTTGGTCTGCTATTTCCTCAGTTAAAGAATTTCCCTTGGTGTCTCCCTACATGTGAACACTTCTAGTTATTTTTATCACTCATTGTAACTTCAGCTTTATTCTAGGCCATATTCATATCTATGCTTGCTCAGACATCTATGAGTAATTAATTAATTGTAAGATTGATTCCTTTACTTATTTTTAATATATTATTTTTAAATCCCTTTTCTTATTTTTAAAATGTTTTTAAGGATTTGTTTTATTGTATCTTTGTGTGTATGAGTGTGTGAGTGCATGTTTGTGCGTGTGTGTGTGTGTGTGTGTGTGTGTGTGTGTGTGTGTGTGTGTACAGGGGTTCACAGCAGCCAGAACAGGTTATGAGTCCCTTGGAGCTGGAGCTACGACTGTTTGTGAGCTGTCTGGTGTGGGATATTGAGATCTAAAGCCCTTTCACCAAGTAGTAAGCACTCTTAACCCGGGAACCATTTCTCCAGTTGTTCTTCCTATTTTTTACATTCCTTGTATGGACTACTACTGATCTTTTCACTTTTTGTAAGCTCAAACTTAGTCATGTTTGCTATGCATAGGCATTAAGCAATTCCATCAGAGGAAATAGCTGTGTCTGAATACACCGGCAGGGAGCCTATACTATGATGTAACACATAATAGGTTTCTCCTGGCTAATGAGACTGAGTCTGTCTTTCCCTGAGTTCCCTGTTATAAATTATTTTCCTCTTGGGTTGATTTTATTAGAATTCTGAAATGATACCAACTTGAATAAAGTCAAGGTATTTTATTCAACCTAAATTACTAAGAAATAATATTTTTATGAGAGGGAATGCTGTTGAAGCAGGTGAAGACACTGATCTACTTAACCAGTGATGTCTTCTGTTTCCAAAGTCCTAAGGCTACTTGGTTCCTCCAACTCTGCTAAGAAGGGCAAAGGTCCATATCACAGCCCAGTTTACACTTGAATCACAGAAACTCATACCAAAGTGGTTGTATTCTTGTAATGTGTCCACTTTGTACTTATTAGAGAGAATTAGTTGTTCCTCTGTTTGGTTCCACTGTGCTAAGGAACTCATGCTGAACAAGAGATGCAAATGCTGGTTCTACCAACACAGCATCTTTACCCTGGACCCATAATATTGCTTCCCCCAACACAGCATCTTCACCTCTCACCCATAATGCTGCTCCCCCCAACACAGCATCTTCATCCCTAACCCATGAGGCTGCTCCCCCAATACATCTTCACCCCTCATCTGTGCATTCTTCCTACCTAGCTTGACAAGGCGGAGCATGGAGGTGTTGCTCCCTCTCTCCGTGCAGGCTGTGACAGAGAGGTTGTAGATGTCTCCTGGAGGCAGGCTGAGAATGGCAGTCATGACGTTGCGTGTTACCTGCAAGACCATCAAGATGAGTGACTTCAATGTGGAACGAATGAGCCAGCACCTCACCCTACACAGCAAATCCACAGCTAGTAACTCCAGGGCTCTACCAAACAGCCTCTACCCTATGAGTTTACACTGCAACCTACAATTAACTTATTATTGCTTGGCTGGATTGTCTGAATGCAAGCTGTCATAAAGTGTACAATGCATATCAACTCAGAACAATTTTGTAATGTGTTCTTTTATTTGGAATGGTCATTACTCTGCTGCCATCCCACATATTGACAACAGCCTTTAGAAAAGACATTTACTATATGGTTCCAGAGAAGCCTAGTCAGGTCTGTACACTCATGCAAATGAAGACCTGCCTGACAGCAATCCCTGGACACCCTGGAAAGAAAATGGACCACACCTCCTCAACTGCACTGAATCCAACTTGCTCCATTTCAACTGACACTCCAGCCAGAGGTTCGGATACTGACTTCAATCAAGTTGAGGATTTCAAGCGAGATCTTCAATCAAGAGAATCCCATCTAACATGGACTGGATACAATTCATTCAAAACTTTCACTATACTAACATTTTCTTCCTACAGGACCCCACATGACTATCATGGTCCCATTTCAACAGGAAGTAACTTGGAGGATGCTACGCCCACTTTCCCAATTGTTGTTATTTAGGATATTGTATATACCTAGTTAGGGATAGCTTCCTATTGTTTTTGGTTGGGATTGGAACGAGATGTTCAGGCTTGGATACCTCTGTCAGATGACTTTAGGGTTTAGTTAAAATAGATAGTTAGGATATGACATAAGCAGATTGTTGTATCTTCTTATATTTTACCTTTATGATTGTTCATTTTGGATACTTTAAACTGTTAAGTTTTAATCCTCTTTTAGACTAAAAGGGGAATTGTAGGGGAAGCTGTAGCCATGCCTAGGGGCTGGCTACAGGTGTGCCTGACCATGCTTGTGAGGGCTTGGTCAGAGTGACGTAGTGTGACTGCGTTTGCGCTTTCGGTTTCACTTTGCTTCTTACTGTACAGATGCTGCCATGCCAGCTGGCTAGGTCGCTCTGTAAGTAAGGCTTTTCCCTATTAAATACCCTTATATTTCTACCTGACTCCGTATTGGTAATTTCCCACTATACCTTCTATCTGCATACTTTACTTCCTGTCTTCTACAAAGCTAGAGGGGATCATGTGATCCAATTCTGACCAAAAGTGGATTGCAAAAGGAAGCCACATGGGCAAATTAAGTTGAGGTGAAGACTCACTCTGTGTAAATGAGCACTCCATGTAGCAGAGGATGGGGCAACACAAGAAAGAGTCTAGGGAATCCTTCATCTCCTTTTTTTATTTAATCCACTCTTTTTGTTTCTTTTGGCTGCAATAGTTTATCTGTACCCTAACACATAGTCAAAAAGCTTAATAAAGCAGGAGAGAAGAAATCAATATTATAAAAGCACTTCAATATTCAGATAGTGGGGATAAGTAGTGAAAATATTGACATGTTAGTGGTGGTTTGTTTGAAAGCATTCTGAAGAAAACTTTCCAATTACAAATCTCTTTATTGTTTTTTTAACACAGAGTCTCACATAGCCTAGGATGGCCTTGAACTTGTTATGTAGTTGAAGATAACCTTAAACTCCTTCTCATGTCCCCACCTTCTCAGTAACCACTACACTCAGCTCTCAAATCACGACTTTAATTGTAAGTGACATCAGTAGCAGCAATAGTTCCAGCTCCCTGCCAATGACTGAAAGGTAAGCTTAAGGGAGGTCAACTGCCCGTCCATCAACTGTTTGGATGCCTGATGTCAGGACTCAAAGAGACATACACTCTTCTTAATCTTCTTCCTCCCTTCTGCAACCACCATCCAATGCAGCATTCTAGAATGGGACAGGTCAGTGTGCTCATCCCCATAGGTCCAACTGATGTACAGCAGGCTGTTGAAGTACTCCACGGAGGTGATGTCTGGAGCCACAGGGGCTGCAAGGAAGGAAAGAGACACAACTCAGAGGCTAAGGACTGAGGTACTTCCCTGCAAATGAAACTGACCTAGAAAATTCAACTTCATATCACATGATTATATCTAAGAAACAAAAATGGAGGTCTGAGGTACAGGTTGGGCACTTGCTATACAGGACCAACTTTCTACATCTTGGACACAAGACAACTGGACCCATCCTAGCCAGAGAATATCCAGGTCTCCTGTCTAAATTACAGTCTCAAGATGCCTGAAATGCTTGATTGCTTGAGCATCTTGGGGTACATCACTCAGTAGTAAAGGGCGCCGGAAGGTAATTATTGTAACAATATTAGAAAATCTGAAGTCCTGTAATATTAAATCTCTCATTGTGGTGCATTAAATGAGCTTTGGAGATTGAAGAACAGCAGGAGATATGGGAAGAAACAGAAGACAACCATGATGGAAGGACAGACGACTGTTACTTCCCTAACATAACTGGTGACTTCACTGACACAATCAAGCCTGTGTTCTTGTGGAATGTTAATTTAGGATGTGTTACATTGTCTATGCTGTGGAACATTTGTTAATGATGCAAAGATGTGTTGCAACCTTTTATGTTGCATTTGTTTAACTCTGTGAAGCTCTGTTAATTTGCCTGTCTCAAACACCTGATGGGTCTAATAAGAGCGGAAGGGCCAATAGCTAGGCAGGAGAGAGAAACAGGAAGAGCTGCAAGGAAGAAAGAATAAATAAAAGAGAGAAGAGGGGGGAGTGAGAAAAAGCCATTGAATAAAAAGAAAAGAAAGTTATATAGAAGAGAGAAAGGTAAAAGCCCAGAGGCAAAAGGTAGATAGGAAAATTTAAGGAAAACTAGCTAGAAACATGCTGAACTAAGGCTAGGGATTCATAAATAAGGATAAGTTTCATGAATAAGGATAAGTATTTATTTGTGAGCTGGGTGGTGAGCCCCCAAAGAGCGAAGAGTGAAAAAACCAATTATACTGTGCTTTTCAGAAACTGGGCTCTTAGTAAATGCAGACACAAGCAGTAAAGAAAGAATAGATTTTTAAAATTATGCCCCAAAGCTTAAGTCTAGCATTGGGGTTATTTCTTTAATTCACATTCTAGCATTTTAATATTAAAATTTAATTTAATTTAAAATGTAATTTTTGCCAAGGAAGCAAGTTTAGTTAAACTTCATATCATATAAGCTCTGAGAGCATATTTTAATTATCCTTTAAAGTCTCCTAAAATTCTGAAGATCTTAAAGAACAAATATACAATTAAATTTAAATTGCATGTGCAAATTGGCTGGAAAGCAAGCAGGTCACCACAAGACATTGTATAAGATCAATCAAAATCTTTAAAGTAAAATTTCTAGAAATTGTAAGAATTATTTCCTTTAATAGGACACTAATAGGTGACATGAATTCTCAGTAGACAGTTTCAAAACCTGTTACTTACTGAAGGACTTACAGCATACATGTAATTTACAATACCTGCATAATATCTACAGGGACCATGTGTTTGTATGCATGCCTGCACCAACCACTTATCTGTGTCCTGTGAAGTGTGAGCAGCCCTTTCCCATGTGTCTAACAACACAACTCCTAAGTATTCGCAATGCTCTCTTCTTCCTCTGTGTCTGACATAATCCCTAAATATCAGCAATGCTCTCCCTTTCCTGGGTGTCTAACAACACAGTCCCTAAGTATCAGGGATGCTCTCCCCGTTTGGATCCTGAATGTCCATTCAGAGGCTGCAGAGGTGGTGGAGACGTTAGGGGTGGGGCCTCATGGAAGGTAGGAGGTGACTGGGCATGTGCTTTGGGCCAGATCTCTTCCTCTTGTTCTGTCTGTTTTTCTTTCCAGACGCTGTGAGGTGAGTGGCTTTACTGCTCCACATTGGCTAATGCCGTGGTATTCTGCCTCATTATATACTAGAACTCCAGAAACCATGAGTTAAAAGAAACTTCTCCTTTTTATAAGTTGGTTGTCTTGGGTATTCTGTCATAGCAATGTAAGACAAAAATGCCCACATCACATTCCACAATAATCTAATGCAGAGATATGCATATGACTTCTTGATAGCCTCTTAATGTATTCCAATATGCTTCATCATCTATAGATACCTATACATTGATTCTTCAAAGGCATTTTCCTTATATTCTGATTTTGGTGAGGCCAAGAAATACTCAAAATTTTAAACCTAGAAGTCAGTACCTGCTCTTCTTCACAGGGCTGCGCCTTCAGATTAGGTACTTGTTGCTTTAAAATCTCAAATATTGCCAAAGGCCACAAGATGTCACTAGCTGTTAATTAATCATTATTTGGTATATTAACATGACTACTATGGGTTTGGCTTTTAAACAAGTTGCCTAATCCTGATTCTAAATTGCCGTCTGAATAGGTCATACTCAGTTTAAATACTCTATTATTTATTTATTTATTTTTGGCGAGGGATGTACTGAGACCTGAACTACTGAACTCAGAGTTTCCTGCAACCTGGAAGTGGCTCTAAAGCTGATCTACACACCCAGCCTCCCACTGTGTTTATTTTGAAACAGTGTCTCACTAAGGGACTCAGGCTGGCTTTGAATTCACCCTGTAGCCCAGTCCAACCTTAAACTTGTGAGCCTCCTGTCTCAGTCTTTCCAGTAGCTGGGATTATTGACCTGCACCTAGGCCCAGTTTGCTGGTTCCTTTTTACACCATACAATTTGACAACTTGGATTAAAACTCAAAACACAGGAAAGCAATGCATGAGAATCTCATGTAAAAAAAAAAAAAGATTCTTGCCTGAAATGGCAAAGAACTAAAGACTAGAATTTCAACTGGTTTAATATGTAAATATATACCTATATGTATATGTGTGTACACATGCATGTATGTATAATTTAATGCTTTTGTAGGTCTGTGCCGTTTGTGAGGTGTGTGTGTGTGTGTGTGTGTGTGTGTGTGTGTGTGTGTGTAAGTGGGCTTGCTCATGTATATGCACACAGAGGCCAAAGGTAGAAGGAATATCTTGCTCTATTGTTCTCCATCTTTTTTTTTCAATGATTAAGACTTTCTGCTCCTGGAGCTTGCCATTCAGCTAGACCGACAGGCTAGTGAGCTCCCAGATCTACAAGATTCTTCAAGGCTGGAGCTGCAGACATATCGGCCATGTCTATCTCATCAGCCATGTCTAGCTTAGGTCCTAGGGGTCTTTGTCTGTGTTCAGCAAACACTTCACCCATGGAGCTATCTCCTCAGCTCTACTAATATATTTTAATGGGTTTTATGATATAGTTTAGTTCTTACACTGTGCTATTACTGGATCCATTTTTCAGATGTGAGAATTGAAAACAGTTGTGTCAAACTAAAGCCTTAATGTCAACTTGACTAAGCCGTTCATCAGGAAAAATTAAACTCTCAAGATCACATTATTGGAGATAACAATTTTGTCACTAACATGGATAACTCATGGAGACAGATTGTTTATCTTGGACACGATAATTCCAATATAAACTGCTGTAAACTTTGCTCTGTTCCAAACAGGTCCTAATTTTATTTATTTAAAAGATTTTGTCCTTATTTTTGTTAGTATAAGGACATGAGGTGTGTATGTGTGTGTGTGTGTGTACACAGGGAAGGAGGCTGTGCACATGAGTGCAGTGCCCAAAGAGGCCAGAGGAGGGCGCCAGATCCTTTGAAGCTATAGCTATGGGTGGTTATGAGCCACCTGACAGGGACAATGGGAACTGAACCCAAGTCCTCAGCAAGAGCAGCCAGCATTCTTAACTGAAGCCCTCTCTTCAGCCCTGTCATCGTTTTGAAAGGCACACTGTACTGTGGCAGAGAATCCTGCCTGAATCCTGTTAATTCCTTATTGCTGCGGCTAAACATCTGTAAAGGGGATAGTCTAACTCATGAACGCTGGCTCTGTGGTCCTGTTGGCAGGATCTTGGATAGTTCTGCTGATGAGAAAAAGTTCAAAATCATTAAGATGATTCACTCAGATGTCTGCAACTAGAAATGAGCACGGCAAGTTCAAAACCAAGCCTTTTTAAAGGTCACTGTCCTGCCTAGAGAGGAAAGGGCACTCATTCCCTAAAAGCAAATGTCTATAAAGCTAACCTGTAAGAACTAGAGCTATAGTGGAGTTTAATTGTGTGCTTATTGATGTAGTTTGAGAGATGACCATAGTTTACCTGGTGATTGGTACTGCCTCCACTTCTAGGATTTTCTCTCTTACCCTCTCTAATAGGACAGCTGGCATATGGGA